>NC_138384.1:17700449-17836021 GCF_054177405.1 Leptonychotes weddellii | reverse complement strand
AGACGATGGACTCTGAAAAACAAACAGGGTTCTAGAGGGGAGGGGGGTGGGGGGATGGGTTAGCCTGGTGGTGGGTATTGAGGAGGGCACGTTCTGCATGGAGCACTGGGTGTTATGCACAAACAATGAATCATGGAACACTTCATCTAAAACTAATGATGTAATGTATGGGGATTAACATAAGAATAAAAAAAAAAATAACACATACATAGGTTCCAGGGATTCAGACATGGACATCTTTGGGGGGACTGTCACTCAGCCTGCCACACTGACCTGGTCACCTCTTCCTGTCTCTCACCCCTCATTGCTCATTTCTACCTGACCTGGGGACTTATTTTGTTTCTTCAAGCACACCAACCAGTTTTCTACCTCAGGGCCTTTGCATGTGCTGATCCTTCTGCCTGGAATGCCCTTCCCCTGGTATTCCTAAGACTAACACTCAGATGCTGGCTGAAGTGTCATCTCTCTGAGAGGCCTCCCCTGATCTCAGAGTCTTAGTCAGCCACCCCCTCTCTCTGTTGCACCCCCCAATGTATCACTAGCTGGTGTTTTCCATATTTGCTTATTTTCCTGGTGTTCCCACTATAGTGTGCAGTCCCTGAGGACAGGCCCCATGTGCCCTGCTCACTATTGTACCCCAGTGCCCATTACAGAACCCACATATAGTAGGCACTCAATACCCATTTGGCTCAGTGCATGGGTTCTCACTCCATCCTGTCTAAAGGCCTGAGGACTCTCTCTCCTTGTTTCTCAGTTTCACTTCTGTTTGTTCTACTTTTTCATTTTTGAGTCACTTCTCACTTGAGAGGAAGAAAGAACCAAAACTCAAAGTTCCTTTGTAGGCAAAAAAGGAAATGACCCGCCAGGCCTGGGCCCAGCAAAGTTGGGGCAGGGACATGCCGGCCACCTCCCCTGAGTCAGAACCAGCTTCCTGGCCAGCACGCCCAACCTTCCCAAGTCTTTGTTCACTGCCTTCCTCCCACCTAAAATGGCTACCCTCTCCATGTCCTACCTCAGTGGAGACCAAGCCTCCTCCAGTTCCACCACCTCACAAATGAGGAAACTGAGACCCAGAACCTCTCCCCAGGCACACAGCACATGCATTCTGGGGCATGTTCCAGCGCTCTGTCCCACCCAACCCTGGGAGCCTGCTTCCTCCTGGGCCAGCAGCAGGGACTACAGGGTAGGGGCCTCAGATGCTAAGGTCAGCAGACCCAGAGGCCAGGCTAGCCCAGCACAGACATACTGGGCCCTCACTGAGGACAGCGTGGCGCCAGCGTCTCAGAGGAAATGTTACTGGAGTTTACAAACCTCCGGTAATGTTCAGAATCCGGGCTCTCCCTCGGGCCAAGGTGGGGGACAACCTGGGTGGCGGCCTCCCATCCAGCATCCAGTGAGTGGTCCTTCCAAGCAGGAGCCCTGGTTCCCACTCCCACCAACCTGCCCTCTGCCCCTGAACTTACCCAGGAGCCACAGAACAGTGGCACAGGGGCCCAGCATGAGTAGACTAATGGGGTGAATGTTGGGAGAGCACAGTAATAGCCAAAGTCACAGCCTTCACCCACCATAGGGCAGTGGGGAAAAATCCCCCTTCCTAGAATTCAGGATGAAGCCAGGCTCTGATTTGTGGGTGACCCACGATTCAGGTCCAGGCTGATTCCCTGTCCCAAGGGCTGCCTTTTAGGGTCTGCAAGCACACTGGGCCCTGCGCTTGATGCCTGCTTTCATATTCTTCTGTCTCCATCTTGAAATTCTTAATACTTTTTGAACAAAGGGTCCCACGCTTCCATTTTGCACTGGGCCCCACAAATTATGAAGCTAGTCCTGTGAGCCCAGCCCCTCAATCCCCTGCCCTCCCCCACTCCTGCTCTTGCGACAGTTTCTAAACTGATCACCAGCTGTGAGCTCTGGGCCTGGTGAGGGCCTGACCCTCTGGGTTAAGACATTGGGGTTTCCTAAGAGCTTTCTGAAGACAGCATCAAAGCAACACGGCCACAGGGGCTCTGGTGCTGGCGGGGGGCATGTTTGTTCAGAGGCGTCTTGAAGTCCCACCCCGCAGCAGCTGCTAGGACAAGAGAGGGCAGTGGGAAAAAACAAGAACTTCGGGGCCAGGCAGACTTGGTTCAAGCCTGGCTCTGGGGCTCACTGTCTAGGCGACCTCGGGGATGTTAACTAAACCCCTCTGTTCTTCGGCTTATTGGTCACGTGAGGGTTATAATTATATCCACTTCGAGAGTAACTAGGAAAATTAAATGAGATGACACCCGTAAAGTGCTGGGAACAGTGTCAGGCTTGTAATAAGTACTTGATAAGTGATAGCTGCTGAGGTCAGACACCAAGGCTCTATTCCAGCCCCACCACCCGCTCCAGTGTGGACTTAACCTCTCGTGCGTAAAAGGAGGGTTACAGGGGCGCCCATGGCACGGGGCTTTGGGAGCTACCGTCAGCATCAGCATCACCCTCTCCTCCAGGAAACCTTCCCTCCAGCCCTCCTGAGGGTTCCACGGTCGCCTGCGCTCACTTCCACACCAGCACATGCGACACTTGAGGAGGAGGTGTTTCTGTGTCTGCCTCCCTCTCCCAGACCGGGAGCGATTTGGGGGCAGGAACGGCATCTGGTTCTGCTGGTATCAGCAGAGAGGAAAGGACAACAGAGTGAACCCAGGAGGGAACTTCCGTCGGCAGCAGGGAGTTGCTCACGCGCCAGAGTAGTGACAGCCACGCCTTGGTGGGGTCTCCTCTCTCTCCCCAGATCGGTGCCTCTCAGAAGATGCAGGTGCTCATGCTGCTGCTCGCCTCGGCAGGCACCTGCCTGGGCCTGCTGGTGGCAACTGCGGCGGACACCAGCCCTGCCCGACCGGACTCCCCCAGCCTGCTGCCCACCCACCGGCGCCAGAAGAGAGACTGGATTTGGAACCAGATGCACATTGACGAAGAGAAAAACACCTCGCTGCCCCATTATGTGGGCAAGGTAAGGCTCGGGCCCTGGAGCAGGCGTGGCGGCCGCAGCGGGCGGCCCACAGTGATGGTGGTGGTGGGACCACTGGTGACACATTCCGTCCTGGCTATCAGGGTGGGGCTGACGCCTGTGAAGGTAATGGTGGTAGAGCGGATAGAGCTGGTAGAAGTGGTCATGACGCTGAAGGGAAAGGCGGTGATGGGGACAGCAGGCAGAAGCTGACGCCATGGCAGCTGGGGGTGGGGCCGGCCGGGGAATGTCCACTCGCAGCCTGCCCACAACCAGCTAGCTGACTGTGCCCACGGGCTCCTCTGGCTCCCTAGAATGGTTGGGAAATTTCAATGCCTCAGGATGGCCACTCAGAGAAAGATGCTTGACCAGGGTCACATGGTGAGACCCGGACAGAGCCTGAGGAGAACCTAGCCCTAGGAAAGCACAGGGTTCCCGACTTCCAATACAAATGTGAACTCTGCATCGTAGAGGAAAATGTCATCAACCCACCTACATCTTTCCCAATGGGATAACTGTGCCATGAATCAGCCACTGATGAGAATGGCCAGCCCCGAGGAAAATCTGCGGGGTGAGTAAGGAAGAGCCAGCAGAAAGCGGAAGCCACCTGCATCATGCGCAGCCCTGACACGGAAACCTTCAGAGGGCTCTCCTCTCCCAAGGGTCTTCAAGCAGCAGGAAGAGCGTCAGGCCTGCCATCATCTGCTAAGAGCGTTCACTTGGCACCTGGCATGGGGCCACGCACGGGACAGAGAAGCCACATGCAGTCCCACCCTGGGAAGGAACAGCGTGCCTGGGAGAGGCATGGACGAGGCTCCAAGGATCGCCTCCTGGCTCCCAAAGACATAATCTGAGGGAAGGAAATCCCTGTTTATCAAGGCCACTGTCCGGAGCCTTTGTTTACAGACTGGTTGGACAATGGGAGTGAGCTCTGAGCAGCCTTCTGAATCCACAAATATGGGTCAGCATGGCTTTCAGCATTAAGATGTTATATCCAAATATAGTGATAATTTAAAAAAACGGGGGCTCCCAGAAACCCATAATCTCAGTCTGATTATGAGAAAAATATCAGATAAATTCCAGTAGAGAAGCATCCTACAAAATACCTGATCAGTACTCATCAAAAACACTGAAAGTCTGAGAAACTGTCATAGTCACGAGGAGCCCAAAGTGATGACTAAATGTAATGGGGGTGTCCTGGATGGGCTCCTAGAGCAGAGAGAGGACATGAAGCAAAAACTGAGGGCATCTGTATGAACAATGGACCCCAGTTACTATAAATGTATCAGTATTGGCCCACTAATCATAACAAAGGTACCATACTAACATAAAATGTTGATAATCATGGAAATTGGGAGCAGGATGCATGACAACTCTGTACTATCTTCTCGATTTTTCTATAAATCTAAAACTATTCTAAAAAATTAAATGTTGGAGGGAAGGAGCTTTTTAGTGTATGTGCCGCCGAAGTGAGCACAAGGGACGGAGCTTATATTCAAATGGAATCTTATGCAGAATTCCAATAAAATAGGTCAAAGCTCAGTCAGTCCCCATCACTACCCCTGCCCATGTGGGTCCTAACACACACCGCCCCGCAGAACCAAGTTTGGAACTACCAACGAACCCTAAGCAACTCACACAGAGTCCCAGACTGTCCCTTCTCCTTGAATCCCCACTGTTCCCCCCCAAGCCACAGGTTGCAGAGCTGGGCATTTGCTTCTTGCCTCCTGACCCACTGTTCATCATATGTCCTGGCCCCTGGGTCTTGGGACCCCCTCATGAACCCGCCTGGCCCCAGCACACCGAGGCCCTGCCCCACCCAAAGCAGAGGGTCCTCACTTCTGGTCCCCACTTCCTCACCTTGCAGAGTCTTCTCCAAGCTCTGTCATCTGCCTTCCCACCCCACCACCCCTCACCCCAGTGCTGCTCTCACCAAGGGCTCCAGGGTCTGCACTGCTCCTCAACCCTAGGGATGTCTTCCAGACTCACGGGATTTGACCACACCCTTCTTGACGCTCCCCCTCCTGTCTTGAGACCCACTCTTTCTCGGTTCTCCTCATCAGACACCTTCACTCAGGCTCTTGCTCCCTGGACCCTTACATATTGCCCTTCCTCAGAGTCTCAGCCCTGAGAGCAGGAATAGGGTCTGGCTTACCTCTGTGCTTCCAGTGTGCTGCTTGGCACCTTATAGGCATCCGATTTATATACTTTGAATTGAACTATATTTTTTGAACATTCTAACCATCTATTGGAGTACCACTTTACATGCATGAAATAGGATTCTCTTATATTCCTAAGTGTCTCTGTTTCTAAGATTCTATAAATGAAACGTTTAGCACTTCTAACCTAATATCTTTTAACATATGGATCTACCATGAATAATAACAGGTATTTATTGAAAACCTGTGTAAGTTGCTTTAGGTACATTAGCTTTCAAATCTTTTTCTAAATCTTGTTCCTGGGGCACCTGGGTGGCTCAGTCAGTTAAGCATCTGCCTTTAGCTCAGGTCATGGTCTCAGGGTCCTGGGATCAAGCCCCGCGGTGGGCTCCCTGCTCAGCCGGCAGTCTGCTTCTCCCTCTGACCCTCCCCTATCTCGTGCTCTCTGTCTCTCTCACTCTCTCTCAAATAAATAAATAAAATATTCTTTAAATTTATTTTAGAAAATGAATAAATCTTGATCCTTAGGGCACTAACAGTATATGTTACAAACAAAAAGTATTCTTATTGCAATGGGAAATCCTGAGTTAAAGCTCATTAGAGTTTTTTTCTATAGGGCTATGCATTGTAAATCTCCAAGAAGAGAACATTTTATGTACCATTCCAAAACTAAATTGACCGGAACCAGTAGTGTGCTGATAAATGTTTGACAACTGGTTCTCCAGGAGAAGAAGTCCTGATTCATAGCATTTGCTCATTTCCATGTGGAAATACTTTCACCATGTCTGTTTCAAGCTCCCTACTTGATGGCACTGAAGGCAGAGTTGTGAAAAGATACATATTAACACCGCACTGTGTGGTATTTCCATCATTCAACATATACATAACCTCAAGACATAGTAAAATGTAGTACAATCACGAGGAAGCAATGAATTTTGAGTAGGCTACCTGTGTTTTTAATAGGATTCATTTAACTGATACGTTGATATAATTGGATTTGTAAAAATGGCTGTGCTTAACAAGCAGCTCACAAACATTCCTAAAAATGTAAGTTGGCTGGCCGGTGCAAGCCATCTCCTAGCTCAATGGGCCCAAATTTTCGTGTGGAACAACAAAAGACACCAGTGTTTCCTGGAACTGACTTTCAAAAGTGCCATCATTCTGCCCGTTAGAGCAGCCCATCAGAAGCGATATTATCTCCACTTTACAGATGAGGTTACCACAACTCAGAGAGCTTAAGAGCTGAAGTGACTAGTAAGGGGCAAAATACCCCTCGCCTTCCACTGGCACCAAGTACACTCTTTCACCCAAAAATCTTTTTGCAAGCACCTGCGACATTCCAAGCGCTGCTCTAGGCCTACGAGGGCAGCGTGCTGGGCAAGTCCCACAAATGTGGTGTTCGCAGGGACCTGGCTGAGAGCAACGCGTGCTAATGACCAGTCAGAGACGCTTGTGAAAGAAGCAGGTGCCACACTTAGGATCCCTGGCCAGCACCACACACGTGTCCACACACGTGCACAAACATGCAGGTGTGCACACACACACCACGTACCTACATACACTTGTACGCTCACATGTGTGCGTGCACAACGACACACGCACACAGCCACCTCTGCCCATCCTCAGCTCACGGCGCCTCTTCTTTCCTAGATCAAATCGAGCGTGAACCACAAGAACACTAAGTATGTGCTCAGAGGAGACTCTGTGGGCAAGGTCTTCCGGGTCAGGGAGGACACAGGCGACGTGTATGCCTTTGAGAGGCTGGACAGGGAGAAGATCCCAGAGTACCACCTTACTGCCCTTGTGGTAGACAAGAATACCAACAAGAACCTAGAGTCTCCGTCCAGCTTCACCATCAAAGTTCACGACGTGAACGACAACTGGCCTGTGTTCACGCACCGGCTGTTCAACGCCTCCGTGCCAGAGATGTCGGCCGTGGGTATGTGCACTTTGCCCCCGTGCAGGCTCCTCAGACCACGACACAGCCTTTTCTCCCCCCCAGGACCTGGGGGAGCTGGGTTAAGGGAACAGCCTGGGCCCCACCTGTCCTCAGCTGGAATGGGGCAAGGGGCCAGCAGTCCCAAGACAGTAACCCCCGGATTCTCTTTCCTCAGGGACCTCCGTCATCCGTGTGACAGCAGTTGATGCAGATGACCCTACTGTGGCAGACCACGCCTCTGTCATGTACCAAATCCTGAAGGGAGAAGAATATTTTGCTATTGATGGTTCCGGTCTGTGTTACTAACGCTCCGGGGCAGGCCCTGGCTTGGAGCAGGGTAGGGGTGGATATTCCATGTGCAGCAGCTGAGCAAAGTCTAGTCTGACAGGTGTCACCTATCACCCAACCACACTATCCTATGGAAACAGTTGCTTCTACCCATTAGGACAAGGTGGCTAATGAGGGGAGAAGGAAGCAGACAGCTGCCAAAACACGGACTCCAGCCCCGGAAATAAACCAGGACCCAAGCTGTGACACAAGAAGCAGAAGAGAATGCTGGTTAGCAGCTCTGGGTGTAGAGTAGGACCGATCCAGTTTCCAAACCCACTCCTGCTACTCACTCCCTCCAAAGACCTTAGGCAAGTCAACTAACCTCTGCGAGCCTTAGTTACCTCATCCTGAAGATGGGAAAACGTGTATCCATTTTGCATGGCAGCTGTGAAGCTTAAATGAAATAAAATATAGAGAATACATGGCCCATAGTAAGTATCCACTCAGTGTAACTTTAAAAACCGTAAGGACCGAGTTTGGGGAGCAAGAGAGAAATCCAGGTGGTCAGGCCTGGGGCACACTGTCTTTCAGAAGGATGGCGAGTACAACAAAGCAAAGAGACCACCCCAACCGATGACGTGCCTAGGCAGGCCATCACTAATCCATCATAGCTTTCCACACTAAGCCTAGCCGTGGCCTCACACTCTTTCTCAACACCACGCTCCACACAGCTAGGACCAATATTGGACCAAACTGTTTGGGCAGCTTTGGTCCAGCAGAGCAGGGTATGAAGCAGGGGCAGGGGGTGGGGGTGGTTGGCCATCAGTTCTCAGCCCTGGCTGCACAGTGGAATCACCTGGGGAGCTTTTAAGTCAGGGAGTGCTCTCCGGCTAGGGCCCAGGCACCAGTATTTTCTAAAAGCCCTCCAAGTAACATGTCTGCTGCTGGCACACTTTTTGCAGGACTCATTTTCACGACAACCAAAACCTTGGACCGAGAGGTGCAGGCCAAGTATGAAATCGTGGTGGAAG
The DNA here is from genome assembly GCF_054177405.1 of Leptonychotes weddellii. Taxonomy (NCBI): domain Eukaryota; kingdom Metazoa; phylum Chordata; class Mammalia; order Carnivora; family Phocidae; genus Leptonychotes; species Leptonychotes weddellii. The sequence goes on along the minus strand of NC_138384.1, from coordinate 17,827,654 downwards.
CGCGAGATGCCCAGGGCCTCCGTGGGGAGTCAGGCACAGCTACGGTGCTGATCACTCTGCAGGACATCAATGACAATTTCCCCATCTTTACCCAGCGTGAGCTTTTCCCCCAGGGTCCTGGGGAGGACGGGGGTTGGGAGAATACAGATTCAGTGACCTGGGGGATCTTGTGGAGAAGCCCAGTGTCCCTCTGTTCCTTGACCCCAGGGTGGGTCCAAAGGCCCTCTTGCAGGCAGAGGCTCTGCTCCCCATCCCTGCACACATTCCCAAGGCTGTCCAAATGTCACCCGCCACAGTGCCCTCACAGGCCACAGGGAAATCATGCTCCCTGCTGTGTGCCACCACCGTGCCCTGAATCCCACTACCAGAGAGGAATAGTTTCACCCAGTTTCTACAGGCTCAGAAAAATCCAGGCCCTAGCTAGAAAATCCCTGTGAGCTGGTGAACAGGGGTATGGCAAAATTCCATATCCAGAGCTGAGGCTGGGCCCTGAGCCCACCCACACACTTGAGTCTCTCCCCACAAAAAGTGTCTGACAAGAGCTTTTCCCATGCCTTGGTTAGGGCTGGGGAGGAAAGTCAGACGGTTCATCATTTATACCCTCCAGTGCTGAGGTGTAATTCAGAGGCTCAGCCACCCCCAAGGACAGCCTGAAGTGGCCTCACTGTAGTACATGACAGAAGCTCGCTAAAGGTAGAACTTGTCTCTCTTGTCAAATGATAGGTCCCCTAGCAGAGGACCTAGCATACAGTAGGTGCTCAATTACTATTTGTTAAATGGATGGACGGATAGAAGGACAGATAGAGCAGAACCTCTTTGCCTTGGGACCCCAAATTCCAGAGGTTGTAGTACTATTATTATTATTTTATTGTGCCCATTTCCTGTATAAAAATGTATTAGGATAATATAAGGGTCTATCTCATTAACCCAATGCCCTTGGGGGCACCCTATTTGCATCAGCCAAGTACACATTCGCCGTGCCTGAAGACATCCGTGTGGGCAGCTCCCTGGGCTCTCTGTTCGTTGAGGACCCAGACGAGCCCCAGAACCGGATGACCAAGTACAGCATCGTGCAGGGTGAATACAGGGACACCTTCACCATCGAGACGGACCCCAACCACAACGAGGGCATCATCAAGCCCATGAAGGTTTGTAGGCATGCAGCGATGACATCAGATGTGGGGTTTGGGGCTCCCCGCATTCCCAGGACTCATCCAGGGGCTACCACAAGGTCAGAGGCCATCAAAGGTGTCCATTCTGGGTCAGCTCAGAGCTAGCCTTGCGCTCTTAGAGCTTGTGACCCCAGAGCTGGGAAAGGGGAGCCAGGAGAGAAGGGTCAGTGCCTTAGGCTGGGTTACCCCAGAGGCAGACCTTAAGGCAAGGATTTGGGTGTAAATCATTTACTTGGGAAGTGACGCCCCAGGAGCAGTGCCACATAAAGGGAAGAACACAGGCTCCCTATCAGGTTATCACTGCGGGCAAGGGGGGCACAGTCCCACCGGGGACATCTGAGGAATGGTGTGGAATAGGCCTCAGAGTTGCAGGAGCTGAGCAGGAGGAACTGTGGGGTTGGCTGAGGGCTTCAGGGGGCTTTCACTCTTGCACTTTCTGGCCTGCCCTGGGCACCCGCGTCACGGAGAGCCCCAGTAGTGTTATAGGCACTTGCAGCAGAGAGCCATGGCAGGGAAGGAAGCAATGAGTGCTGTGGGGGTGGGGGTGGCCACTGGCAGTGGCTACTGCAGACAAAGCAGTCAGACCAACTGTATCTGGAAGAGGAGGGAAGGGACACAAAATGCCTCTAGAATGGCCATGCCGAGGACTGGGGCTACCTGGGCCGGGGATGACCCATCTCAAAGGGGACATTCTAGAACCCCCCTGCCTGAGCTGGGCCATTCCCCCAGGAGCACTCTCCTGAGGCTGTCCCTGCTCCAGTCCTGCACTGGGGACTGGAGGCACCCAGGGGACTCATACAACCTCCACAGCACCGAAGCTCCCAGTGAGTGGGGAAGACACGCATAGACCAACAGGGTAGCCACACGTAAGTGCTCCAGCTACCCATGCAGGGAGCAACTGCCTATGTCAGGGGGGCAGGACAGGTTCTGGAAGATGTGATTACCTTCGGATCTGTCTTCTTGAGGGGTGAGTAGGAGTGTGCTAAGTGGGCAAAGGCAGGAGAAGCATCTTGAGCAAAGACATAAGGAAAAGGCACATTGTTAAGGAGCTGTGGATAGAACGACTAGCTGTGATCCCCTAGCGAGCAGGACTGTGGCTTACCCACTGGGTGTCTTCAACACTTAGAACAGGGCCAGTCACAGAGCTAGGGTTGGGAGGCAGCCCCGAGGCTGCTGAGATGCAGTGGGGGGCAGCCGAAGATAGCCAGTGAGCCCCAGCCGCTCTCCCCTTCCCTCCTCTTTTTTTTTTTTTTTTTTTTAAGATTTTATTTATTTATTTGAGACAGAGAGAATGAGAGAGCACATGAGAGGGGGGAGGGTCAGAGGGAGAAGCAGGCTCCCCGCCGAGCAGGGAGCCCGATGCGGGACTCGATCCAGGGACTCCAGGATCATGACCTGAGCCGAAGGCAGTCGCTTAACCAACTGAGCCACCCAGGCGCCCTCCCCTTCCCTCCTCTTGATGACCCTGGAAACACCACTTCTCTGGGCCACAGCTACCCCTCCCATCTGTAAAACTTGTGGGGTTGCTGTGAAGATCACATGTCACATGCTTGGCTCAGAGCAGGTACTCGCCATACTTGTCCCTTCCACAGCCCCTGGACTACGAATACATTCAGCAATACACCTTCACCATAGAGGCCACAGACCCCACCATCAACCTCCACTACCTGAGCAGCGTCTCCATCCGAAAAACCGCCCGTGTCATCATCAACGTCACAGATGTGGACGAGCCCCCCATCTTCAAGCAGTCCTTCTACCACTTCCAGCTGCGGGAGAACCAGAAGAAACCTCTGATTGGCTCAGTGCTGGCCACAGACCCTGACGCAGCTCGGCGGAGCATTGGGTAAGCGGGTAGAGGGCGTAAGGGTGGTGATGACCATGACGATCCCGGCATTGAGGTTCTTAACACTTGCTGGACTGACACCAGGACTCAAATGGGGAAAATGGCTTCTCCTGGCACATACATGGGACATGGCAGAGGCAGGACTAGAAGCCCAAGCTCTTCCACTGACGCGAGGGGCCAGGTGGGATCCTGTCTTGCCCAGGCACCCCACCCAGCATGGTCCTGGCCATTAGAACTGTCCAGGGCTGCTCTACCTTACAGCAGCTCCCACAGGTCCATCTAGGGAGATCGGATGGCCAAGAGGGTAACCAACTGAGAAACCCCTCCACTAAATATGTTTTACTAAATTTGCCTTCCCAAAACCACAAAAGGAGAAAGTGTTCATTTCACAGTGAAAGAACACAAAGATTGACAAAGAAAACATCAATAAACCCCACTCATGTTCATGGTTTGAGGTGGTCCTGTCACACCTTTTCTTCATGACTACACAAACATCTATGTACATTCATGGGGGATTTGTTGTGTCTGTCTGTCTATCTGTTCGGGGATTTTGATTGTTTTTAAAATGTTTTGGATCACACCACACCCATTTTATCACCACCTGTTCTATCTCCACTGGACTCCTTGCCCCTACCCTCTGGGACCAAAAATATTCATCTAACTCATACATTCTAGAGCCATGTAGCAGTTGATTTTAATCCAATCTCATTTTATTCCAGAGGGGTAACCAATTGTCCTAGCACCATTTATTAAGTAGGTCCTCATTTTCCCACCTTTGTTATATAATATACACGAATCTATTTCTGAATCCTCTATTCTGTCCACTGTTCTGTGGCAAAGCCATTCTGTTTTATTGCAGCAGCTTTATACTAAAACTTAGCAGATATAAGCCAAGTCCCTCCCTCACTGTTTTTTTTACTTTCTACAGCTTCTATGCATTCTCAAACATTCACTCTTTCATATGAATTATAAAATTATTTTATCTGTTTTTAAAAAAAATTAGAATTCTAATGAGAATTGTGTTATACCAATTCAGGGAGAATTAGTATTTCTATGATATTAGGTCTTCTTACTAAGGTCAAAAAACATGTCCCCAAAAATGGAGATTTGGGCCACATCACACAAGCTCTGGGACTACTACAGTTTTCATGGCCGTTCTATTGTAAATAGACTGTAATGATAATTTTTATTTCTTTATTGATCCAAGAATTTATTTAAGAGATTGATTTGATGTTTTTCTTTCCATTTACCAGTGGTAGGGTATTTTTTGTTTTTGCTTTAACTTGTTCTGGGATACAATACAACTGTGTTTGCATTCATTTTTTCTAGAATACCTAAGATTTTGCTTTATATATTTTAATTTTTCTATTCACAAGGGTTCATAACTATTTTACCTTCATTATGACTTGTAACTTTTATCCCTATGAAGTTACCCAATTTGTTCTGCTAAATACCTTACCTTTAGCTCCACACTGCCTGATGTCAAGTTTGCCGGTCCTGTTTTCTTATTACTTATCTTTGCCTGATAGAAGTTTTCCAACCTGTACTTTCAACTTTTCTAACTTCTGCTCTTCACTTGGCATTAAGTTGTCTCTCGAAAATAGAAGGTAGTTGGTTTTCCTTTTTAATCTAAACTGAGATGCTTTGGGTTTAACCTATTTACATTTGTATCATAAATGATATGCTTGATCTTACTTTTTTTATCTTGTTACACATTTCTCATTTCTCAAACTTTATGGTTTTTTTCTTTTCCCCCATATTTGCTATAGACTCTATTTTGTTTTCATTTTTTTTCTCCTGGATGTTTGAATGGAATACATTCATTTTTACTTCTACCAATGAGACTGACTTCTACCTGTAAAATCAAAAATGTTTTCCTGGACATTTTCTACTTTAAAATATCACACACATACACACACACAGACACACAATTGCTTTCCTATGTATGATAAAGAAATAAATCATTTCATTTTAATTCCTCCCAAAGAAGGCTTTTTCTTTGTATTTCTTAGTTGGATGAAGTTTTCATAAAAAATTTTCAGGACCCACCTCTATGGGTGACACACTTCCTGAGTTCTGGTATGTTTACAAATACCTTAGTTCCTTTGCCTTCTTATGTTAATAACACCAGATGTGCTCCTATAATCCTCAGAGTATAGAAACTTCACTTCAAAAATACTATCAATGTTTCTAGCATTTAATTTTGTGGGGACATCTCAGGTGAATCTGATTTTCTTCACAAGAACATATTTTTCTGTCTGGACTCTGTTCAGTTCCCTCACATAGCCTTGAAATTCAAAAGTGTCATCAGGATACAGGTAAACATTGATCTCTTTTGGAAAATTATGCCTGATATTAATGACTTCTTTTAATCTGTAGACTTGAGCCTTTCTTAAGATCAGGAAAGTTTTCTTTTAGTGTATCGTTTGTTATTTCTTCTGTTCTATTGGTTCTGGAATTTTCATCATTAGCAGCAAATATATATGTTATATATTATGTGTTATATATCTCATATACATTCATCTCTCATTTCTTCACACCTTTTTCTTGATTTCTGGAAGAACTTTTCAAATTTTTACTTCATAAACTTAATTTATTTTCAATTATTTCCTATCTATTCCAGCTCCTTTTTTATTTCTTCCTGGCTCCAGTCCAGCTATCTTTTCTTTTTTTTTTTATTATGTTCAATTAGCCAACATACAATACATCATTAGTTTTTGATGTAGTGTTCAATGATTCATTAGTTGCATATAACACCCAGTGCTATCTTTTCATTAATCACAAAAACCAACCCCAGCTCTGGTGTACTGGATTATAGCACCTCCTGCCTCAGCTTTCAAAGTGCTACCGAGGGAGTCTTAAGGCACCACCTTCAGCTCAGCCCCGGTAGCATTGCTAAAATAGATGGGATTATCCCACCACTCTGCATCCCGCTAGGTGGTAGAACACAATGAGCAGTGAGAAGAGGATGGAGGGGCTGCAAGGGATAGATCCTGAAGGGCCTCATCAGTCATGCTGAGAAGTTTGCACTCAGCAAAGAACAATGGAAAACCATGAATTTCTCTCCCCTGGCAGATATTCCATCCGTAAGACCAGTGACAAGGGCCAGTTCTTCCGAATAACCAAGCAAGGGAACATTTACAATGAGAAAGAATTGGACAGAGAAATCTACCCCTGGTATAACCTGACAGTGGAGGCCAAAGAACTGGATTCTAGTGGTGAGTGGCCCCATATGCCAGGGGACCTGGGCTTTTCTCCTTTCCCTCATTCCTTCAAAATAGGCACAATCTGTCATCTCAATCTCTGGAGGTATTATAAGCTCCTGCTGAAGCACCACTTGGCTGGAATAACTATAGAGCCTCCATCTCCAAGTTGTTCATGGACCAGCAGCATCCACATCACCTGAGACCTTGTTGGGAGAGTAGAATCTTGGGCCACCCCCCAGACTGAATTGGAATCTCATGCACATTCCAGTTTAAGAAGCACAGTCATAAAACAGCCTGCTAGACGTCTCTGTGATGAGAATCACCTAAGACACCTTTTAAACACAGAGCCTTCTCTGGAGGTTCTGGTCCAGTGATCTAGAAATGGGGCCAAGGAGTGTACATCAAACAAATACCACATGATTTTTATTATCATGGATGTTTGGAAAAGACTGTTCGCTGGGAGGGGAGGGAGATGATTTATATGCCGGTCAGTGGGTTGAATTCAAAATCTGAAGTACCCTCCAACTTCAAGACTATTAGGTTCTCCAGCTTAGTGTAACTTTTGCCAGAGGGAAAGGCTAGTATTGGAGTTTTGCATCCTTATAAAACTTAACATGAGAAAAATCGCAGCTGCCCTCCAGGAGACGGATTAATATGCCTGCCTTACCCAGGAGACCACCAGGGTTCAGAGGGGCGGGTGACTTGACCAAGGCCCTCCTGGTGCTACCCTAGAGGGCCCCTGCCTCCTATTGCACTTCTGAGACTTATCATCTCCCCGCATGGCAGTCAAGCCCCAACTGCAATGGGCTCCCGCATGTTTTCCAGATCAGTCTTTGCCCTTTCTTCCCCATCTAATCTCATTCACACAATTTTTAAACTTTAAAAGTAATAGTTTGTTGTTCATTATAAGATATGAGAGAAAATACAGAAAAAGAGAAGAAAGCATCCCCTCATAATCCCACCACACGGAGATAATTACTGTTAGCACTTTAGTGTACTTTCTCCGGTCTTTTATATTTCTATACATATTTTTATATAACTGAGATCATCATATTTATATAAATATCATATCCTGTATTTTTACTTAACCTTATTCCAGAACTATTTTCTCATGGCACTAAAATACCTTTTTTTATTACAATTTTTAAATGTAATTTCCATGGGCATTGTAAATGGCCACACATTCCATTCTTTTAAAGTGGTTTAATTTGTTAACCCCATCTCATTTACGTTGTTTACCTTTTAATTATTTGTGATTAATTTTATTGATTTAGATAAATTACTTTTATTTAAAGTAATTACTTAAACTATTGGATCAATTTGATTGTTAATTTAATTAAAACCTTCTTTAATTGGTTTGCATTGTCTAACTTTTTGATTCTTACAAGTAACCCTTTAGTAAACATCCCTGTGCATGAAGCTTGATGCCCCCCCTCTCTCCTCTTCCACCCTTTCATCCAGAATGCCATCCCTGGTCTCTCTTCCAGAGGTCCCTATCCCCTCTTCCTGCAAAAAGGGCACCCCTCCAGGATTCCCCATCCACATACCTTCTATCTCTGGGGCTGGCATCATGAGCCCTTTCCACCCCCTGCAGGGTACCCCACAGGCAAAGAATCCATTGTGCAAGTCCACATCGAAATTTTGGATGAGAATGACAACCCTCCAGAGTTCGCCCAGCCCTATGAGCCCAGAGTGTGTGAGAACGCTGCCCAGGGCAAGGTGAGTCTGGCTCAGTTTCGGGGGGAGGGGCACACCCACTGAGGACAGGCTGAGAGGCAGCACCTCCTACCCACAGCCAGCCGGCGTTTCACTGAGCTTAATGTAACTTGCACGACAGCCTTGAGGAAAGCGACTGATATCCCCACGAGAAACTGAGGCCCAGAGGGGATGTGTGAGGAGGGTGGTCCAAAGAGTGGCTTTGTGGAGACCATTTAGGTTAGTGTTGCAGGTGAAATGCAGCCATGGTCAGGTCTGAACCCAAAGTCACCACCACTAACCCCCCAGCCACCCCAACACCACCACTGACTGTCCCCCATCTTCCATACTGCAGCTGGTCGTGCAAATATCGGCAATAGACAAGGACATAACGCCACGAGATGTGAAATTCAAATTCTCCCTGAGCACCGAGGACAGCAACTTCACCCTCACAGATAATCACGGTATGCATCAAAGTAGTCAGCCTGGCTTCTGGCAGGGGCAGGGTTATTGGAGTCTGGAAGCACCAATATCAAAGACCAAGCCAACAAATGGGGGAGCAGGTCCTGACTGAGGTCTTCAAGTTATGGGATATTTTGTACAACTCCTTACTGGTCTGTGCCATGGTCAGAGCTGCCCTGGCCAAACTGCCAAGTCCACACTCCCCAGAAGATGCTCAGGTCAGCAAGGAATATAGAATAGATATAGGGAGCAGACACTTGCTCAGTTCACTAACGAGCTAAGGGATTCCTTTCCACACCAGATCTCTATGCTCAGCACAACTGCAAATTCTCTATGAACTTTGAGGTCACTACCAAAGAGTCTAAATTGGAAATGTGAAATCCCAAATGCCAAGAATACAGTGAACTTTGTCTTAATTCAGCTACAATGACTACTTACCACCAGGTGGCCCCAGGACAGCATCTGGTCCACTCCTCACAGCCCAGAGGCTGGGATGTCAGTAATGGCCGATCAGAGCTTCTGATGAGCATGTGCTTACAAGAATGATGATGCTGAGTTGGTTGAACTCTAGCCAAAAGTAGACAGGCTTCCATGGCTTCACCAGCTTCCTGAGAAAAACAGAGAAAAATCCCTCTTGGGCCTCAATAGAGCCATCCTTCACCCACCGCGAGGCGGAATTCCTGCCTGTCTCTGATTGGCAAAACTGAGGTTTTGCCAGTGAGGATCCCTGTACCTGAGGATCCCTGTACGGAACAGCCACCGCCACCTGTGAGGAAGGTCAGTGTGAGGCAGACCCAGGGGATCAGCCACAGACCCATCCTTAAGGAGCCTCCTGTGGGATGGGAAAGGCGGCCATGATGTGTTGGCAGTCAATGACAGACCATTCAATTGCTCAGCTGTCTTTAGCAGTAAACAATGTGGCAAAAATACCTGTCACCCCATCCCCCCATGTTCACCTCAATCCTACTTCAGAGAGGGTCTGCACTGGGATAGAAAGTTTAAGTGCCACCCCAGAGGCACCCTATGTACAACCAGGAGGCAAGCCTATTGGTGCCAGATTCACTTACAACATGAATGTCCTATTATGATAGTAAATGAGTATAGTGAGAAAACTCATTTCTCTCGTAAAGTATCAGTGGCCATGTAGCTATTATTTTCGATTATAATAGACATAGTTACTTAATAACAAAATGTAATTAGCTTTCATTTGAAATGTAAATGATGGACTCCTTTGCTTTTGACCAGCTTCCTGAGTGAGCTGATCCCGAGGGGCTAGATAAATCCTGGAGCAGGGAATCCCTAAATCCTCTGACCGCCAGCATTATAACTTCCCAGGAGCCTGCAAAAGGCAAACTATCTGGCCTCTGCCTGCCCAGAGCCATTGAATCTGAAATGTGAGAGGGGGAGGGGGGCTGAGGGGAGGGATATGGAGGGGAAGGGAGAGCAGGGTTCTGAAAATCAGCATGCTTAAAAAGCTCTCCGGGGGATTCTTCTGTATGTGGAACCACTGATTGGAGCTGGGAAGGAGAGCCAATATTTGGGCCAGAGCACTTTCCCGGTTCCATCCAGCCTACCCAGGAAATCCTCAGTTACCCATGTCATCACTCCCTCCGTGCCCCAGGGAACAAGTGCTTTGTTTTCACTTTCTAGTGGATTTTCAGGAATGGCAGAAACAGCCTTCAAAATTAGCCCAGTGCTAAAAGACTTTTAAACACTTTCTTTTTCCCCATTGTCGAAGCTTGGTATAATGCATTAATTGAGCCAAAAGATAACCACCTGTTAATGGAGCGGGGTTAGGGAAGAGGAGGTGGGGGTCAGACATATGGGTTGCTCACAGAAACAGAAAGCGAGGATTTTACATTTGGGCCAAGCCATTCTTAGAGGCTAGATCAAAGCCACTGCCCAAAATATCCCCTCTCTGGAGGAACAGACCCGCACTGAGGCAGGGGATGCAAAGGGCGGAGAAGCAGCCCAGGCTGCATGTGGGCTGGCACAGTCATGGAGGCCTCCCTGGAGGAGGCAGGCCACACTGTCAGTGTGGATGAGCAGACAGGCACTCTGGATAGCAGAGCCTGACTCTGAAGCCCTGGTGTTTCCAGATAACACAGCCAACATCACAGTCAAGTATGGACAGTTTGACCGGGAGCGTGCCAAAGTCCACCACCTGCCTGTGCTCATCTCAGACAATGGGAGGCCGAGCCTCACAAGCACCAGCACGCTGGTCGTGACCATTTGCAAGTGCAACGAGCATGGCGAGTTCACCTACTGTGAGGAGATGGCAGGCCAGGCAGGCGTCAGCATCCAGGTCCTGGTAGCCATCTTCCTCTGCATCCTCACCATCACAGGTCAGTGCCCAGGAGGGTGGGGAGGGGACACTGGGGGCACTTCAGAGGAGGAGGAAGAGACCAGAGATCCAAGGGGCAACCCTGCCTCCAGCCCATATCCCACCCTGGGCCTCAGGGTTCCATAGCAGGACACAGGGATAGAAGCTCTATCACCCTGGATGCCTGCATCCTAAGGGTGGGGGTAGAAGTGGGGAAAGGGAGAGTTCATGGCCCTTCCCACACTTTAAAATACTTTACATAAATGACATTCATTCATTCAATTTATACATTTTGAGCACTTACTACATTCCAGGCACCGTTCTAGGCATTTATTTACATGAACCCAATTTTGGAAAAAATACCTCTTTTGGAAAAAAAAAAAATGGACAATTTAAAAAATTCTAGCTTAGCTCACCTCCAGTGGCTTTCCTGCCTTTTTTAGGATTCCTACAGCCTTGATTTCTTTTTTTTTTTTTTTTCCTTGTTTGGGTCTCAGAAATTTTAGGAGCATTTTAGGCCTTGCTTTGTTTGGGGTTACCCAGGGAAGCAGACCCTGGGACAAGGATTGGGGTACAAGTGATTTATTTTAGAAATGCTCCCAGGAAGCCCTAGAAGGAAGAGTGGGGAGTGAAACAGGGAAGGGAAGCAGCTGATGAAGGGAGAGTTGTCAATACAAGTTAATGGTGTGGGTCCCCGGAGCTTCCTGCCATCTGGGATGGGGAAGCAGTGGGGCACTCACAGCAGGTGTTTATCCACCAGCTCCCCTCAGCTGATGGTTGAGGGCTTCTCCCAAGGGAATAAATTCTCCTGGACTTCACCAGCCCTGAAATGGGGCAGGGGCCGGCCCTCTAGAGGAAGGTTAGGGATCGCCCTGTGCACCAAAATGAAAGGCCCCGGGGATGCTGTGGGGGCACCCGCAATTATCTGCTCCAGGCTTTTCCTGCCTGTGCCCGCCCTGGGTGTGCCACCATCCTGGCGCTTCCCTGGCAGAGAGTCCAAACTCAGACCCCCTTTTAATAATAATGAGTGATAATAATGATAATGACATCACCACCACACACAGAATTGCACTTAACCTCCCAACTACCTTAGCAAATATAAACAAAGCAGAGAAGTCATCATGGGTCTGTCCCATGGAGGTGGGGGGAGGGGGGTTGGCTCTGACCCATGGAAGGTGGAGGAGGGGGCGCGGGTACCCACTAAGTGTCTGGCCCGAACCAACCTCTGCGTCGGCTGAGAGGCTGGGCTGGCGCGGCCATTTCCTGGGAGGAGGGGAGGACGCAGGTGAGCCGCAGGGGCCGGGTCTGACTGGCTCTGACCCGCTGCAGTGATCACCCTCCTCATCTTCCTGCGGCGGCGGCTCCGGAAGCAGGCCCGCGCCCACGGCAAGAGCGTGCCCGAGATCCATGAGCAGCTGGTCACCTACGACGAGGAGGGCGGCGGCGAGATGGACACCACCAGCTACGACGTGTCGGTGCTCAACTCCGTGCGGCACGGCGGCGCCAAGCCCCCGCGACCCACGCTGGAGGCGCGGCCGTCCGTCTACGCGCAGCTGCAGAAGCCGCCGCGGCACGCGCCCGCCGTAACGCACGGCGGGCCGGGGGAGATGGCCGCCATGATCGAGGTGAAGAAGGACGAGGCGGACCACGACGGCGGCGGCCCGCCCTACGACACGCTGCACATCTACGGCTACGAGGGTGCCGAGTCCATCGCCGAGTCCCTCAGCTCCCTGGGCACCGATTCATCCGACTCGGACATCGATTACGACTTCCTCAACGACTGGGGGCCCAGGTTCAAGATGCTGGCGGAGCTGTACCGCTCAGACCCCCAGGAGGAGCTGGTGTACTAGGGGGCCCTGGGCCTCTCGTCTGGGGACCCAAACCACTGCAGCTCAGGCCAGTCGGACACCAGGCACTGAGCCCGCAAATTGTAGCACTGACACCCCAGCCCAGCAGCCCTTCCTCGTGGGTCCCAGAGACTTCACCACCTTGGGTAGCAAACTCCAGGTCCCTGAAAGGTCCAGGAACATATTTCAGTGACAGCTACCCCCCAAATGCTGGAAGATCCAGGCTGGGGTTCTGTCTGGGCTCGGACACCCATAACCCTGTCCCCTGGGACCACGGGTCCCACTCAAAGCCTTTCTGTGGCTCCTCAAAGCAGCTTATGTTCAATTTCCAGGGGGAGATAGTCCTTTGAAATCCCTGAACCCCCTGGTGAGATTGGGGAGGTCGGGGAGGTCCTGGTGCCTGTCTGCCTAGAGGCAAAGCGCTGGATGGCATGGCCTGTGGGGCAAAACTCTCTGTCAGCCCAGTCCCACGGGAGACTGGAACTGTCCATCAGCCTACCCTGCTTCAACTTCCTCCACTCTCCCAAGTCCCCTACCACTCCCAGCCTCTCCCCAGTCCCGTCAAGAAGGAGGAGGGGGCCCCTTGACAGCTATAGAAGGTGGGTCCTGAAATGACCTCGCTGGCCTGCCATGCCCATAACTACTGTACTAAGCACTGAAAATTCAACCAAAGTCAGGAAAATGGCTTGTTGAATTTTGAAGCAACTGTGAATCCATCCTGGAGGGACAGTGGAGACCAAGTGTGACAGATCACTTGGTGAGGGCAACCTCCACACCCACACCCTTTGGAGAGAGCCTGGAGTAGCTGTGACCCCCCATTTTGAGACTCATCGACAACCCCTCCAGTTTTGCCTGGGAAGTGGAGCAGATGTTCCCAGAACAGAAGACCTCTCCCCTATATGCCTTGCCTGGTCACTCACTCATGCTCTTTCTCTCTTTCGATCTACTCCTTATCTCTTGACTTCAAGGCCCTCAAAATCTGACCCTCAGCAACTCTGGCCAAAGTCCAAACCCAAACATGACTGCACTACAGAACTGTGCCATTTGCCTTTAGGCACCTCGTTGTTGCCACATCTCAGGAAACCCCTGCAGGGCCCCCACACCCTGCAAAAAGCAAGGCCCCTGCCCTGTCCACGCCCTGTGGTTATCTGTGCATCTCCCACTTTCAGCCAAATATGGAACATTACATTGCAAACATGTCCTGGGGAAGTGGCATCACTCAACAAGAGGGGGCAGGACAGGAGGGAAACTCTCCAACTCACCCTTGGTCATGGACTGAGGTTCCCCTCTGAACAAGGGCCCTCACACTTCAGGAGATTGTAAATAACACTGACTTTTTTTTTTTAACCAATATCTAGTTTTTGTAATTTTTTTCTTTACTAATAAAACTTACATATTTCTAGCTCTCACAAACATATAGAATAAGGGTTTTTGCATAATAAGCGGGTTGCTATTTAGGTTAACAACTTTAATTTGGGTTTTTTAGTTGGATGAACAAATTCCTGTAACCTTCTTTTTCCTATCATTGTAGTAATTACTCTAGTGATAATGACTATATATAGGCCACACTGGTGCATGGGATGTACTGTATTTTTTTTTATACCTAAATAAAGAAAAATCTTGAAATTCTTTTCTTTCTAGAGCTGAGAAAGCTCATGTGAGACACATACACATCACCACCACCACCATCATCATCAAAGGAACCCTGGACACAAGGGGACATTTGCAATTAGGATTTCAGAGACACTCACTCTGCATTGAAGCACAGAATAACACTGGACACCTAGTCCAGCCCTCTTTCTTCCCAGTGCTCAATGCCTTCACTCAGCCTCTGTACATGCCTCCTAATCCCACCTCCACCCTACACAACAGGCAGGGCCTCTGGAAGCTGGGGCTGACACACCATTTGCATTTGGCAAATGGACCAGGGCGGGTGAGATTCATCAGCAATGAGGGAGGAAATCAATTTCTAATGAGCTGGTTGACAGGAGGGAACAGCTAGCACTGTATTGGGGTGTGTGGACCCAACATTGGAGTCTTGCCTGGAAAACCTCACAATCAAAATGAGAAGAGGAAACCTCCATGTCAGGTCTTGAATTGGGGAGGTATCGGTTGAAGTTTACTTCAACAAGGCCCCTGCTCCTTGACCCCTACCAGCAGGGTTTCCTGGGGACTGTCCTCCAAGGATGATATTTTGTAAAGATCTCAGGGGTCAATTTGTCTTAATTCCAATTTTGCTCTAACTTCCTTTGTGATTTCCTTTTTGATCCATTGGTTATTTGGAATGCATTATTTAATTTTCACATATTTGTGAATTTTTCAAATTTCCTGCTGTTAATGATTCCTACTTTCTTTCCCTTATGGTTAGAGAACATAATTTTTATGATTTCAATCCTTATAAATTTATTTCTGACTTGTTTTACACCTTAACATATGTTTTATCGTGGAGAATATTCTATGTGCATTTGAGAGGAATGTGTATTCTGCTGTTAGTAGTGGAGTATTTTATAGCTGTCTGTTAGATATAGCCAGTTTGTAGTGTTGTTCAACTCTTTTATTCTCTCACTTATCTGTCTAGTTACTCTCTATCCATTATTGAAAGTGGGGTGCTGAAATCTCCAACTATTATAGTTGAATTGTCTATTTCTCCCTTCAATTCTGTCAGTTTTTGCTTCATGTATTTTGAGTCTCTGTTGTTAGGGGCATATAGGTTTATAATTGTTATCCTGAAGGATTGACCCTTTAGCATTATAAAATGTACTTTTGTATCTGGTAACAATTTTTATCAGTCTGTTTCATCTAATATTAGTATAGTCACTCCAGCTCTCTTTCAGTTAGTTTGCATAATATATCTTTTTCCATCCTTTTACTTTCAACCAATTTGCATTTTTAATAGAAAGTGTGTCTTCTGTGGACAAAATATAATTGGATTATGGCAATTTATCCATCCTACCAATCTCTGATTTTTGATTGGCATGTTTAATCCTTTTACACTTAATGTAATTACTATAAGGTGAGATATATGTCTGCTATTTTCCTATTTTTTTCTATATCTTATATCTTTTTTGTTCCTCTATTACCCTATTACTGCCTTCTTTTATGTTAAACAGGTATTTTCTAGCATACCATTTTAATTCTCTTGTCATGTCTTTACTTTTTTTTTTAATTTCCTCAGTGGTTCCCATGAGGTTATATTTAAAATCTTATAACAATCCAGTTAGAATTTTTACTAATGTAATTTAAATACTATACAAAACTTTGCTGCTATATAGCTCTACTCCCTCTTGCCTCCTTTGCACTATCCATTGTTGTACATATTATATTTTTATACATTGTATGACCATCAACATAAATTTATAGTTTTTGCTTTATACAGTTGTCTTTTAAATCAGATAGGAGGGGGAAAGTTACACACAAAAATATGCCTCTTTAATTTTTTTTTTTTTTAAAGATTTTATTTATTTATTTGCGAGAGAGAGAATGAGAGACAGAGAGCATGAGAGGGAGGAGGGTCAGAGGGAGAAGCAGACCCCCCGCCGAGCAGGGAGCCCGATGCGGGACTCGATCCCGGGACTCCAGGATCATGACCTGAGCCGAAGGCAGTCGCGCAACCAACTGAGCCACCCAGGCGCCCCTCTTTAATTTTTTATATCTACCTATACAGTTACCTTTACTGCTGATCTTTATTTCTTCATATCGATTCAAGTTACTGTCTGTGTCTTTTCATTTCAACCTGAATGACTCTCCTTAGTAATTTTTGTAGGGAAAGTCTGGTAGTAAGAAATTCTCTCCATTGTGTTTATCTGGGCATTAATTTTCCTTTATTTTTCCAAAATACAGAATTCTTGACTGATAGCCTTTTTCTTTCAGCACTATGAATGTCATTCCACTGCCTTCTGGCCTCCCTAGCTTCTGATGAGAAATTGGCTATTAATCTTATTGAGGAAACTTTGTATGTGATACATAATTTCTCTGTTATTGCTTTCAATATTCTCTCTGTCTTTGATCTTCAACAATTTCATTATGATGTGTCTGGGATAAATCTTAACAGTTTATCTTATTGAAGTTCATTGAACATATTGGATATGTAGATTAATATTTTTATCAAATTTGAAAGTTTGGGGCCATTATCTTTTCAGATATTCTTTCTGCCTCCTACTCTCCCTTTTTACTCTGGGACACCCATTATGCATATATGAGTATGTCTGATGATGTCCAATAGCTAACTAAGGCTCTATTCATTTTCTTCATTTTTTTTGTTGTTGTTCCTCTGACAAGATAATCTCAATTGATCTATCTTCAAGTTTACTGATCTTTCTTCAGCTCACTCACATCTCTTCTTGAGCTCTTGTGAATTTTTCATTTCATTTATTATATTTTCAACTCCAGAGTTTCCATTTGTTTTTGTATTTTTTTTTAATAATTTCTATCTCTATACTGATATTCTCTTTGGTGAGACATAATCCTCATTTTTCTTTAGTTCTTTAGACATGGTTTCCTTTAGTTCTTTGGATGTATTTTAAATAACTAGGTTAAACTCTTTGGCTACTAAGTCCAACATCTGGGTTTCTTTAGGGATAGTTTCTATCAATTGCTTTTTTTTCCCCTACAAATGGGCTATACTTTCTGGTTTCTTTGTATGTCTCATAGTTTTTGTAGAAAGTTGGATATTTTAAGTAATATAACATGGCAACTGTGGAAACCATACCCTTGCTCCCCAAGGTTTGTTGTTTTGGTTTTTGTTGCTGCTGCAGTTTGTTAGTGGCTTTCCTAAACTAATGCTGTAAAATTTGTACTCTTTGTTGTGTGTGGCCACTGAAGTCTCTGCTTGGTGGTAGTCAGCCAATGAGTGGTCAGATACCCCCTTAAATGCCTAAAACCAATAAATCTCTCAGCGCTTGCTGAAAGGCTCTGTGTGTATGTTGGAAAATTTCTTCAAAGCTCAGGCAGGCAGTTTACAACTCAGCCTTAGCCTTCCCTTTCTGATTGCACAGAGCCTCAAGGTCCACCCGAATTGAGAGCTTGGGGTTTCCCCTCGTGTCTCCTGGACATGTGTTTAGCCCTACACATGTGAGTGGCCTTTTAGATTCCCAGGACTATGCCAGAGTTTTTCAAGTGAGTGGACAGCTCATTCCCCAACTTTTCCTTTTAAGATTTTTGGTCAGCTTCTTGTTTGCCTGAGCTGTTATCACTACCTCAAGCAGCTGAGATGTGAAAGGATTACCACTGATTGTTTTCAGCAAATGCCTTCAGGAAAAAAAGCTGTTTGCATTGAGCAAATCTCAAGTCAGGTGAAATAAAAGCAAGCTTTAAAATGAGGTCTTCTAGGGGCGCCTGGGTGGCTCAGTCATTATGTGTCTGCCTTTGGCTCAGGTAATTAGCCCAGGGTCCTGGGATAGAGTCCCAAGTCTGGCTCCCTGCTCTGCGAGGAGCCTCCTTATCCCTCTTCCCACTCCCCCTGCTTGTGTTCTCTCTCTCGGTCAAATAAATAAATAAAATCTTAAAAAAAAAATAAAACGAGGTCTTCTAAGGACCACCAGACGGGTCAAATAATGACAATTACTTGGGAACTGGGCTTTGGAGGAGCTCCAACACCACTCTTCCCCTTCCAGTCATTGGTAGGCTGCTGATTTTCACTAGGATTGTGGGGCTATTGGGTTTCAAGGCTACTACAGGGCTGAAGAGGGGGGAATGTAACTAGGGTAAGTTGAAAGACCACAAAGATCATGGTTCTTACCAAGATTTAGCCTCTTCTTGTGAATAAACACTCACAGAATTGTTGAAAGTCTTTGGTTAATTCCCAGAGTTCTGAAAAAGTTGATTTTGACAATTTTTTCCAGTGTTTTCATTGTTTTTATGGAAAACAGGATTTCCTTATTCTGCCATTCCTGTGGATGTCAACCCCACCATCACCACCTAGGCTGGCTTTTGAGCTCAGTTTTCCTGCCTATCTAATGTCCAAATTCAGAGGCTTGCCCTCTGAACTCAGAGTTACCCAACCCCTGGATCTCATGAGATCTGTCCACTACCTTTTCCTCCAAGAAGCCTCTCAGGCTTCACATCACCTCCTATCCCTCCAACCCTCCAGTAGGGTCTGGCTCTGAGCTCCCAGCCACTCTAGCAACCTCCTCTCTTTGGTTCCTGTTTACCCTGAGGTTGGAGGAGTGAAGGCAGGAGGCTTGCCTCTGAATCTGCAGCCTCTGGTAGACACCACAGTAGGGCACAAACCCAGTGCTCCCTGGATTCTGCTAACTATACTGCTCCAGTGAATCCTGGGCCGTGCACCTGGCAAAAGTGGGCAGGAGCAGCAGAGGCTCAGAGCCCTTCCCCTTACCCCAGGTCAAATCTCTGAGGCTGACATGAAATTCCTCCTCATAGAAGACTAAAGGGAGGCCCAGAAAGGTTGCAACATGACCAAAGCCACACAGCAAGTTAGAGACTAGTGCTAGAATCCCCCCTCCTCGTTCCCCCAAAAATGTGGATCTGCAGGTGACTTTCCCAGACCTGGGAGCTGAAGGCTGGACCAGGAAGTGCTATCCATCTCCATTGAGCTGGTCGCGGGAAAAATTACCACTTGGGGGCGCACGACATAAGCAAATGCTCAGCAGCAACCCCAGTGCAGCACACCCTAATATCCTGATGTGGACCGCAGGCTCTGAGGGTTCTGGGCCTTGACCGAGAACCCGGATCAGAGAGGCAGCCACAAAGTCCAACCCCACAACCCACCTTAGGCTCTGGCTCTGTCCCTCCCCTCCAGCCAGGCTCTGATGTGGGAGAGTCAAGGATCTAGTTCTCCACCTTCCTGAGGAAACAGGACACCTACATCCTCCAGCTATCCTGTTGGCACTGAGAACCTCAACTCATAGGGATCTGCTGGCCCTGGCTGCAGGAGCCTTTGGCTTGTAAGGGTCACAGTCCACTGCACAATCCCTCCCAGTACCAACCCCTGCCTCAGGGTCCATGTCCAGCCCTCCTGCTCTTCACCAAATCAATCCTGGAGGATGGACTCTGGGCCAGAAAGAGTGTCCATCCCTGTGTGCCCTGGTTCCAGGCACCTCCCAGATCAAGGATACACATAATAAATCCTACTGTCCTCAAGGTGATGGATTGAGTCCTCTGATCCTCACAACCAAAACCCTAGTCCATCCATGAATCCCCCTTCCAAATATTAGCCTGAGAGGCACACATAGGGTGCACCTGCCACAGTGTTAATTTCTGGTTATGTACAAGGCAAAAAATTGGAAACAATGGAAATATCCAACAAGAAATTGGTTAGGTAAATTATGGAAGATCATTTAAAAAAAAAATACTGCACAGCCATTAAAAGTCATGTTGTTGGGACGCCTAGGTGGCTCAGTCGGTTAAGCGTCTGCCTTCGGCTCAGGTCATGATTCCAGGATGCTGGGATCGAGTCCCACATCGGGCTTCTTGCTCAGCAAGGAGCCTGTGCTTCTCCCTCTGCCTGCCTCTGTCTCTCTCTCTGATAAATAAATAAAATCTTAAAAAAAAAAGTCATGTTGTTACATGGTGATCTTGAGCTGAACTCAAAGTCAAGCAAAAAGGCAGAATCCAATGCATTATTTATAGTCGGATCCCAATTTTTTTTTTTTTACTAGTAGATATTCACCTCCAGATTTTGGAATTATGTAATTTTTCTTTTCTTCTTAATTCTGTGTTTTCCAAATTTTCTATATCAGCATGCAGTATGTTTATAATCAGAAAGGATGTTATTTTATGTTATATTTTATGTTAATAGGTAATCACTTACTTCTAATTGAAAACTGAATATGATAAGCAAAGTTTATCCCCAAATATCATTTTTTAACATTGAGTTTTTGTTTTTTAAGTTTATGATTTATTAAAGCAACACTTTTTGTTTTTTAAATTAACCAAACTGCTTTTAAGACCATTGCTTTTGAACCAGGCAAAACTATTGTTGGAAGGTTTGTTAATTTTATTGTTTTGTTTTGTTTTTTAATTTTTGAAAGCATTTATCTGAACTTGGCCATGTGAGACCTGCACCTCTTAGCATTTGGAGTTCTTTAAGACCAAATCAGTGCAATTGCAGTCCATGGAATGAGAAAAACCTGGTTTTCCAGACAGGTGATCCTCATATGGTTTTCAATGCATAGAAATAGCCTACATTACTCTTTCTCAAAGATAGGAGAAAGAGCTGGGACCAATTTTCCACAGCCCATCCAGAGGCCATCTGGGGATGTCTAACGCTCAAGAATTTCACATGACTTTGCAATGTGCTTTCCTGGCTTGGGGTGTTAAAAGCACAATTAACTTATTACGCTCCTGAATAATGGTTGCTGGAGGGATGGTTAATGATGTTACACAGGAAGCTGTGCAAGGAAGTTTTGGGTTTTGATGGGACTTTGAGCAGGAAGTGAGTCTTCTCATCAAAGGGAAAAAACAAAGCTCTACCTTTGAGTTCAAGGTTTTCCTGGCTAAGCAGAGGGAGACCTTCAGGCAGAGAGCGCTCAGCAGGAGAAAGAAAAGCCCCATCTGGGGCACCACATAAAGCAGCTAACATTTTGCAGAGCACAAAGAGTGAAAAGTGATCTGGGGCTTGCTTGCTTGCTTGCTTGCTTGCTTTCACACCAATTCTGATACAGACATACAACGAAATACTACTGAACAACAAAAAGGAAGGACAAATTGATACATACAACAACTGGAATGGATTTCAATTGCATTATGCTAAATAAAAGAGGGTAGACTCCAAAGACTACATATTTCATGATCCCATTTATTCAACATCTGAAAAAGGCAAAACTAGAGCAAAAGAGAACAGATCAGGATTTCCAGGAGTTGGCAAGGAAGGAAGATTTGACTAAAAAAGAGAAGGTGCACAAGGGAGATTTTTGGGGTGACAGGACCATTCAGTATCTTATCTGTGGCAGTAAACAAGTCTATTTGTCAAAGTCATAGAACTGTACTCCCCTCAAAAGTGAATATTACTATATGTAAATATAGAGTAAATTTTTTTTAATCGACTTTTTTTTAATGGAGAGAGATTTCATCAGGGTCTCATTTTATTTTATTATTTTTCTTAGAGAGAGAGAGTATGTGTGCATGAGCGGGGGGGAGGGGCAGAGGGAGCTAGAGAGAGAGAGTCTTAAGCAGGCCCCATGCCCAGCACAAGACCCAATGCTGGGTTCAATCTCACAACTGTGAGATCATGACCTGAGCCGAAATCAAGAGTCAGACGCTTAACTGACTGACCCACCCAGGTGCCCCTATTTCATTTTAAAAATGATTGGTTACTGGTCACATCATTGGCACACAAGACCCAAATATATGTACCTACGTGTTTATTCTGTCTCTAAAATATCTGTTGAACAATGTGCTAATGAACAAATTCCCTTGATTTTACTCCTGATGTCTCCTGAAGCCCTCTCCTCTAAACTGTGCCAGCCTTAATCGGGGCCCTCTTCCTTCTCTACTATGGTACTCCCCAAATTCCCCAATTGCTCTTTCTACCTCTAGCCTCAACCCCCACCAGCCGTTCTCCTGCAGTCACTGAAATTATTTGTCTAAAGTGCAAATAAGATTTTGCACTCCCTTAAACTCAACAGAATTTTTCAAACTTCCCATGGCTCTCCACTGTCAGATGACAGAGCCCAAACTCTTCAGCCTACTACCCAAGGCCCTGCATAATCTGGCTTCTCCTTAACATATTAATCTCTGTATTGATATATCTGTCTTCATGCCAAACAGTCTGTTATATTAAGCTGTTAGCCTTTCCTCAGACAAATGGTAGGTTGTCTTATTGGTCAAAATATGCACTGCCCTTCTCTGTGGGAGAGTTACACATCCTTAACCCATAGATGTCAAGCTTGGCCAAGTGATTCAATTTGTTCAATGTGAGTGAAAGAGACACTTGTCACTTTGCAGCAGAAACTTTAAGAACCAGCACACGGTTCCACCATCTCTAGTCTCTCTGCCACCAGCAATGAACATATAACATGAGTGAAAAATAAACCTTCATTTTTGCAAGCCACTGAGATTTGGGCGGTTGCATGCTATCACAGCATAGCTTAGCTGAACCTGACTGAAACTCTCCATTAGAACATAAGCTCCATAATTGTTCACTTTGTAACCCCTATGCATAGTACAGACACATGGCTGGCACTCAGTACATATTTCCTGAACGAACGGATATAGTCAGTGAAAGAATGAACACATGACCTCTAGGCCTTTGCACATGTTGTTCTCTCAGTGAGAGACCATCTCTGCTTCTTCACTTGCCCAAATCCTCCTCAAGTCAAACCTCAAAGATATCCTCCTCCAAGAAGCCTTCCCTGCCCATCACTCTCTCCTCCCTAAGAAATCAGTGTATATTTCTGGTCTCATAATAACCTTCTGTCTTCTTGCCCTGACTATAACACCCTTAGGCAAGGCCAGATCCACCTCCCCTTGCTGGCCCTGTGCCCAGCACACATGGTCCAGAGCAAATGGGTAGATGAATGAATAAAGGAGTAAAGGAGTAGGGAGCTTTCAATTCCTTCAGGTAATCACAGGCTTTCCCCACTTCAGGCCTTTGCTCATGCTGTTCCCCTGGAAAATCAGTCCCTTCCCCATTTTGCTAGCCTAACCCTTCTAAATCTTTTAGGGTCACCTGTCCCACCCACTATATATCCCTGTCACAGTTAAGTCATTCACTCTCTCCTGTTCCCACAAACTTAATACATCCCTTCAACAGAGCCCTTATCACATGGCACTGAGATCTTATATGGTCTATCTGTCTCTGTGAGCATTGTGAGGGCAGGCCCCGAGTCTGACTCATCCCTATGTCCCCATACCTAAGAATCACAATGACAGCAAAAACAAAGACAATAATAAAGATAACCAACCAGGGTATGCTCTGGTTAGATAAACAGATGAATGAATATTTGAGTGAATGAATGAATGAATGTGAATGGGTTCTAGAATGTTCTTCCATTGTCCCTCAGAAAGCCCAGGCTCATCACCAGAGGAGAACTCTCCGAATGTGATGGGGACTGAGCTGGCTGACGCTTTGTTACCCCAGCTGACTGCTCTCCCAGGGCCCTGCTCCTGTCCCCAACCTCATGGGCCACATGACCCCATCAGTGAGTGCAGGACACTATAAGGATCAGTACACCGTCCGACTTCCCAATCCACCACTGACCTCCGGCCTCCCCACCCCCCGCAGCAACCTGGCAGAGGTGTCCCAGAGCATGACTCCAGGGAAGTGTGTGCACCAGGTCAGCCCTGAAGCCTCCTCTAATCTGTCACCAACAGGGGACAAATGGAAGAGGGGAGGAATGGAGAAAGATTTGCAGAAAAGGAGGAACAAGAGGGAATCTGCATCCATTCCAAAGTCAACATGCATGGCTAATTGTGTAATTGACTGCAGATGTGATCGGGAACTTGGAATATGACAGTAAACACCCAAGGTCAAGAAACGTTAATCACCTCCACATAATGCTTTCCCTCCTCTGACATTTGCTCCAGAGGATCCCAAGGGAACCAAGGAGAAGAGGGGTGAAAGAAGAAGCAGCACTTATCCAGAACTCATCCTAAAGGCAGACCTCCAGGAACTTCAATCATCTGGAAACCAACCGGGAACCAGAAGCAAATAGAAAGCTTCCCTGTAACTGATCAGTACTCATCAGAAATGTCAAGGTCATGTAAGTAAGGAAAGAAGGAGAAATTCTTACAGACTGGAAGAGTCTGAGGACACACAACCACCATGAGCAATGTGGGATTCTGGAGCAGATCCTGAAACAGAAGAACATTTGAGGAAAACTGGTGAAATTCACCTAAAGTACAATAATTGTATCGTACCACTGTTCATTTCCTGGTTTTGATCACTGGACTATGGTTTTGGAAGTTGTTATCATTAGGGGAAGCTGGATGAAGGATACACATGAACTCCATTTTTGCAATATTTTTTATAGGTCTGAAAGTATCTTACAATAAAAAGTGTGCTTTGTTTTGCCTTCCAAAGGACTTGTACACAGCCATCGTTCTCCTGCTAAAAATGCAGTCATGCTCACCCAACCTGGTTTTCCTGAATTGTCTGTGAATCTAGCTTATTTATTTAGCAGTCATGGAGATTGTTCGCTCAAGAAACCTACAGTTCTTCTGTGAAGCTTTGAAGTATCAATTGGGAGGAGGAGGAGGAGGAGAGCTGAAAGTGATACATCGAGAAGGGCAGGGAGAGAGAAAACGCTGTGGTGATGCCATGTGGGGCCATTTAGCACCAGGGCAGATCGGCCTATGCACCTGAAGAACCTGCAGAGGCAGCTCCCTGGTCCAGGTCAGTCGCCGGTGTCTTTAGGATCCAGTTCCATTTGTGCAGCAAGTGTTTATGGAGCCTTGAGCCAGACCCTGAGCTGGGGACACTGGGTTCCTGCTCTCCAAAGGCTCACAAATGGGGAGGCACGTGGGCACAAACACAAAAGAAAGTATTACACAATTTCTATCATTCTGAAATGTGAAGTGTGTTAAGGAACCCCAGAGCCCTAATACAGAGCAAGTGATTTAACCTCAGAAGAGACATGGTCAGAGAAGCTGCTGAAGAAGAGGGTCTTTGGAAGTCAGAAGCACCTAGAGGCTGGGGATTCGGGTGGAGAGTGGTTGGAAGGGAAGCTAGCAAAGTGGGCAGAGACCAGATCAGAACGAATCTTGACTCATTTCCAGTGTGGACTTGACTTAGCTAGAGGAAGCTCCTGAAGGTCTTAAGCAAGGACATGGGTTGATTTAAGGAAGCTCCACGGTTGCAGTGTGGAGGGGTGTCCTTTCTTCCAGACTGAATTGAGAAGTTATATCAAGGCCACTGAGTGCCCTGTTTTAGGGGGCGGAATGCCTGCAGCACACTGTGTGAGGGTGAAAATGAACAAGGCGATAGTCCCAACAGAGATGCTGAGAAACAGCTCCTTCCCCGCAGGGCTGAATTCATAAGACTCTGCTGTCCACCAGGCTGCCCTGCCTTTCCCCACGTGTAAAGGCTCAGCTGCTCCATGCTGGGGTGTGAATGGTTCGTGCACTGTGCTGCATTCAGATGGCAGAGTTACTATACTTCTAGGGGACGAGTTCTCCTGGCAGCATTTCAAATCCATCCCAGTCAGCTCAAAATGAATAGCAGCCAGACTGCCTCCTAAGGGAGGGACAAAGGGGGGCCTCTCTCTTTCTGACCATCTAGGCTTCTAGCTGTCTCAGCCCTCCTAAGTCGCCAAGCTTAAGAGGAGCAGGTGCAGAGGGCAGCAAAGCCCCCGAGAGTGGTCAAACCCGGTTTAGGATTCTCTGTTCTTCTGAGTCTTGTGGATGTGTGTGGGTGATATGGAGATGTTCCTGAGTCCCCAAGAGTCACCAGAACTCTTGACAGAGAGGACCAGGACAGAAAAGAAAGGCAGGGTTAAGAGTTCCCTTCACACTCGCTAGGTGCCCCAACAGAGGGGGCCATAAGCTAAAGATGCTGGAGACCCAGGTCCCAAGCAGTGCTTGCATAAGACCCTTCTGCTGGACCAAGGCACTGAAAGAGCGATCAATTTGCTACAGGAAGCAGAGCAGGAAAAGGGCAGGGTGGGAACAGAACCAGGTTTTTCTGGCTCCAAACTCAGAGCTCCTGACCCAGTCCAGAGTTAACTTCTCTGTGCTTTCCAGAACTTAGAGCAAAGGCCTCACGCAATCCCCTGTGTTCCAGCCCTACCTCCCACTGGCAAACGCCTCACAAATGCAACGGGCATCTACTATGTGCCAGGCCAGCCCCTCCTGCACCACATCTCTCCCCTGTAACTATCCTCTAAACGGGTGGTAGAAATGCCTGACACATAGGCAGGTTTTCCATAAATGTTTTCTGTTCCACTGGTTTATTCATACACCATCTTCTTCCAAAGAGAATCAAAGCCACTTAAAAACACACACATACTACGTATAATGTTTTCTCTAACAAGTGAGTAACTAGGAGCAAAGGAAATATACACACATCTCAATTTTTTTAAATAAGTGAGTGATTCAGGACAAGAGAAACACATGCATTACAATTTTTTTAAAATAAGTGAGCGAATTGGGACAAAGGAAAAATAAGAATAAGAAATAAAAGAAAAAGCTCAGGATGGCACTGAAAGACACAATCCCTGCATTTGCCAGAGGTGGACCCCCAAAATTGACTATAAGTAACAACCACTGGAGGGAAGCACCCTCTGTTGTAAGAGTCACAATATTCAAGGGATATCTAAAAATAAACAAAAATTTTAAAAAAGTTGTTTAGAAGAAGTGAAACTATATTTGTTACTAAGCACGGAAAGAAAGTTGACTGATGGACTGAACAGATATTAGCTCCTTCCCTTTACCCCTTTGCCTGAAATCCCAATCTCTCCTCCACCTTCCAGCTGGGAGCGCCTAGACTGCTTCAACCGGGCAGATGCACAAAAAAATGGGGCACTCTTTTGCTTTTTTTAAGACTTTTTCTCAAAGTATAATATACATACATTAAAATGCACATCAGTGTACTAGTCAGTGAATTTTCACAAACAAAATACGCCTGTGTACCCAGCACCGAGATCAAGAAACAGCATTACCAGCACACCTAAAACCCCCTCCTAGCCAATACCTCACCAAGGGCAAACTGCCCAGACTTCTAACACCATAGATGTGCTTTTCTTATTTTGGAGAATTATATAAATAGAATCATTCAGTGTCTGGCTTCTCTCGCTCAACCCTGTTTGTCAGTTGCCCATACATTTCTTGTAGCTGTAGTATGTTTATTCTCATTGCTATATTCCATCATGTGGCTATCCACAATTTATTCTCCTGTAGATGGACAGGTTGATCCATTCTTGGTCAGGAAAATAAAGACAATCACAGGTTGCACATGGTTCTTTTTAACCTAGTCAGTAATTAGTTAATAATTTAAGTTCTTTAGTTCAGAGGATGCCAATGTTATTTTTCTAAACTTTTAAATGAGACTCAAATGCACCATCTGAAAACTGTCAGTCTGGCAGCTGTCATCATTTTGATCACTGAAATCTATTTTTGTAACCAAAGATGTCTCAGTCCTGTGGCCAGGGAACAACAACAAAAAAAAACATATAGAAAAGCCATACAATTTTTTTTTTTTTGCTCTTTTGCAATTAGACCTTCAACATTTGTAGACAACATTTATTGAGACTTCACTATGTGTCAGGAACTGTACTAAACATTCTGCTTGTACTATTCCTTTCAACTCTGACAACAACCCTGTGGAATAGTTTCACTTTTATTACTCTCATTTTTCAAGCTTTGTCCTCAGCATTTAGCGTAGGATCTAATACAAACCAGGCACTCAGTAATGCTTATTAAGCAAGGCAGTGAATGAATAATAACAGCTACCATTTATACAGCCCATAGTATATACCAGAAAATGCCAAAAGTTTACATTCATTATCCTATTCAATCTTCCAAAAAAACCTGAGATGACATAGGAGACACCTTTGGGAGTTTTGTCCAACTCACAAATCCCCCACTTTCTCGGAGAACTACCCGCTACTTACGCACACGTCTGTCCGCTAGCTGCCAAGTTTGTGCTATATGCCCCCACCCCTCTGGTTACAGTTGATTGGACCTGAATTAGACATCTAATGCGGCTCAGCCAATCAGATTCTCTCTTGGGAATGCGGACTTGGCGTTGAAAGATGGTCAGTTAGTTTCACTTGTGGCCAGAAGTGAGGTGCTATGAACTCACCCCCAGCCTGGAGTGTGGACTTTTTATAGAATAATGGGGAAAGAGGAGAGAGGTGCAGAGACAAGAGGCAGAGTCCCTCTGGGTTCCCACCTGCTCCTCTGTTCCCCACGCTAGGACCTCAAAAAGCCCAGATTTGGATAGGCAAATAGTCTCTTTTTCCTTCCACATATGAATAAACTGAAGCTTGGAGGAAGTAAAGTGACTTGCCCAGAGTCACAATCCAGTGAGTGGCAGAGCAAAGACTTGAACCCAGGTCTGCCCAAGTCTGCAACCTGAGCTGTTTCCTCTTCCACACACTGATATTACTTGGTCCAGATCACTGGGACCCTCCCAGATCAATCTTTCAGCCCTGCTGCAAGCTTTTTGAAGGCCAGGGCCACATCTGATTCATTATAGCATCTCCACCTGGAATGAACACTGTCAGGTGTCAGTGGTCAGCCACCAGGATGGAGATTTCACGGGGCCAAAGGAAACATCATGGCGTGACTGATAGGAAGTTAATGGGTTTTGTGAATATAAATTATAGAGGCAGAAAAGTGGGGCATGGAACTGAGATACTTCCTAATGACCTTGACAGAGAAGCCAGTGAGCAATTGATGAAAGCCCATAGCAGCCATAGCTGGAGAGGGACCACCACAAAACTAAAGATGGTATGAGGGTTCAGTATGCCACCCTGGAAAACAGAGAATACCTAAATCCTCCTCGTGCCACAAACCTCAGCCTGGCTGCCTTGAGTTCACCCTTGGCCAAATAAGTGAAGTGAGAATTGGGTTTGGGTCCAGGCCAAATGTGGGGGCCTGGCCAACCCCAGGGGCTGAACCCAGAGCACATCATTGGCCAAAGTCCTCATTCTACAGAGACTGGATCATTTGATCCCCTCTGCACACACGTACTCCACCCCATCTTCCACAAGGTAGTCAGAGAGATCTTCTAAAACACCAAACTGATCAGGTCACCCCCTCCAGAAAACCCTCATGTGGCCCCTGAGGCCCTAGCCTGTCATTCAAGGCCTTTATGACCTGCTATGGTACAGTAAGAAATAGATTTGATCCTTGGCCAGGTTCCTGGCACAAAGCTCCTAAAACCCCTATAATCTACAGGGTGTTAAGGGTGATAGGAGCATCTTTTGTTATATTGGGTCTTGTACAGAGCTCCTAAGATTCTTGGAATTTCCTAAAAGTGTTAGGAGAATCTTTTGTTATTCATTATGAGCCCTTTTGATCACACCTAAGTTTATGCTAAGGAGGTGATTTCAGATGGGGCCCTTACATAGCCTCAGAGTAGGTATGGTCATCAGAAAGACCAAGTGGTAGAACTTTCAGCTCCACCCAATGATCTACAGGAGGAAGAATAGGGCAGGGAGGGGCAGGACGGGGGCGGAGGGGGGGTGGCTGGAAATTAAGCTATTAAAAACTCTTGAACAATGAGATTGATGAGCTTCCTGATAAGTGAACATGTCAAAGTGCTGGGAGGGTGATGTTCCCAGAGAGATCATGGAAACACCACACACTAATCCCCCAAGAGCTTGTGCTATGCATCTCTTCCATCCAGCTGTTCCTAAGTTGAACGCTTTGTAATAAACTGATAAACATAAGTAAAATGTCTCCCTGAGTTCTGTGAACTCTCTTAGCAAATTATTGAATCCAAGGAGGCAATTGAGGGAAACCTCTATTTAGAGCCAAAATTGTAGCCTTGTGATTGGGATCTAGAGTGGTGAGCAGTCTTGTGGTATTGAGCCCCTAAGTTATGGGGTGTCTCTGCGAACCTCAGGTAGTTAGCATCAGAATTGAGTTGAATTATTGGACACCCAGCTGGTATCTGGTGAGTTGGACAATTGGTTGTTGGTGTTAGAAAACGCTATGGGATGACCCCAGAGTCCTGGGATCAAGTCCCGTGTCCAGCTCCTTGCTCAGCAAGGAGCCTGCTTCTCCCCCTCCCGCTCCCCCTGCTCCTGCTTGCTCACTCTCTCTCTGTCAAATAAATAAATAAAATCTTTTTAAAAAAAGAAAGAAAACACTATGGACCTGCTGTTTCAGTCTTTGCTTATAACACACTGCTCACTCACTCAACTTTGCTCCCAATATTCCAAGTTACTGCATCATTCATTTAAATGAACTTTAAACTCAACTCAAGGAGCACAGCCTCAAAAAAGCCTATTCTAACCTCCTCAGATTGGGTTACGTGTCCTTCCTTTGTGCACTTCCAGCACAGAAAATATACTGTTCTGTGACCATTGGTTTACACATTTGCCTCTCCTAACAGATTGTGAGCTCCATAAGAGCAGGGACTTGGTTTTTCTACATCATTTTTTTTTTACCAGTACACAGCAGAGTGCTACACCTGTAGGAGACATCAATAAGTATGTATGGGATGCATGGGTGTATAGATGCAAATGGGGTAGATAGTTGGGTAAATGGGTGGATAAACGGGAGTATATGGATGGCTAAATCAATAGGAGGAAGAATAAGTGGATGTGTGGGAGGACAGGGAGGTGGATAGATGAGAGGAAAATTAGATGGATGGATGGATGGATGGATGGATGGATGGATGGATAGGAAGGTAGGAGAATGGATAGGTGGGAGGATAGGGAGGTGGATAAATGAGAAGAAGGTTGGATAGATGATGGATGGATGGGTGGACAGGAAGGTAGGAGGAGGGATAGGTGGATAAGTGAGAGGATAGATGGGTGAATGAGTGGATAAATGGATAGATGATAGGAGGGTGGGAGAAAGGACACATGGATTCATGGGAAGATAGATGGATACATGAATAGGTAAACAGATGGATGCATCAATCAATTCCAGTGCCTGCACATCTAAGCCTAGGGTTCAGTCCTCAGGTCGTCTTTGTGGCCCAGACTCCTCTCAGAGTTCTGCTGCCTGCCAACAACTCCTGAAATTCAACATGCATAAAATCAAATTCATATTCGTCTTCCCCAAACTTCCAGTGTTCTGCTCCTCAGTGACTGGCAATTCCACCATCCAGCTGCCCAACTAGAAATCCAGGGATGATCTTTGGCTCTATCTACTCCCTCAACCCCTATACTCACGACATCACCAAGTCCTGTTGGCTCGACCTCTGACAACTCAACCAACTGGTCCATCTCCCTCCATCTCCAGGGCCACGGTCACTTCTCTCCCGGGCCAGGGTGATCACCACCTCCCCGGCCTTCCCGCCCCCATCCTGTCTTGCCCCCCCAACCATCTCCACACTGCCAATAAAGCTGTCGTTTCAAAATGCAGGTCTGGTTATGCCACCACCACTCCTCCAATATTGTTGAAATCATTCTAATGCCTTCCATTACTCTTAGGATCAAAAGCAATCCTGACCTCTGCCTATTTCTCCTGCCTCATCCCACACCCTCACAAGGTCATACCTCCTGTAACATCGTCTCATGTTTCCTTGTGGCATGTCTCATCACTGCAACTTTACCTCCATCTCTGTGACTCAGTGGTTAATGTCGGTCACCCTCTCTAGGCAGTGAGCCCTACAAAGGAGAGACCATGATTATTTTGGCTTTACTTGTTTTGGGGCAGGCAGGCTTAGGTGCAAATCTGAGTTCTACCCCTAATTAGTTATGTGACAACTGAGCAAGTTACTTGACCTCCATAAACCTCTTTGCTGTACAGGAAAAATAAGAAAACATTGTCCCCCTCTACAGAACACTGGAGTGAAAATAATGTATGCAGTGTGGCTAACAGAGGGGCTGGTCTCCATGAAGACACGTCATGACTGGGCTGTCAGCAGCAGCAGAAAGGTCTGTATGCAGACCCTGCTCACTCCACAGCCAGTTTACCCTGAAATAAGCTCTACCCTGAATACAAATCTTCAAGCAGGCCCAGAATGAAGTCCCCCAGAGGAGGGGCTGCCTTTTACATTTCAGCACCTGGAGACCTCTCTCAGGGGCCTAGAAAGGCGGCTTTCCTCCTAAGGGGAGACAGAGAGGGACAGCCCACCCCAGCCCCTCCAGCCAGGAGAAAGGGTGGTCAAGGCCTATTAAATCCCCAGAAGAGTTTAGGAACCCAGAGACCAGTCTTCTTAACATGTCCATTTCCTTAAGTCCCTTCCTCCTTCAGGAGTCTATGGAGGCTCTGCTGCCTACAGCATCAGGCATAGCTTCCTTTCCCTGGGATCTCACCTCCATCCCCCTGCTGGACCTGGCGCCCCACAGTCCACCCTTCATTCAGACAGGCCCCTTTACCAGCCTGCCTACTCCTTCCTGATCCCAGGCCCTGCCCTCTGTCCTAGAAAGCCTTCGTCTATAAATCCTTTCCCTTCTCTCAAAGTCCCTCTTCCAGAAAGCTCTCGAGGATAGACCCAGCCTATGCTGATTTCCCTCTCTTCTGAGGGCCCAAGGCCCTGGTGCCTCTAATTAAAGACAAAGCACTGGTATAAGACCCATTTGGATGCAATCCCAAGCTTACCACAGAAAAAAGATACATTTTTTTTAAAGGATAAAATCATGACTGTTATACAAACGTAAATTAACATTCATCAAAGACTTTAGCGCATTAACCAATGAGGGAACCAGTAAGAGATTATACACAATTCAAAGGTGAATCCAAAGCACAGCCACGTGTATAGCTTTTAGGCCACCCCTAAGATATCAATTGACCCCACCTGACAATATTCCTGTGCATCTCAGTAGCCAAGAATATTCTGCATTTCAGTTTTCTTCAACTAATTAAACAGGAAAATAGCTCAGAGACCATGAGAGGCACAAACTCCCATAGAAACAGATAACCACAGGTGAGGTAACACCCAATATTCAATTTAAAAGATACCTGGTAATCTTTTTTGGCCTATTTTAAAGTGCTTCAGCATCTTACTGGGTGTGGTTTAATGAGCTGTGGAACTCTGGAAAGTCACTTGAATTCAGAGTGCTTCAGTTTCCTCATCTGTGAAGTGGGGTGACAGTGCAGACTCCTCCAAGCTCTCAGCAGACAGGAGCTGCTTCAGGTTTGGCAGATAGCTCTGCACCTCAGCACCTGCACCTGAGCTTGCCAGCTCCTGGGCCCTAGAAAAGCCCTGCTCCCAGCCCCCACCCCTCATGGAGCAGGGACCCAGGCCCCTTCCTTCATCTCTCCTAACACCACCAAGACACAGTCAAGAGGAAACCTTTAACAAGAATCGGAGGGAAAGAGGAAAAGGCTTGGAAAAGCTGGTGGGATAGGTTTCCCTCCCTTCCCACCTTCCCTTTTTAGAGCATGGTGTGCTCTCCACCCCAAAACCAAGGCAATCTGGGGAGCAGGGCCCTTTGTAATGTAATTCAAGGCTGGTAAGATGCTTTTGACATAATTCTGTATAAGGGATATACTAGCAACGGGTAACCTTCCCGAAAGGTCTAATGGATTTTCAGACAAATAGCCCAGAAGCCAGACCCACCCTGATGGACTTTCCCCCTCCCCTCCTCACCCCTAGTATCAGAAGATTCTCTCCAACAATAGAATTGGAAGTTGACCATACCCTACGAATGATGGCAGTAATACGGAGCACTCTCTAGGGCAAATCCCCATAGCCTGGCGCTTGAGGACTCTCGGGGCACCTCACTGTCACTGTGTGACCTCTGGAAGTCTCCTCCTCCAGCCTCCCTACCCCGCCTCCACCCTGCTCTTGGTCAAGCAGCCCCTAAACACCACCATGCTTCCTTGGTGCCCAGGAGATGCCCCCTCCTCCAAGTCTGACCCCATCTAGAAGAAAACCTCAAAAATCTATGAACATAAAGAATAATCATGGACATGCACTAACTCACCCATGAGAATGTTCTTCACAGTGTTGTCTCGACATGTGAAAAACTGGAAACAAACTAAGCACCCAGCAATAGAGGATTAGCTAAATAAGGTATAGTACGACCATCGGATGCAATGCTAAGCAGCCATTAAAAGTGTGATGTGGGATAGGAGAAGAGAGACAGTGAGCAAGCTCACTCCACTTAAGGACACTTGTAGAGTGCTACAATGACAAGGAAAGAAAAAGAAACCTCAGCAGTAGCAGGGACCACTTTCTATGTTTTTCTTTTGCCTTTTGATGTTTCACAAGTGTCCCATGCTAACGTGTATTTGTGGATGGACAGATAGATAGGCAGATGGACACAGTTCAACTCCCTGAAGCTAGACTCAACACCACTAGGCCCAGTGGAAACCAGTTCTGGGTTCCAGTGTGAAGAACAAGCCAGATTTGTCAGACCACTGATGTTCAAAGGGAGGGCGGAGTTCATTTCCCTAGATGAACTCTTAAGGGTTAGAGCCTTCCACAAGTTCTCAAAGTGCCACCCCACAGAACACATACACATGGTCTTGCCAAACTGGACAGCTTACAGGTAAAAACCACTAACATCCAGAATATCCATCCTGCAAGGATCACCTGGAAGGTGTCTGCTCAGGGAGGTCAAGGTCACCTCATTTGTGTTGTGCAGTGGGCACAGCCCTGGCCTGGGAGTCCTAGAGCCTCCAATCTTAGCTATCTGGCCCTGGCCTGTCCCCTCCTCTCTCTTTATGTATTCATCCATAAAGTAAATGCATGGGGTTGGACAAAGGGACTCTCAGTTCCCCTTTCTTAGGACTCTCAAAGATGTTTCCCTTTATCCTGGTCCCATTCCCCATATAGCACATACGCCCCCATAAGAGCCCCAAATGGAGCTGGAATCCCCAGCCCAGGTCCCACCCTCTCCCGTTGGGGGGTTGGCGGGAGGCAGTAGAGGAGGCAGGGCCCAGAATGAACAACTACCAAAGAAGGCTGGGAATTGTCCTCACATTCCAAAGCCCTGGATTATACAGGTGCCCCACCCTCCCCCCACCCAGGGATACCCAAGACAAAATGAGCAACACAACTGGGAGTCAGGTTTGTTTTCTCCACCAGAGCCTACTCTGTCCCCACCCTCCCACAGTACCCACAGTGGGGCCTTGCTTCTCTTTGGAGCCATCCCATCCCATGGCTCCTCCCCTTCTCCGAGTTTTATCATAAACATTTTTAGCTCTTTGTCCTTATGTTTTGTTTTTTAGACCCACTTTCTAGCCTCCATCAACCAAATGGGAGTTAGGAGAGAGTCATCAAAGAAGTATAACATCAATTCATTCATCAAATTTAGAGGGCAGGCTCCGTGCAGGACCCCAAGGATTTCCTTCCCAGTCAAGCAGGGGAGACATAAATAACCGGAGAGCACCACAACGTAGCAGGGGGGCAATAAACAGAAGTTCTATCGTAATGAAGTAAGGGAGGCCTGGGGAATGAGCTGGACTTGTCCAAGGCCCCAAAGTAGGGTGTGGACAGCAGGTCCATCTGCCGGGGCCAAGCTCTGTGCCTGGGGTTTGCGGGGAGTAGGGTAGAGAGGGCACGGGATGCGGCGAGGAGTGAAGGAAACGGGCAAGCTGACGGCTCAGGAGAGGAAGGCTTCAGCCAGGCCTAGCTGACATCCCAACATGCCCCAGAACTCACCTGCTGGCAACTGAGAGCGGAGGCCCTGCCAGCCTAGGCTGCCCCTCCCAGTGGCCGTGACAGGGTTCCCCCCTCCCCCCGCCAAGTGCCCAGTTTTGCCTCCGACCAAACTGCCTGGCTGTCCTTCCCTGCACATATCGTTGTCTACCCTTCTCTGCACACGTCTGTCTGTCCGTCTCTGCTCCCGCCTGTCCGTATGTCATTCTCTACACATGCCTGTCCGTCAGGCGCGCTGGGCACCCCGCATCTCTGGGCCTCCCCGCCGCGTCTCCTGTTGTGTGGGTGTCGGGCTGGCTGTGCGCAGAGGGGCGCGGCTCGACCCACCCCCTCCCGCGTCCCCCCAGTCTCAGGGATGACCCCGGCGGCGGCCCAGAGCTGCCGAAGCCTCGAAGCCGCCACACAGCACTGCTGAAGCCGAGGAGGCGCGCCGCCTAGGGGGGCCCGGGAGCGGACGGCTGTGGCTTGGGCGGAGGCGCAGGGCCGACGGGCAGGCGGGCGGGGCTGCGGCAGGGCAGGGCTGGGACTGGGGCCGAGAAGCCGCCGCCGCCTCTACTGGGGATCGCGGGCAGCAAGTCCGCTCGGCCCGGCCCCGCCCCGCCCGCCCCGCCCCTGCGCGCCGAGCAGGCCGAGGCGGAGCGGCGCGCCCCCCGCGACGCCCGAGCTCGAGCCCGAGCCCGAGCCCGAGCCCGAGCCCGAGCCCGAGCCCGAGCCAGAGCGCAGAGGCATCCGAGCGGGAACCAGAGCAGGAGCAGGAGCGCGAGTGGGAGCCGGAGCCGGAGCCGGAGCCAGAGCTGGAGCCACAGCCGGAGCCAGAGCCGGAGCCGGAGCCAGAGCGGGAACCCGAGCTGGAGCCGAAGCTGGAGCCGGCACTGCGGCGCGCGGAGCGGAGCGAGGCGGCTAAGCCGAGTAAGGGGCGTTGGGCCGGGGGCGGTGCTGGGGAGGGGCGGGAAGGGGGTCCCGGCCCCCTCCCCCGAGTTCTGCAGCGGCCCCGGCGCACGCACACACCCGGGGCACTCCGCGCTTAGCCGTGGCGCGCCGGGAGGGCGGACGGGCGGTCCGAAGCCGAACCGCAGCGCGCTCCAAACGGGATCCCCAGACTCCCGCCCCCGGCCCCCGCACCCCCGTCCCGGCCAAGGCTGCCCCTGAGCACGCCCTCGGGCCACGGAGGAAGCGAAGGTCTCCCGGAGCGTCCACCCCGTGTGGGCGGCATAAGACAGCCTTCCCGGTCCCGCGCCCTCGGTTTCGGGACCCCTGAACAACCCACCTAAGAAGGGGAAACTAAGACGCACTTTCGGCCCGGGTGGAAGAGGGAAGGGGCTCCCGGCTTTGTGGAGTTTGAAGCTAGAACCCACCCCCACCCTTGAGCCAGGAAGTTTGACCCTCCGACGGGCGGGTCACCCGGGCCGTGCCCCGGCTTCGGTGCCTGCCGGGCTGGCTTATCTCCGCACCAACGGTGGGAGAGGGGGCGGCCCCGCCGCACCTTCTCTCGCTTTGGGGCAGACTTTCCCTTGCGTGTTAAGTGGGACCCGAAGCTGGGTCCGAGGCCGCTGCTCTGGCTGGCTGCGCAGCGCCAAGCGGTACAGCCGCCTCTCCCCAAGCGCCCTCGGAGGCTCAGTAGTGCCCACCCCACCCCCGGCTGACTCGCGTAGCCCTTCCTCCCCCTCCCCCCTCCCCCCTCCATCGGCTCCGCGGTCTGGAGGCTGGTGCGCAGAAGACCCAGAGCTGCCCTCTTGATCCCACACCAGTGTCAGCGGGGTGGCCAAGCGGGGATGGCAGGGAAGGCGAAGGCACAAGTGACAGGTGTGAGAGGCAGGGGCTCCAGGAGTTTGATCCTTGATCTTGATCCACACAGTCCCACCGGCACCTGCCTTGAGGATGCCCATCAAGACTCCCTCCTCAAACACCCTGACTTCACCTCCCTGTGCCTCAGTTTCCTCCACTGACAAGTAGTAGAGATTCTGTTGTGAGCAGAATGTTTAAGGGCTTTGGTACCGCAGGATGGGCTTGATTGACTTCCTAGCTGTGTGACCTTAGACAAGGCGCTTAACCTCTCTTGAGCCTTAGTTTCTCCACCTGAAACATGGGGAACTTGTGTTGAACGGATTCAGTGAAATGCTGCTGGGGGCGGGGGAGGGGGCGCCTACCATGGGGCTTGGCACACAGCCAGGACTCAATTCAGGTTGGCTACAGGTGTCATTTTATGAAGTTTCCAGCATCAGTAGATGCCGAGGCAGAGTGAGTTCCCCTGAAGTGGTGGGGACATGACCCCCACCAAGCCCCCTTCAAGGAGGTCTTTGAACCCCCCAAGGCCTTGATGACATCTAATTGTGATTCAAAACTTAGGGCCTGCCCTTTCTCAGACATCCCCTCCTCCCCAGGCTTTCTACTGCCTGGGCCAGCTTTCTCCTCCCCTACCACACCACATCCATCCAGGAGGGAAAAGACTCTATCTGACTGACTTTTCCTTTTGCCCTTGGCTGATGTCTGCTGCCCTGGTGGAGGGCTTCTTACGCATTTCTCACAATCTGTGCAAGAGAATTCTGCACACCTCTCTCCACTCTGCAGTTTGGGGGTGGGGGTGGGGAGGACTGCTTTCCCTGAGGAGCCATAGCCTATCAGGTGGCTTGGACGTTCCAGTCGCGATGGCTCAGACAGGCAGCAGAAAGCAGCAGGGGGAGCTACCACCAGGACAAGGAGACAGGAGGAGGTCTGAGGGGTCCAACCATGTTTTCATGCTGACCATGGTGTGTTCATCCAGGCCCCTGAGCCAGGAGGCACCAGAAATGATGAACCTTGGGAGGAAATGGAGCCAGTGGCTGACCCAGAGGTTAGGACTTCAGAGCTGGAAAGGTCCCCAGGAAGATATCTGCCTGTCTGTGCATCGGGGGCCTCAGACTCAGAGCAGAGCAGGGGAGACCCAGCACCTAGGGGAGGATGCTGGGATCTCTGGGGTGGCATGGAGGGTATAAGTGGCAGGAGCACCGTTGGGAAGAAAACAGAGATCCATCTTGTGGACACCCATGCTAGTCCTGGCCACCTGTGGCGCAGCTGCCCAGAACAGGGCAGGGGAGAGGTGGGTCTGTCCACATGTTGCCACATGGGGACCTGGGAAGACAGGCAGAGTGGGATGCCTCCTCAGGGCTCCTTCTACACAGAAATCCCCTTTCTCCTCTTCTTCCTCTGTACCCCACCCCCCCCATTCACCCACTAGGATGTTACATCCCTGCATCTTCCATAATCCTCACTCTTCTTCCCAAAGGAGTTAATCAGGAACTAATTAGGGAGGTTTGTGTCTCCTGGTCCACATAAGTTTCTGGAACACAGCCCATAGGGAATGTGATGGGGATATGGGCATTACCTTCAGTCTTTGGGAATAATCAGACACATTCTGGCCTTTTACCTGAAGCCTTTACCTTGGAAGTGCTCAGAGCACAGGGTAAGGGCCAGGAAGGTCTCAATCTGCTCTCAGCCTCCTAAAAGTAGAAACTGAGGCCAGGAGGGCTTCTGGAGCCCCTTAGCAAGTGAGCACAAAATAGAGCTGTGGCTGAGAGCATGGCTACTTGGAGCCAACTGACTGGGTTTATAGCATATGATTCTGGGCAGGAGATTTATCTTTCAGTGCCTCAATTTCCTCTTGAAAGTGGGAACAAATATTACACACCTCCCAGCAGAGTTGTGAGTCTAGAAGAATAATAGGAAATATCAGGCAATGTCAAATGGACCTCTCCTGGTGGCCTTGCCATATCCACATTATGAACATACATTGAAACATGCTGTTTTCCAAGCATTTCCCTTTGAATTCTGACAACAGTCCTCTGATTTAGGTACTGAAATCATCCCCATTTTATAGATGAGAACACTGAGGCTTAGGAGGGTTAAGGGCTATCTAACTTTTCCCAGGTATAGAATACTTAAAACATCCCTATGACTCATCATAATTTTATGAGTTTATAAAATTGATAATTAGCACCTTGTACCTTAGATGATATGTAATTAGTTATTGGAATGCTTCCTCCAGGAATATCTTCAATCACTTTATACCTCTATATTAATTGTCTATGGGTTAGAGAATTTTTAGAGACATCTTCCCTATTCAAACAGTAATCAAACTGACTTAAAAGAGCACCCCCCCATTTATTCCCTATCCCTCTTCTCTCCATTTTTTTTTCCATAGCACTTATCACCCCCAACATCTCTATATCATATTCATTTATTGTCTTCCCTCATCAATATAAACTTCCCAAAGGCAGGGACTTTTAACCATTTTGTTCATGATGATATCTCCTATATTCAGAGCCTAAAATAGTACCCAGCACTTAGTATGCTTTGCAAATTATTAAGTGTTTTACAAACATAAGGTCTATTGTTATTATTTTTGCCAAGTATATAGCTTGCCTGAAAATAAAACATTAAGGTTCATGGCAGAAACCATTCCCTCAAAAATTTGGCAAATAGGACTTGCTCAAGTGCCAGGGAAATTTTGATGAAGGTTAAAAACAATGGAATTATTTTCCTAACATTTTAATGAAGCTCCTTATCAGTAAGTTCAAAGACAGGTTATTTTTGTAAATCTTTACAATAACAAATGGCATGTTCAAAGGCAATTAAGTTAGCTTTAAAATTTTTCAATGAGTTAACTATCACTGACTTACTTACTCTTTGTTAGCATGAAAGGTTTTTTTCAAATTTTCATTTTAATGATTTTTCAGATTATAAAAGTAATACATGTTCATTGTAGAAAATTTGGAAAATCATAAAAAATGTAAAAAACAAAAATCCTCCTTAACCCCACTACTGCCCACTGAGCACAATGACTGTGAATATTTTCATCTATTTCCTCTCTAATCTTTTTCTATATATGAATATTTTCTCTAGGTTTTTTTTCTTTTACAAAATAAGGATCATGTTGTGTGCAGAGTTCTATAACCTGCTTTTTTAAAAAATATAACCTGGGGTTTTTTTTCCCTCTTAACATTATACTGAAAGTCTTTACCTATGTTATTAAAATGTCTTTAAAAATATGATTTCATGGCTACATATTATTCCATTATAATTTGCTCAGCCTATCCTCTTACTGGACAGTGGGGTTGTCCCCCATGTTTCACTGCCATAAATAATGACTGTGTCATCTTTGTGGTGTTTCCTTAAATCAGGCTTCTCTGCCCACTTGGTCAGACCTATTTGCCAGTTGGTAGATGGACTGGTTTATGCACTTAGACAATAAATCAAGCCTTAGAGGTTGGGCCTTGGTGGCAGTGAAGAAGGAGGTGGCAGTTGATCCTATAGATGGCTACTTGCCAAGGAATGTTCTTCTCCATTGGGGAAGACACCAGCTGGGTCCCAGCCTCACATAAAGACCTTCCTGCAGAGGAGAAACGTTTCTGCCACCTGGGGACCTCCACCTCCAGCCCCAGGAGTTAGCCCCCGGCCTGATGAGGTAGATGGCAACCCTTTTATGATTAGTGTGTCTTGCCAAAGTCCAGAATCTCTGACTTTCTTCTCGCTCTGGGCAATGACATGCAAACGCACAGCTTGACAGAACCCCTGTGAGATGGTTTCATTCATTCATTCATTCATTCATTCAGTAAATAGTCCCTGCGCATTTACCGCAGGAAGGACAGAGAGAACCAGTAGTTATCTAGGCTGTCTAGACCTAGAGTCTCCACATCACCCATCTCTGGAAGAGTCTCCATTTCTCTACCATCCCCCAGTCACCCAAGCAGAATCATCTTTAACTGCTCCCTCTTCCTCACCCTCTACATCTGATCTCTCTGTCCTGCTTCTTAATTATCCCCTACACAGCCTGCCCTGTACCTCAAACCCACCCAGCACGCTCCTGCCCAGGGGCCTTTACACTTGTCTGCTGCCTCTACCTGGAGTCTTCTCCCAGATCTCTACCCAGCTATTCACCCTGCTAGCTCCCTTCCTCCAGTCTTCGCTTATAGGTCACCCTCTCACCGAGGCCTTCTGCAGCCACTGTACCCAAATGTTCAGTCTCCACCCACACACTGCCTCTGTCCTTCCCTTACTGTTACCTAACCAATCCCACCATTATGTTTGTGTCTCCTCTGCTAGCAAGAAGCTCAGTGAGGACAGGTTTAGTCAGTGCTTCCTTCACTTCTCTATCCCCGTCGAACCAATGGATGCAGCCTCTCACTCTTTTTTTCCATTCACTCTCCCCTTCATTTAGACCCATCATCTCCTGCCACAGCCTCCCTACTCCCCTGCCACCTGCCTCCCACCCCTGGTCCACCCTCTACACTGAGCCCGGGGAGACATTCCTAAAGGAGACCGTGTCGTTCCCGTGCTGAAAATCCTCCACAGGGCAGTCTTGGGCGGGGGGCTCATTATCTCACCCAGCCCCTCTGAATCTCAGTGTTGACATCTGCAAAATGGGGGGCTTGTTTTGCGATCCCCTGGGCCGACGACACGTGACTGCGGTAGAGCGGGCGCCGCAGCGGCGTCACGGCGTCACGTGGCCTCCTCCACAGGCCAGCCCACTCCTGCGGCCCCTCGCTGTCCGCCGTCTACCGCGGTGCGGCAGAACCCTCCCGGGTCCGACTGCCGCGCATGCGCTGTGCCGCCCCTGCACACTGCGCCAGCCCGGCTCCGCCAGCCAGGCCCTGCCCGCCAGGGGCGCGGCGCCGCCCCCCCTCAACCACATACGCATTTGCCCAGGTCTGAGTGTCGCAGTGGGCCCCAGACGAGGTATTCTGGGAGCGGGGACGTGAGGCGGAATGGGAGTGACGTGGACTTGCCGCACACCATTAAGCCACTTCAGAGCCTGGAGTGCCGCCGCCGCCCGCCCTCCGATTCCTAGCCAGACAATACAGTCGCAGATGAGTCACAGGCAGGAACGCGCCTCGCCTCGGATGCCGGGCTCCGAGACAGGCGGGCAGGGGGAGACGTGACCTGAGAGTGGGTCCAATCCCAACCCCCACGCCCGCAGTCCCCTCTTCGGAACTCGTCGCCCAGCAAAGCCCAGTCTCAGCCCATCCATGCCAGACCTGGCCATCCACCACCCCCACCCTACTGTGTCCTCACTGCCGCTCTGGTCACATGTGGGGAAGAGCAGGGTGGGCACTTGCGCACACAGACACCTGACATCCAGCTCCTTTGTCTCCGTGACCCCAACCAAAGCTCCACCCAAGCTACCATGAAATCGTTTTCCTGTAGGTCCTCATGTTGAAATCCACAAGTGGGGGAGGGGAGGAGAACACAGTGAGGTTGGGATTGCCGCTTTAGGACCCCCAAAGCCCCTCCTTTTGTTTTCCAAGGGTTTTGTGTGACACACTAAGTGCTTGGTAAATATTTGAATAAACTGTTGCAAGCCAGAGATCCTGGGAGAATGCAGCAAGATGTGTGTGAGGTGCAGATTGAGTTACATGATGCAGGGAATGGTACCCTGGCTAACGTCAGCATCATTGTCACCCACGATGTCGGGGACCATCTCAGTTCCTTACATGGGCGTCCTTCCCCTCAGGAAGTTGAGTATCATTAAAAGGCAGCCTCAACACTGCAGTCCTATGCAGTGTCAGGCCAAGGGAGATTTTTCTAGAATCCACGTACCTTTGAATGTCCCCCTCAATGCCCAGCCCCAAGTGGATTCCCAGAGGCCACACTGGCCCGCCATACCCACACAAGAAGCTAATAATCTAGAACAAGTTAGAACCAGAGTTGTCCTGAAAGGATGTCCAGGTGCTGTGGAGGCACAGCCAAAGTGACTATTCTGTCTCCCGCAGTCAAAGAGGACTTCACTGAAGAGGGGTTTTTTTGAGCTGAATGTTGACAGCTAAATGGGAGTTTGCCAGGTAGAGAGGAAGGGAATGACATGCCAGGGAGAGGAAATAGCCTGGAGGTATAAAAGGCCCAGGGAAGGTCCAGGAATCTGGCCACCCAGAGCACCAAGGGTGTCAGATCTCTGTGGGGTGGCCCTGGTGTAACTGCGGAGCACTGGGGGGACAGGACCCTACCCTGCACAGCTCCTTCTCCACCTGTTCTCTGTGACCTTGGGTGGGTCAAGTCACTGAGCCTCAGTTTTCTCACCTGCAAAATGAAAACGATGTTACCCACATCAGGGGACATGTTGCAGTAATGGTGGTGCCATTACCTGGCATATGCACGTGTCTGGTGAATGTGGGTCACACCTGAAAGCTCGAGTGCCCAGAAGGCTTTCATATGCAGAAATGTCTACCTGACCCAGCCCCTTGCCAGCTTCCTGAGCCATTTGGAAACTTACACATTGCCCACCAAACCCCCAGACTGACCACAAAATATGCAATGCGAGGGTTCTTGGTGGCCCCTGCCCTAGGCAGCCCATCTCCCACCTCCCCCACACCGCCTGCAGCCTCAGCCTTCATCTGAGAGTCACAGGGTCCAGCGGGAGGAAAGAGGAGGGGGTACAGGGGGCCTCTAGGAGCAGCAAGACCTTGGGGACAACCACTTGGAGTTTAGGGGGTGGTCAGCACCCTCCATAGCATCAGGAGCCACCAGCATGCCCCTGTAGGAAGTATACATTCAGCGTATTTTTATTAAGCACTCACATTATGCCACTTCACTAGAGAGGTAAGCAGAGCCCCAGGGCTGTGGAGGTAATGGTAGAAGCCAGGTCATTCTCCTAAGGACACTGGAGAGTTATGAAAGGGTTTTCAGCAAGGGAGTGACATAATCCATTTCGCCTTTAAGAAAGACTTCTCTGGAAGCCCCACGAGAGATGACCTGTCAGCCCACTTAAGTCCCCCTCC
The DNA here is from genome assembly GCF_054177405.1 of Leptonychotes weddellii. Taxonomy (NCBI): domain Eukaryota; kingdom Metazoa; phylum Chordata; class Mammalia; order Carnivora; family Phocidae; genus Leptonychotes; species Leptonychotes weddellii. The sequence goes on along the minus strand of NC_138384.1, from coordinate 17,783,231 downwards.
AGACACACACATGGCCACAGTGCACACAGACACACCCCCAGACATGAACACAGACCCGTGTACACACATGTATTTTTAGAAAGCATAGATCCCAGGCCCTGAGATTCTTCATGAATTTTCTGGTGTGAAATCACAGCTCCCCAAGCAGCCTGCCACAGCAGAGAGACTTCTCTACTAAGCCTTGGGAGATCACATCCTACCCTCACTTCCCCCATCAAAACTCTTGTTGGTTTCTGTGGGGACTGGGAGTGGGCATCAGACCAGCATGGGGTTCACACCCAGAAGGCTGAGCTGGAAGGAGCCATCTGGAAAAGGGGATTCCAGGGTCAGGGGCAGCAATGGCTCCCTCCCTCCCACCCCCTCAGACAGCAGAATGAACATGAGGTACATACCCCTCATCCTCGAAGCCGGTGAAGGGCATTACCCTGCTTTCCTCTGAGGACACTGCAGCTCAGAGAGGTGAAGTGCTTTGCCCAAAGTCACAGCAGAAGGATTGGACTTCTGAGCTCAGGCCCTCCAAAGATAAGTCTTTGATTTATTTATTAAACAGAAAAAATATTATTAATCAGTGCAATTTGACCAATGGTCTCCATCAAAATGTGGCTCCCATTGGAGAAAAATATATATATAATAAAAAGGATCTCTGTGGGAGACAAGGATGGGAACCTCTGGACCCACCTCTTACACAAAAGTTCTGTCCACAGTGTCATCCCCAGAATCAGGGAGGTCACCTGCTTCCTGGGACCTGGAGGGGCCAGGCTCTTTGCCGGTTGGCTTCTGGCTACAATCTTTCTCCTGCAAGAGCCTACTGAGCTCTACATTCAGGGTCCCTGCTCAGCAACCCCCAAAGGTACAGTTTGGTTTCTGCAAGTCTAGTGACCACACTCCCTAGAAAATAAGAATCATATCTCCCTGCTGTTCATACAGCTTCATGTCACTTGGAGCTCAGGAGAGACTGAACCAATTCAGATCTTTAGCAGCATGGGAGCCTGGGTTACTTTTTAAAAATGTTTCCTCTCTTGCAAATTGGTATTAGAGTGACCTGGTGCTCTCTTTCTACAAAGACATTCCAGTATCACACCAAGTTCACATAGGGGGTGAGGGAGATTGGGAAAGAGACATTTTCATTCTCTTGGCCTTTATTAAGTGCATTCTAAGTGATGTGCTGGCTGGCAATGGGGGCTTTGGAGTCAAACAGACCTAGGTTCTAGTCCCAGCCTGTAATTAGAAGCTGTGTGACCTTAGACAAGCTACATTACCTCTCTCTGAGCCTCAACTTCCTTATTTATAAAATGAGAATGAAAAAAGCATCATCCCCTTAAAGGTATTGGGATAACAGTAATAATAATAAGGTTTCACTTAAGCAACTCTAAACACCCTTCCAAAGCCAGCTCTGGGACCTTGAACCAGTTCCTCACCCTTTGCAGGTCTGTTCCCCTTCTGTGATATGAGGACCTTGGGCTGGTCTTTAAGGGTCCTTCCAGTTATAAGATGCTCAGAATGCCATGGTCCCTTGCAACTGTCTCAAGCAGTGGGATCTCACAGGTACATGAGACAGGAGAACTCCAGGGGATCTCTCATTCCTGTTCAGGGGTCCACCCAGAGGAGATTTCCCCCCTTCCACCCATCACTGAGACCCCAACATGCTTTTGCCCCACCCCTGCCCCAGAACCCCCATACTCTGCAGCCCAGAGCCCCCCCAGCCCCCTCCATGCCCAGAGTGGGCACATGCAATCAAAGTCCCCACCTTTTCGCCAGAGGTGGACAGCGCAGGGACATGAGTGTCCTGGGGGTCAGGGGCTGCTATGTGGGTGTCCCCATCATCTGCTTGTTTGTGTCTCTGCAGGTGAGCGGCGGATCCTTCTTCACACGAAGTTAGGACTCTGCACGTGGGCAGGCTGGCTCCACTGTTCTGCTCCAAGGATTACATGTCCTTCAAACGTCCCTGTCCCTGTAAGTCTCCTCCCCACATCCTCCATGGCTCGGGGCCAGGCAAGGGCTGGACTTGGAGTCAGGGTTGCAGAGAATGTTTCTAGGATGTTTGGCCAGAGAGCTCCAAGGGTCTGATGAGGGACTGATGTGCTATGATGGGCGGGGGGGCGGGGACACAGAAGACCCCTGATATCAGCAAGAGATATCCCCTTTTACCTGTCCCTCCATCTGTCTGTATCAGCCTTCCCAAAGTGTGGGGCGGGTTTCCTCTGAGGGATATTAATGGCATTACTTTTTTGTTTTTTTTAATTCCATGGCCAAATGAATGTGGGAAATGCTGAGTGAGACAAGTTAAGTAGCTTTTGTGACCACAGGACTTTTCAGAGCCTTTAATGAGGTGATAGGTGTTGTGAGGCTGCCATAGGAAAGAAGCCCAGTGGCCTTCCCCGAGGCATGTGTCACAGGATTGGTGCTCCACAGAACATACTTGTCAGAGTTCACTGTCCTAAGGAAACCCTCCCTGCAGTCTCCCCACCATGAAGCCCTGCATTTACTAATTCATTTCATCTAATGACGCCTTGAGATGATTTTGCCCATAACATTCTTCTCATGGCTCCCTGATGTCCATAAGTCCAGGTGATGGGCTCAATCAGGTGTACCCCTGGGGCTGAAGGCTACAGCCCCCTCTGGCTTACTCCCCTAGTCTCCACCAGCCCCACTCACCCCAGGGTCCCCTTCACCTGTCCTCATGGCAGCCACCTGCTTTCTCTTATGGTATCTCCTGTGCCCCCCAAAACCACCATCGCTTGGTGCAGTTTGGGAGGACATCCCTTCTCCTTGATGACTCAGACTACGAGTCTGTGTGAAATCAAGGACCCTGCCTTAGCACCCCCTTATCTATTTGTCATCTCCCCTCTCCCATGCTCACTCTAGCAAATCCCTCACCCCCACTCAGCAATGTCTATTCAAACGTGTACCACTGGTTACATGTTACACATCTTGGAGTTGGGGTCCTCTCTTCCAAATAGTCGAAACCTCAGCTGTTAAATCTTTGAACATCAAGGGACTGCTGCTGTGGGCGGGTAGAGAAAACTGGCCTATCGGGTCTGGGTGGGACCATCACCAGGCATGCCCTGGGGAATACGGCGACAGTGGGATTCACCGTCACCAGAGCAGTGTTCAGGGGGAATCGGTACAAGCTCGGTAAGGTCTTGTTCCTGTCATCACTGCTGCTGTGGCATAATCAGGAAATTGAAGCCCAAGTCCCAGGCCAGGTGAGAAGGCTGCCCGTCCAGGAACACCTGCCCCACAGAGGGCTGGAATGGTCATGTCCTCACCCCCCTCGAGCAGCTGGGAATGGAGAAGGCTGGTAAAGGGTAAAACTGGGCTACTCAGTGTAGAGGGCTTTCTAGAACTTTCTGGGGCCAAGCCAGGCCCTGTGAAGCCCTGTCTACACAAATAGAGGCCATCAGCACAGGACAGCCCTCTGCATACGCACCCCCTGAGGATACTAGGATGTGGTCGGGGATATTCTGGGCTGTTCAGAAGCGGTTCCTACACAGTCGCCCCTCCCGCTACAGGCCCAGTGCCTGGCATGCAGTGCGCACTCAATAAATGTTTGTTGAATGAATACGTGTATAGTCAAACACCGTGGATGAGGAGCTGGAGGCGGTAGATGGGGGAGCAGCTGCAGCTCCTGACTCTGCCACCAGCTTGGCTCTATGGCTTCAGGCAGCCAGGCCTCCTCTCTAAGACGAAGGGGTGTCTGAAGCCAGGGGGCTCTAGGAGCTCACGGCTACTGGGAGGCTCCAGGGAAGGCAAGGGGAGCAAGGGTGGGCACAGCCCTCAGCCCCTCACTGCCCACTGCCTCAGCCAAAGCAGCTGTGCTTATGTCTACATATAGGTGGGGATCGGCTCAGATTTCATTGCAGGAGTGGTCACTGGCAATGGCAGGCCAAGTACTGTGGGACTGTGCAGACCCACCCCTTCCTCCGTCCTCCCTCTCCTCCTCTGCCAGATTCTCCTCACGTTTTCCAGTCTGACTCCTGCCCTTTCTCCGAACATGTCTAAGAAGTATTCACTGTCCCCCCTTTCAGCGACCCCAACCTACTTCAGTCTGGCTTGTGTACCCCCACCCCACATCCCATCTACTTCTGTGTCACTAAATCCAGCTTCCAGATCTCCTTGTTGGTCACTTCAGCTTTTTCTGGAGGACTCGTCCTTTGGGTTCCCCGACTCTGAGCCCTCTAGGTTCTCCTCCAGCCCCTCTGGGCATCTGGGCCTCTGACTACCCATGGGTGGTGTCCCTTGGCAGGGGGGGAGGATGGATTCTTGCCACGCTTGTTCTGCCGCTGGGGTCCCCGGGGCTCGAACCCCACCCTGGACTCCCCCCTCCGAACACTCCAGACCTTCTCATCCTCACTCTGCTTTCAGCTGCAGCTTCTAGGCCAGCAGCTACCAAGGCTCTCTCTCCCCTCCCTGCCAGTTTCTGCCTGCCTTCAGATTCCTTCTTCTGTCTTCTGCTGCCTGTCTTCCCTGGGCAGCCTGCACCCCTGCACCTCAAATTCAGCCTGTCCCAGACACAGCTCTTCGTTCCAAGCTGGCTTGGCTTGATTTTGCTCTGTTGCTTTAGGGCACCACCATTGACTCAGTCCCTCAAGCCAAAAATCTGGGAGGGACCCTCAGTTCCCCTCCAACACACCCATCAACTGCCCGAGGAGACCCAGGGGTTTCCAAATTGCGTCATCAGATTGCCATTCAGGCTTTGCCCCCATCTGGGCCACCCTTTAGATTCAACCTGGAAATCGCTGCCTCAGTAAATGTGCATTGAACAACTGGACAAGTAAATGAATCAAGACGAAGCACATGCCTTGTGGGCAGCCTCCTCAGCTCACAGACCAGAGACCCTCACACAAGTTCTGCAAGGGATGCAGAACCACGGAACTCCAGACATCCTAAAAATACCTGACACGGGAACATTCTAAGGAATGAAACCAGAAATCCCAGGAGGGCCCTGACATGGACACACACCCTCTTTTTTTTTAACACCTCCTTTCCTGTACTGTGAATTTAGACATCTAATGAAATTGCTTTAACCTTCTTAGCTCACAAAATTATCTATCCCAGTACATAGGAAGATACCAAAGCCCATTAAAACCTGGAAAACTTAGGGTAGGAGCCATAGCTTGTTCCCATTTAGGTTTCCACACCCCTACCCCCTGCCAATTGAGAAAGGGGGTGGGGGTTGGAAGGTCCCCAGAAGGAAAAACAAACCCCAGTGTTTCCCAAGCAAGACCCCACTCCTAGGAGTCAGAGCTCAGGGGGCCAGGGAGAGTAAGCGGGAAAGGGTAGCCGATGTAGGGGGAGAGCCAGGCAACAGGCAGGGCTCTGCCTGGTTTCCACAGCTTCAGACACTGGGGGAAGCAGGGTTGTCCATTGGCTTCTTGGGAGTCATGCAGGCATTAACTAGACCAGGCTGGGCCGACTCCTCTCAGGCACGGCCCACAACATGGCATCCCTCCCACGCCCCCACCCCATCTCACCTTTCAGGCACTGCAGCTTATCCCTGCCCCCCAGTGACAGCCCCTCCCCCGAGTTCTGCAGGTGAGAAGACTGAAGGCAGAAGGCGGAGGCAAGAACAGGCAAGGGGAAGCCCAGAGGGCTTTGGCCACGGCAAGTGTGAAGTCGGGTCTTCTGCCTGCAAGTGCCAGGCCAGTGAGCCATTTTCCAGCCTTAAGCCATGAGGGAGGTGGAGGAGGACCAGCCTGGCTCCTGAGGAAAGCCGGAGGCATGGGAGCCTTCTCCATCTGGCCCCAGCTGGGCAGAGTGGCCCAGGATTCCCCCAGAACCCAGGCTCCAAGAACAGATGCTTCATAACCTCTTAGCCACTGGCAGATGGCGGTTCCACAGAACTCCCTGTGACATGGGGGTGGCCTGCCTTCCTCTGGCCGTGGGAGACAGATCTGAGGGAGGAGGGGTTTTGGGGACCCAAGAGAGACTGAGCCTGTATCACAGCAGGAAGGAGGCAGGGAAGGTAGCATCGGCTGATCCACGGAGAAGTCAGCTGGGCTTTGTCTCTGCTAAGCTCTCAGCCTGTCCACAGGCTGGCAGGAAATACAGTCTGGTCGAGCCTGTGGCCAGGCTTGGGTCTCCCTCAGAATCAGTGTTATGTGGGAGATAGTGCTTGGGTTCGTGTCCAACCTAGCGCTGACTCTTAGCAGCTGTGCTACCTGGAGCAAACTACTTAACATCTAGAAATTCCAATTCGCTCCTCTATAAATTGGAAATAGTCATACCAGCCTTGTGGTGTGATGTCAGATTTAACACGCTCCACAAGGAGAATCAAAGTTGGTGCCAGGCACTGAGAAGATCCTCAAAAAGCTTGAAAGTGCCATCCTTTTGACCACCTCCTCGCTACACAGCTTAGTATTACCCACATCTTTAGTGACAGAGCAGGGAAATGGAGACACACGGGGACTTCGGAGAGAAATTTGGGGTTCGGACCGGATACTACTGTTTTCTGCTCTGCTCATTGTAACAGTGATCTCTGCAGAGACTTAGCTATCAACATAAGGAAGGACTCGAGGGCAAGGAACACAAATGACGGGACACATTCAGCATTTGCCACTCCTGTGCCCAGAGCAGACATTGTTAATCAATTGTCGCACTCTTTGCTACTGAGCCTCCATGCAGTCTCAGGCTCTCTCAAACACAAGCAAGCGCTACCCAACGATCACTGGCCTGTGGAGTGAAACCCTTGTTCATTCCTTGCTGTGGTCTGACTTTGGAGTGGGCAAGGGAGTAGAAGAAGTGACTTCAGCTAGACATTTCTCTCTGAATCTCAGGTTTCTCACCTGTAAAATGAGAGTTAATAAAAGGCTCCCCCTCAGAGGGCTGCTGCAAGGATCCAATGAGGTATCACAGGTCACGGGCTTACAAGGCCTTAGGATCATCTCTTCACATGGTTTCCTTAAAGCAACCCTGCAAGAGAAGGGTGGGTGTGCCCATTCCACACGTGAAAAACCGGAGCCTCAAGGACATGCAGAAACTAGTCTAGGTGACACAGTAAGAAAAAGATGGGGACAAGGATATACCCCAGGTGAGTCTTTTGGGGGCTCAATTTTAGCTAAACCGCAGATGGCCAAAAGGACAAGGGTGGTGTCAAGCCCCCTCCTTCATCCCCACCCCTTGGCTGGAGAGTCCAGTCTGCAGCAGGACTTCAGGGCCCCACGAATGTCCTGGCTGCCCATCCTCAGAGTTCTCTGGTCTAGCAGAGTCTGACTAGAGCGGCTGCTCAGCATCCAATCACTAATCTTACTTGTAAGTGCACATTTTATATTAGGGTTCCTGGCAGGAAGGTATCCACTTCAGCTTGAACGCCTAATGTAATACTATAGGTATTCGCCCCTTTTTGAAAGTTTGAGTTACGCCACTCCGCTTTTATGTTAAGACCTGTGTTAGTACCTCTTTTCACTGGCCAGAAGAAATCGGAAGACGATGTTGCTTTTGCAAAAAGTAAAGACTGTGCAGCATTTGTTTCGAAGCAAGCCATTATAATAGAGGCAGCTGACACCCCAGGCAGCAAGAGCAACCCCACCAAGCTCCTTCCCCCAAAACCACGCCCAGCAGCATCTCCACATCCAGCCGCCAGACCTTGGAACTGTGTCTGTGAGCATCTGGGCCTTATCTCGGTTAATTCTGTGCATCCGTTAGCAAGATGTAGCCTAAGGTATCAGAAAAGCCTAAGTGAGCTTATTTTTTGGGTCTGGGAATGCTAGAACTGTTTTCCAAATAAATTGCTGAAAATCGCTTCTTCACTTTACACCATTTTGGCTTACGAAAGGTTTCGTGGGAACGCTCTACTTTCAGACAGTGGGGGAAACCTGTAACGGCAGCAGTACCCGTCCCCCAGCTTTTGCAGTGCACTTCCAGGGGCAGGGTTCTTGCATTTCACTGCCCACCCCCCCACACACCCGGCATCCAGCCTCATGGCATCGAGCGGCACCCATACGCTGACAGCCCCCAAATTTACATCTCCAGCTCCAGACTCTCCCTGAGCTCCAGACTCATATATCCAACCGCCTGCCCCACTCAGATGTATGTCTGCTCAGATGTCCACTCAGGATCTCTAGAGCATCTCAGATGTAATCGTCAAGACCTTAACTCTTGACTCGCGGTCCCCCACCAAACCTTCCCATCATCCTCCCCATCTCACTAAATGACAGCTCAGTCCTTCCGTGCACTCGGGCCCCGAACTTTGTCAGTTTTTACTGCTCTCCATCTCATCCACTGCCAACTCCATTTAGCGGATTCACCTTCGAATCTGACTCCATCTTGCCCCCTGGGCCAAGACACTGTTGTCATCACTTGGACCACTGTCCAGCCTCTTCTGCCACAACCAGGGAGTGTGGGAAAGGGAAAACTCTAGAAACTGAGCCCCGGGTTGGTGGAGGGGATAGTGGTTTCTGTATCTAGAAATCTTGCCAAGGAAAGCACGATCCTCAGAGTTGTCTCCTGTGCCATCCCAAAGCCAAGTGCGCTGGGAGGAGAGGAGGTGGATTTTCCTGCAAACAGGAATGTGTAAGGACATTGGCATCTCTGCCAAGAGCTACCCTAGATTAGCTACCCCGAAACTCAGCTCTGCCTGCACCTGGAACTGTGCCCAGGGTGACTGGGAAAAACTGGTTGTTCTATGACGTCACTGCAGAAGTGTGCAGGCCTGCTTGCTTTCCAGAGAGAAGAGAGAGGCCCCAAGAGAGACAAGTCACATGCCCCGGGACCCACCAGAGGAGGAGACAGGATTCAAAAGCAGGGCTTCTGGATCTAAGCCCAGGGCACTGGCCACACTGACCCCTCTGGGAGCTCGAGTACACTTCAGCTCCCAGAGTCCTCTCTATTTGCTTCTTTCTGCTTTTAAACACTGTGTCCTCCATCAGTCCCCTAAGGGTCAGCTTCTAGGGGCTGCTCCCTCTGGCCACTGGCCCACACCTGGACTCCAGGTCTGCAGGTGATCGCTAGGCCTTGCTAGAGACAGTCATTCCAGAGCTATTCTCTGCCCATACACCAGGCTCTTCAGCCCCTGGATGATACTTGTCTCCCCCAGGAATGGGGGTAAGGGTGAGGATTGGGGGTGGTGCAATAAAAACAGCGAGAATACAGTTTTATAATCGCAAAAGCCAGGGCGGGCCCCTCTTAAGTTGGATGGCAGCCTTATTAAAGAGTTTCTATTTTTGAAATTTCAGGTTTTCGGTTCAATGAAACGTAAAGGGTTGCTCATGGAATAATTGAAATTTTTTCAAAAATCTCCTTTCTTTTTTTCGAGGTAAAAAGTTACCTGCAACATTTTAAAATATCGACAGCAGTCCCAACAGTTTCAGGACTGTGATTACAGCACACGTGGCTATGGTCCGTGCACCCCGTGGGTCACCGCCACTCCCTAAGCGGTGGGAACCACAGCCCTGGGCCACCCCCCTCGCCCCCCAACGCCACCCTGGGGAGGGAGTAGGATGATCAAAGACAGCTGCTCGATCCGGCGCACTGGAGCATCTACCGAGCGTAAAATCCAATTATCTGAAACAACATGACTATCAAATTCTCAGACACTATGTAATTTATAACAGGATTTGTATATTCAGAAACCTGTGGAGTGTTCTTTGAATGCTTTTAAAATATAAACTACATTGAGTATTAAATAAAAACACTGAACTTAACAGTGTCACCACAATCAGGGTGGAAGTTCAGTGTAGGGTTTAACGAACGTTTACCCATCATTTCTTTTTTTTTTTTTTTTAAAGATTTTATTTATTTATTTGTCAGAGAGACAAAACACAAGCAGGGGGAGAGGCAGGCAGAGGGAGAAGCAGGCTCCCCGCCGAGCAGGGAGCCCGATGTGGGGCTCGATCCCAGGACTCTGGGATCATGACCTGAGCCGAAGGCAGCCGCTTAACCGACTGAGCCACCCAGGCGCCCCTACCCATCATTTCAATCTCAATTCCTGCTCAGTCCTAGCACATCCAGCATTTCTCTCACAGTAGGATTTATTTTTAAGTGCACAAGAACGAGAGGCCCAGCTCTACGCCATTGTCTTATTACAAGAGGCACGGGGATGGCAAGGTGATGAACACGTGTAAGAGGAGAAAGGTGCACACGGTGTTTTCCCTTTGTTCAGCACTGGCTTTGACGGAGAACAGAAAGCAAAAACATATCATAAAAACAGAACGAGGGTCTGTTTGTAGGGTGGGTTCAGCACCCAAGGACCATAGTTCTACTGCAGAAATCGCTGCAGGATGGAGATACTAAAGGGACAGGAATATTGAAACATAGGTAGTCAGAGGCACCAAAGGCACTGGTCATGTGAGTCATCATCAAAAGACAGGCCGGGTAAATATCGCACATTTCCTGTCAGCTGCTGCTAAGACTTGCATTTTTCCAGCTGAAAAGGAATCCTGCGGGGCTTTTTACTTATCACTTGTTTGAAGAAAGGCTGTTCTAGGTCCCCTCATTGAACACGAGGCCTAGGTTGCAAAATTAGTTTTCTTGTATCATCACAAGACGTATTATACTCTGTTAATACTGTTTGACATTGAACTGTCGTAATTGATGGTGCTGCTACTCTCTTGGGTATCTGGCAAAGAACAAACCCATTAGAGGGAAACAACTAATTGTGAAAAAGTGGATTGTTCCACAAAGATGTGAAGAAGGACCCTTTTGTGTCTTGGGATCTCTTAACCACTTCCAGGCACTGGTATAGACATGAACCTCCATGGGAAGCATTCCCCAATGTCCTGGGGCAGGTTGCAAATGATGAATATATTAAGAAAGTCTTTCAAAACCTTCTGCTTGCTTCGGCCACGGCCTTGACCCTGTTCACATCTCAGTCCTGTGTAGTTCCTTGGCCCCCTGCCCACCTTGAAGCCCAAATTCCTACCAAAGATCTTTATTTTAATAGAGTCAAACATCAATTTTTTAATGGTATTTTTGTATCTGCTTAAGAAACCCAAGGTCATGAAGACATTCTCCAGTGCTTTCCTCTTGAAGCTTTACTGCTTTGCCTTTCACATTTAGATCTCTATCTAGGGGATATCTTTAAGATGTTAAGGTTTCATTGTCATATACTGAGCACACACTGTGTGCCAAGCATTCTGCTAGGCAGTGTGCTTTGACTAGTTCATAGCAGAGATTGCTGTTTCCATTTTATAGATGAAGTGATAGAGGTTCAGAGCGGTGAAGTGCTCAGAGGGCGCTACCTGCAAGAAGCAGGGCCAGGCTTTGAACCCAGGACCGTCTGTGTCCAGAGCCTAGGACAAGACACGCTGGCGGAAGACCTCTAGGCTTCCCCCCCACACCCGGAAGGTGGCTGAGGAGTGACCCTTCTCAGAATATTGGTGAATAAAGGGCCTGGTACTGGAGCTGGTTTGGCTCCAAAGATCACTAGGGGCTACAAAGCAATCTTGGGGGTTCAGGGGATAAAAGGGTTTTCTCAAACATCCCATGATATTTTTAGGAATCCTTGTTCCACAAACCACATGGTGAGAAATGATTCCAAAGCTCCATGGCTCAGTGTGATGTTAACAATCAGTTAAGATCACCAGGATTTATCATGGCCAAGAGGTGTCTGGCTTTGCCCCGTCTACTAATTTTTCTCATCCTACCTACGGAAATGACATATTAATAGACTTCCTGGTCTTAAACCATTCTTGCATTCCCAGAAGAAGCCCTGTCTACTTCTGGGACATTATTTTTAATACACTGTTGCCCTGGTGGTTTCCCAGATGGTCTCATAAATTCTGGGAGCTGTGGGAACCTCTGTGGAGCAGGGGACAAAGTCCCATCACCTCTAACATTTTCCAGAATCAGAACCCGCGAAAGCAAAAGGCCAAAGCAAAACTTGAGGAAGAGAATACTGTGGCCCAAGTACACAGCTCGAGCCTGGACCAGCTTGTGGTGGGATAGCTGAGGATAATTTGCAGCATTCATAAATTTAACATGTTATGTATCAATTATTCATGAACTTCCTAGAAAGTCCATGTTGTAGTAAATGGTCATTTTTCCAAGCCATGATTTTGAGTCTCATAATGCAAGCTGGGATGTGGGAGCTAATCCCCCCGCTGATGGGTGGGCCACGCCAGCCCCCCGGCATTTGCTTCCCAACACAATTACATGACTTCCTACTCATTGAACATTGACCGTGACTCAGCTGGTGTTATAAAAACCTGTGTATTTTGTGGAAAACAGCATAAGAGCCAACTTTAGGTGTTGACAAAAGAGGAGAGAAAATGAGGAGGTCGGGGCCAGTGATGATTCTAGCAAGAAAATGACAGTTTGGTGTGGGCCCAAGTGGAAAGCCTAATTCTGTCATGGCTTTGCTTCTGTAATGTCGGCCAATTCACCATTTGCTCTGTAGAAGTAGGGAAAAGCTGTTCGTGACACTGTTAACAGTAAATTTGCCAGCCAATAAATAAATTATCCATCAAACCAGAGATAAAACCTTAGCAAATGATAACAAGACAGTAAGCTTACAGAATTTGGATATGTAGAAGTGATAGTCCATGTGAGTTAATTTTGGTGAGTTTATTTAAGTGGCATCTTAATAGTGGAATAAATCACTTTCATCTTATATTTATGGAATCATGAAAGACCTATGGGTAGTCACTTAGATTTTCCAGTTATATTTTAATGCAGTGGTTGAGAATCTTCTACTAGGCAGTGGAGCATTCCCCTGGTAAGCCTGATCCGTAAAACAGATGAAGCAGAGCTACTCTGTGTGAAGGGAGAGCAGTGAGCTCCATCGTGTCCCAAGCTTCTCCTCTTGACACTGGGGCACCTGCATGGGACCTCCTGCTTCCCACGTTGGGGAGGTTCATTATGGTGTGATTCATGTCGTGTTCCCAGTGTCGAGCACATGTCCAGGCATGGAATATGCACTTAATGAGTACTGGTGAGTGGGTGGATGGGTGGATGGATGGATGGTTGAATATATGGATGGATGGATGATCAAGTGAATGCTGAACAGATGCCCAAGTAGATAAATACATGGGAGGGTGGATGATTGGTTGGCTGAGTGAATTTATAGAGGATTGATAGTAGATGATTTCACATTCCAATTCTCCTTTCCACTATAATCTACCCCACTTATAACGCCACAAATGGCCAAGTAAAATGTTTCAGGATCTGGACATGACATTAGCTGACTTCTTGTAGAGACGCATCCCCATCGTAAGAAGAATCCTGACCACCAAGTCACCTTTTCCTCACCTCCATAATCCCAATGTTTAGCTGCCATCAAGGTTACCTCCCTACAGCCTCACCCGAGGAGTACCTCCTCCTTCCCTGAGCTCTTTTGGGACCTCAACACGCCTCTGTGCTCCTTCCTCCCTCCTCTGATGTTGCTGGTTTGTCCTCCAAGACCCACCAGGTGGACGTCCCTGACTCCGCGCCCCCAGCACTCTGACATCTCTCCATCAGGCAACCTGGCAACCAGAGGATGGGTATCGGCAAGCAGGCTGAGAGGCTACCCTAAAAAACAGAGGAGGAGACCCAGAAACGCCCAACCAAGTCAGCCTGCCCTGCCATGTCCCCTGCCCCAGCCCCTCTGCACATCCCTGCCAGGAGGCTGGGACCAGAGGGAAGATGGCGCCTGAATCCTCTTCCCCACATTCCCTCCAATGACCTCACTGGCCTCATCCTGGCGGGCTCAGCAGTGTAGGAAGAAGTGCAGTGCTGAGGCCGGACTTGCCACTGAAGTGGACCTATGACAAATGTCCTCAGACTTTCCTGTGACAGGAGCCATCAGTCAGATTTGAGTCGATGGCCCCCCTTTTCCTTCTAGCCAGCCTCTCCGAGGGAGTGGGCAGGCCTAGAGGCCAAAAATGCTGGCTCAGCACCTCCAGCTGCCCTTCCCTTGTCGACACTCCTCAGGGAGCTTCAGGCTGCAAAGACCGCTGCCCTGTCCCCAGACAGAGGGACTGGAGAGCTGCCTGCGCGCTACACTCAACAAGGACTTGGTAGTGATCATCTGCCTCAGATTGCCTGCCCTGCATGTTCCCAGACCGGAGCCAGCCCTGACCCCATCCCCCTGACACAGGACTGGATCTTGTCACCTTCCCTCACACCCACTGTGCGCACCCAGATGCCACCCCCTCCCCATCCCTCTCAGACCCATTCACCCACCCTGGAAGGAGGATGTTCAAGAGTAAGTATCTCTTTGGACAGAGTGCAAGCAGGTCCAGAGAGGGCAGGGGCGTGCCGAAGGTCACATAGCACGTGAGTGATGGGACCAGAAACAGAACCCAGGTCCCCTGCCTCCACCCCCACCACATCCCGCTTGAATTATCCTTGAATTATCAGACATGCCTGGGTTCAAATCCCAGATCTGCCACAAAACTAGGGCAAATCCTCAGCTCACCAAGAGCCAGCATCCTCATCTATAAATGGAGGGTGACAAAGGCATCTGGACGGAGAAGCAGCAGGCGCCAGACCCCGCCCCACATGCAAGCCTGGGTCACGTAGAGCTTTCTGACTCCGTTGTGGCTCCCAGTCCCAGCCCAGGACCCGAAGTCTGGAGGCAGAGACTTCCGCCTGGCACAGCAGTGGCCCATGGCCCTGGGTACCACCCCAGCCTTGGGACCCTACCCGCAGAGTAGGGAAGCATCAGGCCTGTCCCTGAGGCCTGCTCGGAGCACATCTTTGCAGAGAGGCAAAGGAACGCTCTGCAGTGGCCTTATGCCCATCAAGTGCGTTCACCTGAGCCCGGCTCCATACTCAGCTCTGCACAGTGTGGGGCTATGGGCCTCAGCCTCCTCCACTCCAGCTCCATGCTCCTGTGGACCCTGGCAGCAGCCTCCTCCCTGGTCCCCCACTTCCCACTCTGCTCCCCAGTCTGCAGCCAGAGGGCTCTCCTAAAACACTCTGACCACACTCCTTCACCCATGTGTTCTCTTTGCCCTGGGGATAAAGCACGGTCTCTTGATTCAACGTTCAAGAGCCCTCAGGGTCTGGCCACTCCCAGCTGCTCCGCCTCTCCCATGATTCCTCAGGTGCACCAAGCCCTCAATGGGGGCCCCAAGGTTCTCCTATGGTGCGATTTGCCAGACTGATTTAGCATCCATCTGGAGCCCACCCCGGACCCAGACTCCTCAGTTAAGACCTGATCTACTCCCCTTTCCATGCCAACAATCTGCCAGTGCTCGTGAACATCTGCGGATCCCGCGTTTGGGCTAGATGGTGGGGTGAGGGATGAGCAGAAGGAAGTGCCAGTGGGTGAGTGAGAATGACAGAGAGGAGCTCACGTAGCCCGCCCCCACGCACCCAAGCACACAGAGCAACCCATCCCTGACTTCCCTCCTTGGGATTCAAATGGCTCCCAAGCTCCCTTCCTGTGCTGGCCTGGCCCAAGGCACTGGAGAAATCCAGTGACAAAACAGAGAGGACATGGGTCCTGCCCTCCAGGGGCTCCCATCCCATGTGGAACCAGAGAGAGTATGAGTGTAGGCTCGGGAATTGCATAGAACAAGCTGGATCTGAGTTCTGGCTCCACCTCTTTTACTACCTCTGTGCCTCAGCTTCCCCATCTGTAAAATCGGAGGGAAAGACAGCACCTACCTCTCAGGTTGCTGTGATGATTAAATGAGATCCTGGTGCTCATAAAGGGTCTAGAGCCTGACCGGTGCCGGTAAATGCTCCGTGAGAGCTACCTTAGTATTCACATTGCGCCTCAGTGGAGAAATTGCCCCAGGGCCCCTCCCCACAGTCCCAACCACATCTCTGGAACAGATGCAGAGATGGAAGATACACAGAAGAGGGGTCCCCTCCCCCAGCCCTGGACTGTTTGCCCCTCAGCCCTGAATACCTACTTGCCACGATCTCTCTCTTCCTGACACACGCGGGCTCCCTTCTCTGGAATCCTGGTGTCTTATCAGCAATGTTCAGCTGTTGATACGCTCCACCCTGCATAAGCGGTAGGTCATGGCCTGCTTTGACTACAATAAAGTGATCCAGAAGGAGCCAAGCATCGTTTTAGAGATAGGAATGTTTTAATTTATCAAGATCCAAAAAAACAAAACAAAACAAAACAAAAAAACCCACATGAGCTCCCAGAGCCTAGTGCCTGGTAGCCACAGAATAGCAACTTGGCTAAGAGCGTGGGCCTGAGGCTGCCCACTGACCCGGCTCCCTCTCTGTGGGCTATGTGACCTTGGGCAAGTTACTTAACCTGTCTGGGGCTCAGTTTCTCCACCTGTTAAATTGGGCATCCCATCTCAGGCCATCATGAGAACTAAGTGTGTGAGGAGTACTAAGCATGGAGCGGGACACACAGTAGGTGTCCCAGAGACGGTAGCTACTCAGGCTGCTCTGTGGAGGGAGGGCGGCCTCGCAGGGAAGAGTTGGTACTTTGGGCACAATTTCCTCTTGACCATGGGCACCTTTGTAGAAGCAGCTTGGGAAGAAGGTCCAGGATAGAGGCAAAGCTTGCTTTATCCTCTGTCCTTGCCGCAGCTGGTGTAGGGGGACAGGGAGGCAGAGGGCTGGGAAGGAGGGCTGTCATCGTGTTGTTTCTCTGCCATCATATGTATCTGGCCCCGCGTTTAGAAATTACAAGTTTCCCTCATAATTTAAAGCAGCACCTACCTCTGCCGGTCGCGGTGCCTGGAAGATTAATCCCTCAACCGGCCATCAGGTGGACGCCGGCGCCCACGGGCTCCATCTGCAGGCACGGGTGAGGCCATCCCTGAGCCCAGCTGGTAATGAGACGGGCACTGCCGGGGGCGAGGCTCTCGTCTGCGGCCGACGCGGTGGACGCTGGGGCTTCTTCAAGGTGACCCTGAGGGGCCGGCACCTCATGCCGAGCAGAACAGGCACGCACCCTCACATCCAGCTCTAGGTGTCCATGCTGGGCACCTGCAGCCTGGAGGGGCCAGCTCTCCGGGAGCACGTCTGCCTTGAGTCATGGGTGACTGGTGTGACCCAAGCCATGGCAGCAGCGGGGACACACGGAACGGGACAGTCCGGAGCCCTGATGGCCATGTGGACCCCTCCACACTCCTGCCTTCTCCGAGGAGAGCTGATGTCCCTGACACGCCCCAGCTCTGCCCTTGACTTCCAAAGTGAGAGGCCACCTGGTGAGGAGGAAAAGGGTGACATCGGTTGGACAGCTGGCTAGCCTGGACTTTACTAGAGAGAATCTGGTAGCAGGTGACCATGGCTCAGCTCCAATCCCAGCCAAAGCCCTGGCTACTGGCTCCAGAGTAGAAGCACGGGGCGCTGTGGTCACACTAGACGAGTGGGGCCAAAAGCTCCATTTCCTGACCAGGAGGAATCACCGTGAGGACCAATGTCACTTAGTAACGTCTGCCACTGGTCTCAGTTGAGGAAAGAGTGGCAGGCGTGCTTCATGTCCACAGCCAAGGACTCGAGTCCTCCTAAACTGAGGTCAGATTGGACAATTTAAACAGATCTCTTTTGCCTCAGAGAGAGACAAGGAGGAGCGCCCCTTTGCTACCTTTCATCTGTGGGTCTTGAGGAAAAATGGACAACTTAGGCTTAGGGCAGCTAGCTGACAGCCAAGGGAATAAAAATAAGAAGCTGGCACTTCCTCAAAAACTCGAGCAGTCACAACCGATCAAAAGCAGACATGAAACCGAATTCCGTACCTTGTTCTAAGTGGGGTCCTGAAGTCTTGAACTGTTACTGCCACATGGTTGGTCTCTCCCTTCAGTGCATCAGCCTTCACTCCCTGCATCTTAGGGCTGTGTTCTTAGGTGCATATAGGTTTATGATTGTTACAACTTCCTGATGGGTTGCCCCTTTTGTCATTATAAAATGTCCCTTTTATCTCTAGTGACATTTTTTGTTTTAAAGTCTGTATTTTTTTTAATATTAGTATAGCCACTCTGGGAAGCCTTCTCTGCTCTGATCCAGCCCCTTGACATGTCTGGGTCAGTTACCGTTTGATTTCCCTGGAACCTCCCTGGGCAGGTTTCACCCCAAGGCAGAAAGCCAGTGTCGGAGGCCAACAGGGTTGGTCCTCATACTTTGACACCCCCCCTCCTGGGTCCATCACCCAGCCCTTTCCAAGATCTTGGTAAAGTTGACCTTCCAACCTCAAGTCTTGGCAGAGTAGAGTCCCTGTCTAGTCCTGAGTCTTCAGCTCAAGCCTCAGCTCAGCCAGTGATTTGCTGTGCGACCTTGGGTAAGCCTCTTGCCCTCTCTGAGTTTCTGTCTTCCTCTCTGGGAGTTAGTCGAGCTCTCGGGCCGGAGCTGGAGAGGAGAGGAGGGGAGGTCAAGCCCCAGTAGCAGAGGCTCCTGAGGCAGGGGAGCAAAGCACTGCTTTGCTCCCTACCTCCCTCGCACAGGTAGGCAGGACCCAGTCCCTGGGGCTGAAGCCGGGCTCTCCTCCATTTACGTAGGGACGGATCAGTGACAGGGCAGCAGGGCTGCAGGAGGAAGCCCCGAGCCAGTGTCCTCTGTCTCTCTGTCCGCAGTAGCTCGGTACAACCGCACCAGCTACTTCTACCCCACGTTCTCAGAGAGCTCGGAGCACAGCCACCTGCTCGTGTCTCCTGTGCTGGTGGCAAGCGCAGTCATAGGTGTGGTCATCATCCTCTCCTGCATCACCATCATCGTGGGCAGTATCCGCAGGGACCGGCAGGCCCGGCTCCAGCGCCACCGCCACCGCCGCCCCCGCCACCGCCACCGCCGCCCCCGCCACCGCCGCCGTCACCGCCGAGAGTACGAGCAAGGATACCGTGAGTTGCCGTCTGCCCCGGGGCCCGGCCTCCTGGGACTGCCACCCAGGAGACGTGCGGCAGGCGGCAGCCCTGTCATGGGGGGCGGGGGGCGGGCCGGAGGCACTCACCGGGATGCTCGCGGGCTCGGGAGGCCCAGGAGCCTGCCAAGGGGGACGCCAGAGGCCAAAGGGAGGGTGTGGTGCTACCCCCCAGCCTTGGCAGTGGGGGTCTGGTCCAGCTGGAGCCTGGAGGCAGGGACGGAGGGAGACAGGGATGGGTGTGCGGGATGGGGGGACAGACGGGAAGGGGGATGAGGGGATGGAGAGGTGGGGGGATGGGGTGGGGTGAATGAGTGGACAGACCAGTGGCTGAAGGGGAAGACGGCTGAGTGGGTGGCACGGGAGACGAACGGCCAGATGGGTGGACAGAAGGACGCATGAAGAGAGCATGAATGGCTGCAGGGGGTGGATACAGGCGCGAGCACATGGATAGACGGGATGGCTGGGTGGATGGACGGAGCGACGGATAGATAGGAAGGTGGAGGGATGCATGGGTGGGGGGTGGGATGGGTATATGAATAAGTGGATGGACACATGACGGAATGAATGAGGAGTGAATGACTTTACCCCCAGAGAGCCTGCAAAGTGCACACAGAACTGATCGGGGAGTTTCCCAGCTAGGAGAATCTCCCTTACACAGGGGTGGTGGCTAATTCTTGGGCCAACCAGTCCCGGAAGTGTCCATCTGGCCAGAAGGCCCGAACTTTTTACAGAATGCAGCCACCTGACTCTGTCTTACACTTAGAAGGGGCCCGTTATCCAAAAGCAGCAAGAAGGAGCTCAATTCATTCAATTTCTGAACGGTTGTCAAGAGCAGGAAAAAGCCTGCCCTGAGGCCTGATGGGGCCTCTGCCCGGAGTTGGGGGGCTGCATAGGCCCAGAGGCCACCATCACACTGAAGGTGAAGCCATCTGGAGGCTCCAGAGCCAGGGCAAGGCCTGGGAGTCTTTCCTCTCCAGGACAAGCAGAGCTTGAGAGAAGGAAAGAAAAGAAAAATGCAAAAACTGGTTAGGTTGGATCTCATCCGCCTGGACCTCAGGAGGCCTGAAATCCACAGCCCCCTCCCAACATGCCCTGATCAACCAGCAGCTTTGTGCCACTTCCTTCCCCTTTCCAGAGTTAACTGCGTGAGGAAGGGGTCATCTTTTAGCAATTACGGCTCCCCACAGCTGCAGCCGGGGAGCTGAGGCAGGGAGGAATTGGGCAGTCGGGGGGTCACTATGTGCCGGGCACTTTTCACACATAATCTCATTTAATCCTTACCGTGGTCCTGGAGGTCGGACTACTTTTTATTACCTTCCCAATTTACAGATACGCAAGTTGAGGTTGGGGCGTTCAGGCTGCTATAACAAACATACCAGAAACGGAGTGGCTTGTAAACAAGAGAATTTATTTCTCCGTTCTGGAGGCTGGGGACTCCCAAGATCAAGGCCCCTGCAGATTTGGTGCCTTGGTGAGGGCCTGCATCCTTCTCGCTGTGTCCTCACACAATAGAAGGGACGAGCTAGCTCTCTAGGGTCTCTTTTGTGAGGCCACTGATCCCCATTATGAGGGCTCCACCCTCATGACCTAATCATCTCCCAAAGGCCCCACCTCGTACTAGCAGCACCTTGGGGGGGTCAGAGTTCGCTATATGAATTGGGGGGCAGGGGGACACAAACACTCAGACTGTAGCGGGTGCTGAACCTCCCTGCGGTCACCCAGCCAGGCGGACCCCAGATTTGAGCCCAGGTGGCCCGACCTGGGTTCCTGCAGGCTCCCCACTGCACGGCACTGCCTCACAGGGACTGGTGCTCACACCCCTGAGGGGCTGAAGGTGCGGGCGAACAGCAGCAGGGGCGCCCCACGCGCCCAGGGCCCCGTCCGGCAGACGCACTCAAGACCTAGGGGCCCGGCACACCCGATGTTGCTCCTCTGGCAATGCAGTTAGGAGAAGCAGAAGAGCAGGAAGCTGACCCTCTGAACAAGACACAGAGGGACATCACATGGCAGGGGACAAGTGGCCTCGATGGAAGAAGGGTGCAGCCGGTCAGTGGGTCGCCCTCAGTGCCCAACAAGGGAAGCTAAAGAGAAGAGTCAGCACGAATCAGGCAGGTGCTGAAAGCCCACCCAGCAGTCCCCTCTAGTGTCCCCAGAGGCCGAGGACTCCCCAAGAAGACAGCCAGCAGCACTGCCCAGACCCGGCCTGGCTTGTTCCTATGCTTGCAGCACCTGCCTGACCTTTGAGGAGTGCGAGGCTCCTGCCTGGGGAATGCCCACCCCCAATAAGGAGCCTGGGCCCCCCTCTCCACCCCACACCTCCCCGCCCCCACCCCCCCCTCCCCGCACCATAAGGCACCGCTGGTCAGGCCCAGCACGGCCAGCCTGCCCGCCTCCCAGGGCCCAACTCTTGCCTGCCCTCCTCCAGCTTGTCCCCAAGCACCTCCTTCACACTCCTCCCCACCTCCACACCTTTGCACATGCTCTTCCTAGGCCCACAATGCCATTCCTAATACGTCCCCCAACTGACAAAAGCCTACTTGTCTTTCCGGGCCCAGTTCAAACGCCACCTCATCCCGCCCAGGCAGGGTTGAATCGCCCTTCCCTGTACTTGCTTGGCATTTACCCACACTTCTACCGTGCCCCTGTCATGGGACAGCTGGGTTGCAGCAGGGAAAGCAGGGCCTGTGTGTAGCTCTCAGCCAGTGGGGCCCATAGCCCAGCACAGGAGCTCACCCAGAGAAGATGCTCTGCGGTCCAGGGAAGGAACCACCCCATTTACTCCTCAATGCAAAGGCTGTGTTCGCGCATTTTATTTTTTTAGTATTTTATTTTCTTAAGTCATCTCTACATTCAACGCGGGGTTCGAACTCACACCCCCAAGATCAAGAGCCAGCCAGGTGCCCCTAGCCCATTTAAAGACTGGGAAACCAAAGCACCTTGTTGAACAGCCTGAAAGTTCCCAGGCCTGAGCCTGGTACTTAGAGCATGGGAGAGGGACCCACCGTAAACCCTAAGCTGAGGTTTGAGAGGCCGACCTTGGCCTGGAGGAGAGAGATGGGCCTGGAGGCCGCAGGGCCAGTGCCACACGAGCGAGGCCCTGGCCCTGATCTCTGGAGTCAGTGGGGTGACAGCAGGTCAGAGCCAGGCCACGCCTGGCATCAGGCCTTTGCTGCCCCGTGCTGACTGGTGGCAGCCCTGCATCCCTGTCCCCAGGGGTACCCATTTGGGGGGCTCCCACCTCCCTGCCCCACTTATGTTCTCAGCTCTTGCCTTGGCACCTCCTTGGGGCCTCAGTGGGGAGCCCAGAGGCACTGACTCCCCCCCAGCTTCCTCCCGCCTCCTGGAGGGTGCACGGAGGTGCCAGGAGCCTCAGAAGGAGGCCAGGGAGGAGAAGGGAAGCACACTGGGCATAGCTGTGGGGAGGACAAAGCAGAGCGCCGACAAGCTCCTGCTGGGTGGCACTGGGGACCCTTCTGTCCTCCAGACAGCCCCTTCCCCTGGCTTCACTGACTAAGGCTCTCCTGGTCTCTCCTACTGCTCAGCCGGCTCCTTCTCAGACTTCTTTGTAGATTCCTAGTCTCTGAGGAGAGGAATATCAAGGTCCCTCAGAACCCAACCCTTGGCCCCAGGTCCTCTCTCTACACCCGCTCCCGGCTCCATCTCAGCCACCCGCCAGTTTCAGGCACTATCTGTCACCCTCGGCCAGGGATCCCCCAGGCATCTCTCCTCGAGGTCTCACAGGCCCCGCAGAACCAGGCGTCCAAAACGGCCTTCATCTTCCACGTCTTACTGTCCGACCCGGGAAAAGTTGTCTAACCACCCTGTACCTCAGGGGAGTCACCTGCACAATGGGTACCCGGGGACCCACCCCTAAAGTTACTGTGAGGACTAAATTAGCACAGTACCTGGCTTCTGGGTGCGTGCTCAATACACGTTCACTCTTTTCATTCTTTCTCCCCTGAGAAAACCTGAGCCAGGGCCACGTCGGTGACACTGGCCACCGCCCCTTGCCAGCACCTACCTGGCAGCTGCCAGGCATTCTCCACAAGGCAACCAAAGTGACTGACCTGGGAACACTTCCATCCTCTGCTCAACACCCTTCAGTGGCTCCCCATTGCCCTCAGGACAGAGTTGGCCCTCCTCCGCCTGCCCACAGAGCCCTTCTGCAGTCTAGCCAGGCACACAGAGAGGAGCCAATAAATGTTTAAGAATGAATGAATGAATGAATGAATGAATGAATGAATGAATGAATGAAAGAAATTCTATTTCTTTTTTTTTTTTTTAATTTTTTAACTCTTTATTAGAAAGAGAGAGAGCACAAGCAGGGGGAGTGGCAGGCAGAGGGAGAGGGAGAAGCAGGTTACCCGCTGAGCAGGGAGCCCGACATGGGGCTCGATCCCAGGACCCTGGGATCATGACCCGAGCCGAAGGCAGACGCTTAACCGTCTGAGCCACCCAGGCGCCCCAAGAAATTCTATTTCTAGAAGATGGAAAGATCTTTCGCTTTAGGAGACAGATCTGGTCTCATCTTACTTGCTGGGGCTTTAGAGCAAGCGGCCCCTCCTCTCAGTCTCCACATCTGAGAGCAGGAGGCGGCCACAGTGCCTCTCACAGGTGTGAGGGAGAATGTGGTCACCAGGCTAGAGCACGGTAGATCTCCGTGGACGCAAACTCCTTCTCCCCACTCCCGGGCTCGTCAAGGGGTTAAATCATGAGCTGAGGTGTTTCTTGATTTGGGTAAAGAAGGGGATAGGGAGGTCTCACTCCCCATGAGGTGGCTGGAGGGGCTTCCAGAGGCCTGGACCATCAGGGTCTATGCTGACTGGGAAGTCGGGAAAGGAGAGGGCATAAGAAAGGAATTGGGGGGAGTTGAAATGAGGGGCTGGGGGAGTCTTTCCATCTGTTCCTCAGGAGCTCTGTCTGGACTAAGCTGGGTCAACTCAGGATTGGGGTCTGAGCTAGGTGAGTGCCTCAGGGCAGCCTCAGTTTCCCTAAGCTGCTCAGCCTCTGGGAAGTCCCAGGAAAGCAGCCCAAGCAGAGAGGGGAACGACAGTGTGGCTCAGCTCTGTCAGCTCTCAGACGTCCCCCCCACCCCTCCGGTCCAGGACACAGCCTTAGCTTTCCCAAGGTTGAGACAAGCCACAGCCTCCTGCATGGTGGATGGGCCCCTCCCGGCACTGGAGCCCAGAGGCCCACATCCCACTTCTGTACTCACCCTACTTAATGCTTTCTTCTTTCCTGAGTTTCTTCTTCAAGTTCTTCCAGACATCCTCACCCTTCAGCTGGTACCCTAAAGGGAAACAAATCTCATTTCAGCTCTTTTTTATAGCATGCGTTATTGGGTACCTTTTTCCTAGTAGAAAAGTAATATGTGTTCACCGTGGAAGACCTTTAAAATACAGAAAATATAAAGAAGAAAATAAGGGTCGTGATCTTGTCATCAAGACACAGCCACTGTTAACGTGTCTGGAATATTTTCTTCCGAGAGCTGTCTCGATGTCCATAGATAACCCTGGGATTATACCTGCAGTTAGAGTTTCACATCCAGATTTTTCTACTCACTGTTGTATCAGGAGTGGGGAAAAGAGATTAGGGGGAGTGGAAAGAGCAGTCTTTACGGTTATACCGATTGTGCATGAATTCCAACTCTGTGACCCTGAGCCTCAGCTTGTAGAATGTAGAATGGGGATGGACAGTGCTGCTGACCTCAAAGAAGGGTCATGAGCCCCACCCCAGACCGGTAAGCCCCACCCCGATGTTGAGTCCTGATCTCTGAGGGGAGGAGCTGGCTGCCCGCCCATCGTGGGTGGGGAGATCTCATGACTCAGCCATCTGTCCAGTAGCCTCTACTAGAACTGTCAGAAACTGGGAGGTGGAGAGCTTTATAGAGTGAGGAGCCAGGATATCCAGCTGCCCTCTGGGCCCACCAATAATTTGTTGTGTGGCCTCCAGCAAGTCACTGACCCCTCTGAACCACACTTGTAGAATGAATGTGCTCTATCAGCACCTCCTAAGCAGTGTTACTAGATCTAAGAAAAGATTCTGTGGTCAAATACGCATAAGCGCAGTCAAATGTAATTCTCAGCTGCAGGACTTCTCAGAGCCTTTAATGTGCTAATATATGGTAAACATACAAACAAAACAGAGGAGAATACAGTACACGGAATAACCAGAATTCATTACAGAAGTGCCTTTTCTCCTGGGATAACTAAGGGAATAATGTATGGTTGGGCACAGGGAGTAGGGAGGCCTGACCCCAGAGACCTCTGCAGCCCTCATTCCCTGACTCCCCAGTTTTCATGCCCCAGCCCTTCTCTACATTTTCAAAGCTTCCTTTTCCCACCACACTCTTCTTTCTAATCCCCTTCCTTGGTTCAAGCTGTTCTGTTCCTTCTGCCCGGCCTGTCCCTCTTCTCTTGGCTAATTCCTAGATTAGACTCAGCTTTAAGAGCCCCTCCTCCAGGAAGGCCTCCCTGACCTCCAGGCTGGGTCAGCTCATCACTATTCCCATAGGGCCAGTACTGCATCTATCAGATCTCATGACACACTGCTCAGTACCGGGCTGTCCCCAGGACAGGCTGCTCACCACCCTGGGAGCCCCACCAGGGCAGAGCCAGCTCTGCTTTCTCTCTGAGAAGCCTGCGCAGCGCAGCAGGGGTGCTCACATTCTGCGGCTAGCTCCGAGAGAATGACAGGCAGCTGGGCTTGCTGAGGGACCAGATGGTGAGTTGGAGAAAACAGGTTCTCAGTGGCCTCAGGTAGACCTGTTGGGCGCTCCCTGCTTCCGGTCTAACCCCCAGGCTGAATGTCTGTCCCCTGCAGTGTCCGACGGGCACACATACAGCCACTCGAGCCACAGGATACGCTACACCTGCAGCCCCGCCGAGGACTGGTCCCCACCCTTGGATCTCAGTTCTGATGGGGATGTGGACGCCACAGTGCTTCGAGAGATGTACCCCGATTCTCCACCAGGGTAAGGAGGCTTCGAGGGGAGGAGGGCATGAGCGGGAGGGGCACTGGCTGTGAACCCACTCCCCCACCCCCGGTTGGGAAAGAGCAACATCTCCCCCAAATGGGGTAAATGCAGAAAATCTCTGGGCGTGGCCATCTCCTGACCAAGCAGGTCCCGGTGACACAGGGCATGATGCAACAGATGTCACTGGAGAAGGGAAAGCTCAGCTCCCTCAGGCTGGGGTCAGGGGGTGGGGAGGAGGGTCCAGGCCCCAGCTGCTTAGTGTGTACCCCCAAAACCCAAACCCCATGCACTGGGTCAGGCCTCACTGTGTCCAAACCGCACTCATGGCCGTCAGGTGGCCCGGTCCCATTGGGGAATTCTCTGGGGGGGGCCTGTGGGTTCTCCCTGGCACCCTCAGGCAGATGACCCACGGCTTAGTAGTTGGAAATAGAAGGGAGGTCAGGGCCTCCATCGCTGCCCTACCAGGAGACCCCTCTGGCCCCACTCCTGTCACCCTGCACCCCTTACCCCCTGGGGGGGCAGCAGGTGCTCTTTTGGCCTGTAGCTACGGGTTCCCAAGGAGCCTCAGGGTCTCCTTCCTAAGCCTGAAAGGGCCACTTTGGCGACTTGGGACCAAGGAGTGTCAGATGGCCCGAGGTTGCCGCCCCTGGCTGGCACCACCCACACTCAGGGCGAGCTGTGGAGCCTCTCCATCAGCCGCGGCCACTGCTCCGAGCCCTGTGAGGCCCGCCGCTCAGTGACGGCACACGGGCTGAGTCGGGCCAGAAGCCAGCCGCGGTGGTCCTGGGGTGCCTTTCCTGGGGGGAGGTGAGGGGTCTCCTCAGCGCCAGCATGCCCCCAGCCCTTGGGAAAGGCCTCCACAGCGAGCCCTGAGGGAGCCTCTTCTCTTGCAGTTACGAGGAGTGTGTGGGGCCAGGGGCCACTCAGCTCTACGTCCCCACTGATGCACCGCCGCCCTACTCGCTGACCGACTCGTACCCCACGCTGGATGGCGCCATGAATGCGGGCCCCGGCCCCGGCCCCGGCCCCGGCCGACCCCAGCAGGCACAGAGGATCCTGGGCCACGGTGGCCTCCGCACCGTCTCCATGGATACCCTGCCCCCTTATGAGGCTGTGTGTGGGGTCAGCCCCCCATCGGGTCTGCTGCCACTGCCGGGACCAGAACCAGGGCCAAGGAGCTCCCAGGGCTCACCCACCCCAACCCGGGCCCCGGCCTCTGGTCCCGAGAGGATTCTGTGAGTGACCCAGCCAGCCAGGTCCTGCCGGTCCCTCGGGCTGAGCCACAAGGGCGTGCACACACACACACACACACACACACACACAGGCTCACAAGGGCATGCGCGCGCACACGCAGATACGCACACGCAGCACTCCCACGTGCACACACACGTACACTTTGTACACGTACACACACAGCTGTGCACACGCAGCACTCCCACGTGCGCACATACACACACACTTTGTACACGTACACACAGATACGCACACAGCACTCCCATGTGCGCACACACACAAATTTGTACACCTACACACAGATGTGCACACACAGCACTCCCACGTGCACACACACAAATTTGTATACCTACACACAGATGTGCACACACAGCACTCCCACGTGCACACATACACACACACTTTGTACACGTACACACAGATACGCACACAGCACTCCCATGTGCGCACACACACAAATTTGTACACCTACACACACATGTGCACACACAGCACTCCCACGTGCACACACACAAATTTGTACACCTACACACAGATGTGCACACACAGCACTCCCACGTGCACACACACAAATTTGTACACCTACACACACAATGTGCACGCACAGCACTCCCACGTGCACACATCCACACACAGAAATGCACACACACTTCCACATGTACACATATCTACACCGTTTGTACACACACATCCACACTAACACACCCATGTGCACACACACATCCACATATGCACCACACATGTACAGACATGTGAATACACACAAGCCCCCCCACATCCACACAAACCCATCTGCTAAGGTTTCATTAAAAATGAAGCTCTCTTGACCTCCCGCCTCCTCCCCAGCCTGTTGGTTATGCCCCCGCAGACAATGCTGGGAGAAGACCGGCGGAGAGGGACAGGGCCTTGCTCTCCCTGGCCTGTTTGCCTCTGCCCTCGCCTGGCAGGCTGTGCCCAAACTCTAATTCTGCCTCCAGAAACTGCTCGACCACCCCAGGGCGGCGTGCCCTCCTGGGCGGTGGGCCAGGCTTCAGCGAGGTTCAGCCACACACTGTACCTCTCCCTCAATTCCAGGGCAGCCACAATATCACCACCCTGCCACTTATGGGGCGAGGGACACGGGTCTGGGGGCCCAGGCGCAGCCTGCAGGCCCTCACCACTCCCCCCCACCCCCCCTCACCCAGTGCCCCCGGCCTTGTGGCGCTGGCGGGGTTATTTTGGAGGCCCTCACCCCCAGCGACAGGTGATGAGCAGGGTCCTTGGCGGGCATGCGATGGTGGTGGTGGTGGGTGACGGCTGTCCCCATGTCTGTCCAACCACAGCCCAGGGCTGAGGGTCTTCAAAGAAGAGAAGGGTAGCCTGGGCACAGCTCTGAGGCAGAGACGCGGCCCCTCGCTAAGTGTGTGCCCAACTGACCCTCAGGGCCCGAGTTTTGGCTGCCAGCCCTCCCCCCGGCCCCGGGTGGCAGCTCCTAGTTGGGAATTGTGTGCCGACGCGTTCTGGCCCCTGCCCTCCAAGGTGCAGAGATGAAATACAGGGGAAGCGGGCCCCCTAAATACTAGCATACCACCACGAGAGGTTGGATCTGGGCCTCACTGCCAGGGGCACCCCAGAAGGCAATATATGGGTGTGCCTGCTTAGAGAGTGGCCCACAAATCCCAGCAATTTCCATCAGAGACCACGCAAGGAACAGAGCTGATTTCCGAAGACCCAGCCTGCCAGAGGGTGGCAGCCGAACATCTCTGCAGAGGGTCCCGCCAGCATTGCCAGTGGCAGGGAGTGGGACCCTCAAGTCCACCCTGCCTCCCCCCACCCCCACCCATCCTCTACCCCCCATCTCCATTCCTCTTATGAAGGGCTAAGACATTTCAGTAATCCCTTTCTTGAGAAGAAGGGTGACAAGGATGGCAATCGTGAATTTTATTTTCTGTAGAAATAGGATTTCTTCTGGTGCAGAACTGAAAGGAATCCGTGCAGAGGTTCTGTGGCATCCTGGAGCACCCGACTCCACCAGGAAAGGGACCTTGTTTACAAGCAGTTCTGTCCGCCTCTGTGGTGTACTGTTTTCTAGGCAAAAAATATCTGTCTGTTGTACTGTATAGCCTTTAAATGCACTCCAGGGATGAGACTCTTTTAAGAAATGCATCCTGCTTCTGCAACCCTAGAGAGTACTAGGGGAAAAAAGATAAAAATCCCTAAGTACTCATCAGTGTTTGAGGGATGGAGCTAAACAGCTTTTCTCGTTCCTGGATTAAGCGCTAAATAAGCAACAATGTATCTTTTCTGTGTTCAAAATAAATATATCGTATCAATAAAAATGTTGCAAAAATAACATTCTTGAGGAGTGCATGGGGTGAGGGGCTCGCGCCATCGGACGCTCGTAAGTGTAATAAATAGCAGCAAACCGAAAATACCTTCCTTCTCTCAAGATGAGCAGCCCCCAAAACCTTGTCGCTTCCCTGTTGACACCGCTATTGGGGTAGTCAGGGACTTCCACGACTCACTTTTTTTCTTAAGCTCCCTGAAACACCGCATCATCTCTCTGAGCCGTGACCAGTGTAAATGTCGCCAACATGGGCCATCAGGTTTTGGCCCTGACTCCAGGAACACCAGGAACTGCACATTTTCCTAGCCCAGCAGTTGACTCTCAGCGCCCTGATGTTTTCCACTACCAGGAAGGGGGTGGGAGGACTGGTAATTAGACGGAAATGAGTTGTTTTCTTCCCCTTGCAGAAATTCTTTTCTGTGTGCTCGTTGATCCCTTGGCTGACAGAGGCTGGTTCCCTTCCTCGGTCACCCTTTCCTCCCACTCGAACTCGAGTGGCATCCACCAGCAGAGTCCTAGACCCCGGAGTGCCCTGAAAGTGGGGCTCAGTCCTGAAGAAAAAGAAAGGTGCAGCTCCAGGCCCGGGTCCCAGCGGGCCTGCACCCACTCCAAGCCCACACTGCCACCTGCTGGCCGCCTGCTGCCACTGTTCAAAGCCACGTGCTTCCCTTCTCTCGTTTCCATACCTGCTGCCCACAGACATTAAGAGTTGGAGACAGACCTTGTTTGGGTTCTGAGCTGGTCTTCCACCCTGGCAATGTTCCCTGAGGTTTAACCAGTCAAGCATTCTACTTTCAGGAATCCCTCCCGCCCCCCAGCATCTCTCTCTGGGCACACAGCCTGATGCCTAAGCGCCCCCCCCCCCACCCGATGCAAAATAATCATGCCTCTGTCCTCAACACCTGCTGTGTGTGGCTCAGGCGCCACCTCTGTGCTCTGGGGCCCTCTTGCCCGGAATGAATGTGGCAGCCCTCATGGTGATGGTGTCCAGCCACTCCAGCCCGAACCACACCAACACCCAGTTCCAACAACACATAGGGCCCCCCCCCACCCCCCAGCCGAGGAGACTGTTGGGCTAGGCCTTTCCTGCCTCCCCCGTCCATACACACCCTGGGTCTACGTACGGCGCCACATGCAAGGCCCTTCTGCACATCCCTGCAAGGAGACTGGCCGCCTCTCTCTGCTGGGGCCTGCGGGGTGGGCCGAGCAGCACGCCCCAGGCAATGGGGCTCAGCCCGGGGCTCATTAGCGCCCCAATGAGATGGGAGGTGACAATTCTTCAGGATGGTGGGAACAGGAGGGGGCAGGACCAGACCCTGGGACAGGAGGGGTTGATGCAAGGGGTTGATGAGGGAGGTGACCCAGGGAGCACCCATAGGGAGTAGGCAGTGAAACAAGGAAGGAAAAGAAGCCAATTCAGGGTGTCGTGGTCACACAGGTCCCCCTCCGAGGGGGGTGGAGACAGTGGAGAGCACACCTCAAAGTTAGCCCCCGACAGGAAAGGGGAGATGGCGCTCACACTGGCTCTCAGACTCTCAAGGGCCATCGTTTGAGGCTGCCCCTTGGAGAACATTCTCCCTGTCCCTGGTGCAGCCGAGCGGGCTTCTCTGGCCAGAGAAGTCTTCAGACGGGGAGTTGCGACTGCTGGCAGGGCAAGTCCCCGCCACAGCCGGCAGGATCGGCCACCTGCGGCCGGTATGCACGGGCACGGCGCACTGCAAGGTTCGGGACCTGCTCAGCTGGTTTCGGTGCACACACACCTGCGCCCCCACACTCAGAGCTCACACGCGCAGGGGTCCCACACGCACACTGCGAGGCCACCCACTCCTACTCAGGGGTCACCGCTGGTGTCCCCCTGATGACTGACCGGGTCGTGGGCACGCGCGGTGGAAGGACAGGCAGCTCCAGCGTCCGACAGAGCGAATCTTCGGTCATGGGCTCTGCTCTGCTTGACCTCACGCTGAACCTCCCAAGTCAGGTGAACGCTGTCAATCAGAACCAATTACCTGGGTCAGGCCTGGTATTTCGGGGCTGGGGGCTGGGCACGCCCTTGCCCCCAGGGTTACAGCCCCGCTGTGCCTGCTCAGCACCTCGCCAAGGAATCCCAGGGCTCCAGGTCCTCAGGCCCTGTCGTCACAGCCCCAGCCTTACCAAATGACCCGTCCCCAGCCTGACCCCGAGGTCCTGGGGCTGGCCAGCCTTCTGCCCCACAGCTGGTGGCTGCCTGGTCCGTGACCCACCACAGGGTGAGGGGAGACAACTTTTGAAAGGGCAACCCTCCACCCTCTGGCAGGCTCTGAGACCCATCACCCACCCCCATGACTCAGTTGCAAGAGACAGAAACCCAACTTGAACCTTCTTAAGCAAGAAAGGACATTTATTGACTCATGTAACTAAATAGTCCAAGTGATAATTCTGACTTCAGGCTTGGCTGGATCCAGGTCCAAGAACACAGGCAGCTGTATTGCCTCTCTCGGCTCTGCTGCCCACCATGTCACCTTCATTCTCCCACGGGAACAAGGGCTGTGGACAGACCAAGTCTATGTTGGCTGGCTCATGACCCAGCCCCAAGGCCTAGCTCACTGCTGGGCTCTGACATCTCGTCCTCTTCCCCGCCCTTCCCTTCCTGGACTGTCCCTGTGTGTTTGAACCATCGCTGCCAGACTGGGGGCCCAGGGGCAGGACTCAAGCTGGTTCTTCTCTGGGTGGCGAACCCCGGGGGTGGGGGGTGCCTTGTGGAGCGGACAACTGGCAAGAGCATTCAGTTCAATTATGATGGAAACAAATTCCTCTCTGTGTGTCACGGCCTTGAGGACAGTAAGTGCAGAGTTGCAGACTCGGTGGCCCGTGACCAGACAGCACCCACTCCTGTACTCCCTGTGGCCTCTGAGCTCCTAGGCTTTCCAGGGGACTTGGAAGCCTTTGGGCAGCAGGGAACGCTGTGAGGGAAGGCTAGGTGCTGGGACCCAGATGTTTGGCTGTCCCTGCTTCTGTCATCAGTTCACTGTGACTTTGAGCCAGATCCTTTCCTTCTCTGGGCCTCCGGACCCCCACCCCAACCACAGCTCCTGCATATCTCCAGTGCCCCCCCACCCCTCCCCCTGCCTCCTGCATTGTCACCAAAGTTAGCGACCCTGGCAGGCAGAGAAAGGTTCTCACTAAGCCAGTCACTCACCCAAGGCCCCAGTGTGCATGCAAGAAACACCAAATCCGATGCTTCAAGAGGCCGCAGAGATCCAGTGGGGAGGAAGCTGGTCCTGGAAAAGCTGAGGAAGCACCAGAAGACAGAGAGGGCAATGATTCCAGGCACCCTGCCCAGGCTTCCCCACCATGTTCTTGGATCACCCTAGAGAGTCAATTCACAGGCATGATGAACTTCCCAAAGCTTAAGAACAAGATGTCCAGAATGAGTGAAATGGTTACATCAATAAGTAATAGCAATAAGCAATAGAAGAATCACCTGGGATGGGGGGTGGGGGTGGAGATTAAAGTGTGTGTACCAAATTGTTAAACTTTGGCTCTTAATAGGGAAAAAAGGGGGCCCTTGGTGGCTCAGTTGGTTAAGCGTCTGCCTTCGGCTCAGGTCATGACCCCAGGCTCCTGGGATCGAGTCCTGCATGGGGCTCTCTGCTCAGTGGGGAGTCTGTTTCTCCCTCTCCCTCTGCCTGCCGCTTCCCCTGCTTGTGCTCTCTCTCTCTGTAGATAAAATCTTTTAAAAATCTTTTAAAAAAATAGGAAAAAATACAGGTCACTCCAGCCCTCTCCTTAAGGAGCAAATCTGCCTGGGGTCAAGGAGAGAAAGAGAGACAAAGAGACAATGAGAATTAAGGCCCTTCTGTTTTGGACACACACACACACACACCCCACCACACCACCTTCCTCGGCCTGGTGACTGTCTCTTCAGCAGAGCTCAGTGGCTTGGAACTCTGCATATCCCCCTTGCCCAAATCTGCCTTCCCCTTCAGTGCTCTTATAAATCTTCGGCATCAAGGGAAAAGCATGGCTTTTGGTCTCATAGCTTTGGCATGGTAAACTCCATAATGGCCTCCAAAGACGCGCAGGTCCAAATTCCCAGAACCCGTAACTATGTTAGCTTCCGTGGGGAAGGCACTCTGCAGGTGGGATTAAGGACCTTGAGAGAAGGCAATGAACCTGGGTCATCCAGGTGGACCCAATATGATCACAAGGGTCCTCCCCAGGGGGAGGCCTCACGGTCAAAGTAAGAGAAGACGTGCCAAACTGAAGCGGCGGGAAGAGAGAAATGAGAGATTTACACTGGCTACACTCCAGAACGGCCTCGGGAGGAGAGCTGCTGCTCCCCGAGGGCCCATTTTCAAGAAGTACTCCAACTGGGAAGTGACTTCCCAACCACGGGGACAGGAATCGCCCCGACCGCGGGGCTCAAGAGACATTGCAGGAGGCAGGAGAGCTAGGGGCAGGGAGCAGAGAGCCGCCAGATGTGGTAAGCCCAGGTCTGAGGCAGCTCCAAGGCCAAGGACCGGGCACATGCCCTTCCTGGTGAGCGGAGGGCCCAGAGGCCAGCACAGTGTCACAGGAAGCCAATGAGCAAGAATCCTGGGCTGTGTTACTACAAGGTCACGCTACCCCGTCAGTGGGGGGCGCTCCAGGCTGTGAGCCACCCAAGGGCTGGGACTTTATCTCAGCTTCTGAAGCCCCCAGGCCGGTATGGACGGGGACACAGGCTGGCCGCTCAAGGACAGCACTTCCCCAAACACCACAGGAGGAGGT
This sequence comes from Leptonychotes weddellii, assembly GCF_054177405.1. Taxonomy (NCBI): domain Eukaryota; kingdom Metazoa; phylum Chordata; class Mammalia; order Carnivora; family Phocidae; genus Leptonychotes; species Leptonychotes weddellii. The sequence goes on along the minus strand of NC_138384.1, from coordinate 17,749,250 downwards.
GGAAAGGGGACCCAGAGTCTGAGAAGTCGGAAAATCGTGCACGTGCTGCCCCCCTCCCAGAAATTCACACCCCTACACACCTGCCCCATGAGAAGTCCTGAAGCTGAGGGGTCAGGGCACCTTCATTAGCCCAGCAGAATTTATTCAGCCACAGGAAACTGTTACAGTTCGGAATCAAGACTGATTCCGAACCTCCAACAAGGGCTCCCCGTGGAGCACACTTTGAGAAATGGTGACCCGCATGGAAGGAGTGAGTCATCGAGTGGCTGAATGAGTGAATCATGACTTCATTAAGTATTGGGTGAATGAACGGAAGGAAGGAAGAAAGGAGGGAAGGAAGAAAGGAAGGCGGGGAGGAAGCCCAGCTCCAAATGCTGCCCCCCACCCATATCTCCCCAAACGCACCTTGCCCCGCCAGGTGGTGAGGGGCTCAGACGCTGGGGATGAATCCAGATCCTAATGGTGCTGCCCTATTTATACCTGGGTCTGTATGAAAAGGGAAAATCTCCTCTGTTGTCATTTTAATCTACTTCCTCCTGAGGGAAGGCTGGGATATGGTGAGATTCTAGCATGATCCCCACCCCTCTGGGGCCATAGGGCATAATTCGAATCTCAATTCTGAGAATAAACCAGTGAACTGTAAAAGGAGAACAAAAACAAAAACAAAACGGATGGCAGAAGGCGGGGTGGGAGGGAGATGGTGAGTGCATGGAGGGTCAAGGGCACACAGGTCAAGAGTACACAGGTAACTGCTGGGCTCTGTTACTCCAAAAGCAGTCCAAGGATTTGTGTGCGGTTTCTTTGGGAGGTGATCGCAGGAAGCACAAGAGAAGTAGGGAATGAAGACAAGGGAGGGATGAGAACCACGAAGGCGGGTTATTGCTGTGGGCAACTGCTGGGGAGCCTCTGCAAGAGTGGAGAACACACCTCAGACCTGTCCCGCCGCCACGGAGGGCAAGAAGCCAGGGCTTCTGTGCACTCACCCTCCTTGAGTGGCCGAGGGTTGGCCGGGGGTGTTAACACGCTGGGCCTTGCAGTCTGTCCCGCACACCAGCAGAGCACACTCCTGCAGCCAGAGAACATTCTCCAGCATGAGCAAGAGGACTGTGGCCGGTGACATCCGGAGTGGGCTGAGGGTTACGGGCCCTGGGGTGCGGACACACGTGGGTGCCGCTGTATCTGCTTTCCCATTTGGGGATGGGGTGAGGACGGAGTGAGGACGGAGCCTGACCTCGGCTCTGCTCCACAGGGAGGAGATGGCCCAGCCCCAGCCAGCCTCAGGCCGGAGCCCCCCAGAGTGACAAGCAGTGGGGGGTGGGGGGGCCCCGGGCTGTGTGCAGCTTTCTCTTCTGCTAGCACACTTCCTCCTCAGCTTCCTGAGGGTTGGGGCGGGCCAGAGGCGGTCCAGCCTGGGCCCGGCCTGGGGAGGCTCACACAGCTCTCCTCGGCACCCAGCCCCCCGGAGCCACCATGAGCCAGCCCCGACCCCCTGGCCTAGAGGAGGCTGCCCTTGAGACCCTCCTGGGCGACCTCATCGGCTACTACAAAGAGGAGGCAGGGGCGGGCCGGCTCCGGGTCTGCAGGCAAGCAGCCCTCACCCACAGGGCCCAGCGGCTCTTGGACACGGGAGCCCCCCCTCAGTTCTATCTGCCTGAGCTTCTGGTCCCTGATCTGGGCTCCACTCACTCCTGCGGGGCACCCAGCCCTGCCCAGCGTGTCTGCCACGAACTGGTGCAAGCACTAGAATTCCTGGAGCTCATATCTGTCAACCTACTTCTGTTTCCCTGGAGGAAGGAAATCAGGTCCCTAAAGGTAGGCACCACCATGCCTCTGAGCCAGGGGGTCTCGGGTAGGGGGCCAGAGCTCTGTCTCTGGGGGCAAGAGCATATCCATCCTGCCCGCTGACTCTAGTCCCATTTTACAGGTGGAGAAACTGAGAGCGGAAGAGGTTAATGCAACTTATCTATGGTCACCAGCTAATAAGTAGCCCAGATAGGCCTCAAACTCAGGCAGTGCAGCCTCCAGCCGCTAGACCAAACTGCCTCTCAAAAGAAGAGGAACGGAGGAGCTCATAATCAACAAGGGGAGGAGTCTGGCTCTGGAAAGCTTTATTCTCTTCTGGCTCCAGGCCAGGACTGCTGGGTTGGGAGCCAGGATATCGGGGCCTCACCCCAGCTCAGTTATTCTCTTGCTATGTGACTTGAGACCAGGTCCTTTCTAGTCTCTAGGCCTCAGTGTGCCCTTCTGTGAAATGGGACAGAGGGTAACATGATCATGGACCAGATTTCCATTCTAGCCAAATGCTCCAGCCCGACTGCTTCTCAGGAGTCTCCACTGCCCCCCGGGCATCTGCCCTTGGTCCTGCCTGGCCACTCCCAGCCACCCTGCTGGGTTGTGTCCCATCTCTAATAAACACCCCTGTTTGTTCCAGACATACACTGGGAACTTCGCCTACCGGGTGCAGCCTGTACTCTCCGAACACACGCTGCACAGCCTTCTGGGCAGGCTGGGCTACACGGCCACCTCCGAGGCAGAGTTTTCGCTGGTCCAGGCCATCAGCAAGGAGGACGCCAAGCAGATGGTGTTTGAGATCTTCCTGGCGAGAGTTGCATGTGAGGCCATTCTGGAAACCTCGAGCAGGCAGGTGCTGGGACTTGGCAGAGAGAAACTGGCCAGGCCCCACTCCAGGCACAGCTCAGGGAGAAGGCTGGTGAAGGCCCACAACTGTCCCGCGGGGGCCCAGCCAGGCCTGGGGCCCCCAGAAAGGCTGGGGCCTGAGAAGGCCCTAGCCGAGGGCCCTGACCATCAGAGCGCTGTGCCGGTGGCCCTGAGTCTGCCTGAGGTCTCGACGTTCCCCTGCACCCCTCTTGCTGGCCCCCTGCTCCGCTTGGACTTCCAGCACCGCACCAGCAGATGCTCAGACAGTGAGGAGTTCTTGACCTGCTACAGTGACCTTGTTCTGCACCGGACACCCTTGTTCCCCAAGGACCTTGTCCTGAGCAGCTTGAAGGCAGACCAAGTCCAGGGCCCAGCCCAGGCTCCCAGCCCCGCTTCAGGTGAGGCAGTCACCTCCTCAGCTAGCAGCGGTGAGTGGTCCCCGGTCCCTGATGCAGTTCCTGAGAACAGAGTGGTCACCGTACCCAGCCAGCTCTGCCTGACACCAAGTCCCCAACTGTCAGGGAAGTCCTTGGATCCAAAGCCAGAAGCCCAGGCAGAGCCGGCCACCCCTGACACCGACGCTGTTCCTCCAAACACTTCCTGTGAGATGCATGAGCTCTGTGAACACCTCTCCCATCTCCTTGGACCCCCAACTCTAGCGGGCCATCCTCGGGGCTTCCCAGGCCCCGGGCTTGAGGGGAATGAACAACCAGAGCCTCTCAGGGGGCCAGAGCCAGCCGGCGAGGGTGGCAGCCCAGACAGTAGGGTCACTCAGCTCTGGAGGGCGACTCAGACCCCCTCTCATGTACGAGAGCCCCCCAACACGCACTATGTCCCTCCCGTGGGAGCCGGAGGTGCCAATTCCCACCCGAGACCACCACTCAGGCAACAGCTGAAAATGTCACCCCTGGATGGCACAGGAACAGACACCCTGACTGAGCACATGGCTCTGCCACCAGCAAAGTGACTACTTAGAGAGGCGGCAGCTCTGGGGCCCACAGCTTGTCAGACGCAGGGACCAATCTGCTCATCAGTCCCTCTGGTCTCAGGTCCCAGCCCTGTCACCTACTGACTGTGTGACTTCGCGCCACTCACTCTCTCTGAGCCTTGTTCCCTCATCGGTAAAGTGAGTGTGGTCGGACCTACTCGCAGGAGGCTGGGAAGAGTTGGAGAGACAAGGTGTGCATGGCGCCCCTCAGTGCCTCCCTTGGGCGCTTCCTGTCCCTTCACGTCCCTTGGGCATATCCGAGGGACAACTTCCTTCGGCATCCTTCAGGCACCTGTCACAGGGCAGATGAAAAGACAGCTGCGTAGATAACCAGACACATAATATACCCTTAACTCGCTTAGACTCCTCAGTCAGCCTCCCTTCTCTCTCTACTAACTTCTGGTTAACAGAGAGCAGAACCGGGGCGCCTGGGTGGCTCAGTCGGTTAAGCGTCCACCTTTGGCTCAGGTCATGTTCTCCGGGTCCTGGGATCAAGTCCCACATCAGGCTTCCTGCTCTGTGGGGAGTTTGCTTTTCTCTCTCACTCTCTCTCTCTGCCCCTCTCCCCTCCCCACTGCTCGTTCTCTCTCTCCCTCTCTCAAATAAAAATCTTTAAAAAAAAAAAAAAAACAGAACAAAACCACACTTGGGAGCTCAGGATCATATGCTGGCTCCCCATCCAAGGATCGGGGCTCCACTCGTGGGCTGCAGGCCCCCCTCCACCAGCCATCTGTTGCTCCCACATGTGCACATACACACACACACACTTGCACACAAGTGGGTACATCCAGAGGTGCGGCTCTCCCCACAGCATTCGCTACCCAAGCAAATGACCCTGTCTATGCACAAGCTAAAGCCAGAGGACCCTGTCTAGGCCAAGTTCCAGGATTCTCTTGCTCAATTTTCTCCAGGGGCTCCCAAGGCCACACCAAGCCCGAGGCTCGGCCCCTCACTATACTTCTGACCTCATCTCATGCCCCTTCCTTGCCCCCAACCCGCTTCAGACAAGACAGACTGGTGTCTTCTAGATTCCCCAACAACCTAAGCCAACCCCTACCTCCCAGCCTCTGTGTAAACTGTTCACTTCCCCACTCCACACCCTGTCCCCATCTTTCTTGTTATTCACATCTCACCTTAATGTCACCTTCTTAGAGAGACTTTTCCCTGGCCACCCATCTATCACATCAGCTTAGTTTAACTTTCTACACGAAGACATTTCATGGATTCATTTTCCATTTCCTGCACTAGAACATAAGCTCTCTGAGAAACTTCACCTTGACTCATTCACCACGGTTTCCAAGGATCCATCAAATGAAACCATCAAATGAGTAGAAAACTTAGAAAATACAGATGAAGGGCACCTGGGTGGCTCAGTCCGATGAGTGTCCAACTCTTGATTTCAGCCAGGTCATGATCTCAGGATTGTGGGATCAAGCCTCGCATTGGGCTCCATGCTCAGCACGGAGTTTGCGTGTCCCTCTCCCTCTGTTCCTCTCCCACTTGCACTCTCCTAATAATTTGATAAAATCGTTAAAAAGAAGGAAAGAAAGAAAAAGAAAGAAGGAAGGAAACAAAGAAAGAAGGAAGGAAAGAAGGAAAGAAAGAAAATACAGATGAATATGAAAACAAAAGCAGAAGTTACTATAGTATCTACTACTGGGAGATACTCAACGGTATTAGCATAATTTGGCATGGAGCCCAAACTCAGGACTCTGAGATCAAGACCCAAACTCGTATCAAGAGTCAGACACCCAACCAACTGAGCCACCCAGGCGCCCCTTGGTCTTTTTTTATAAATGTGGGATTGTAGTATTTATAGTGTTGTGTTCTGCTTTTATTTCCCAGGGAGTTATTTTAACTAATTTTAGATTTAGAGAAAAGTTGTGAAATAATGAAAGGAATTCCCTTACAGTCCTCCCCCTGCTTCTCCTGAAACTGACATCTTACATAACCATAGTACGATTGTGAAGAACAGGAAATCAACACTGATACAGTATTACTGACTAAGCTACAAACCTTTTTTAAATTTCACCAGTTTTCCCATTACTACCCTTTCTCCATTACAGGATCCTATCCAGGATCCCACATTGCATTTGTTACTTTTCTTTCATCTCCTCCAGTCTGTAACACTGTCTCAGCCTTTTGTCTTTCATGATCTTGATGCTTTTGGTCAAAATTTAATACTAATCAGTTTTATTTGAGTGTCACAATTTGGGTTTGTCTGGTGGGGGGGGTTGTTTGTTTTTTGTTTTGTTTTATGGCTGAAGTTATGCATTTCTGGCAAAATATCATGAAAAAATGATGCTGTGTCCTTGGTGCATCTTATCAAAGAGTTCATGACGTCAATACATCTTATTACTGGTGATATTTACCTGCTGCATCCCTGGAATAAACCCCTTGTCCTAGGAGCCCTGGTTCCTTTCATTGGAGAATGATGTTTAGACACCAAGATCCAGGCTCCAGGTGTGCTCACTGTTACTGGCTGTCACTGCTTTCAAGCCTAGTCAGGAAACATATGGATATGTACTAACCCATGCATATACACATGTGGCTCTATTTCCATATCTATATAGAATTTTAAAACTGTGAGTTTATACTGATGCCTCTGCTTCTAATCCAACACCACAGGGTTTATTTTACCTGTGCCCTTTTATTTATAACTTCTTTCTTTAGAAGAGAATGAACCCCAGCTCTCTTAATCTACAGTCGACTTATTTGCTCAAGACTATTACTAGGGGTGCCTGGGTGGCTCAGTCGTTAAGCGTCTGCCTTCGGCTCAGGTCATGATCCCAGGGTCCTGGGATTGAGCCCCGCATCGGGCTCCCTGCTCTGCGGGAAGCCTGCTTCTCCCTCTCCCACTCCCCCTGCTTGTGTTCCCTCTCTCGCTGTGTCTCTCTCTCGGTCAAATAAATAAATAAAATCTTAAAAAAAAAAAAAAAGACTATTACTAAAATTCCAGAATTGCTAACCATACCTCCATGAGAAACACGTTTAAAACTACAGGACAGCATTTAGGAAGAGTGATTTTTGCCTCTACTCTTCCTACATCCAGTCAAGACCTTGTTTTCCAGTTACTTAGGCTACTTCTTTATTTTCTCACCCCTCCAATGTGGCCGTTTTTCACGTGGGATGTTGTCAGGGCCACCTATTTTTGTTTTCTGTGTTCCACTCCCCCTACATCCTCCATCTTATCAAGGGGGGTAATGTGACACATTCCTATGGTTCTAAGAGTCAGTTATACAAATAGACACATTCACACAAGAATCGTTCCCTTCTCCTCCCTGCAACCCCATCCCATCCTTCCCTCTCTCCAGCCTTTGTTCACCAGTCTGTTCAGTTTCTGGGTTATCCTTCCTGCATTTCCTCTGCATCTGTTTATGTTCTTAGGTTTCTCCTTTCTTTTTATATAAAAGGTAGCGTACCATAGATACTCCTTGGGATATTGCTTCTTTTTTCACTCAACATTGCTTTACGTCCTGGAAATCACACCTGTTCAGAGAGAGCTTCCTCATTCTTTTTTCTACTCCACCGTGTGGCTGCACCATAGTTTATTTAGCCACTCTGTTATGTAAGATCTTTAGGTTGTTTCCAATTATTTTGCAGTTAAAATCAATGCTGCAATAAATAACCTGGTGCATAGATATTTTCCTATTGTAGGAAGTATATATTAGATCCCAGAAGTGGGATTGCTGGTTCACGATCTAAGTGCAGATGTAGTTTGTTAGCTGTTGCCAAACTTCTCTCCAGAAGGGTTGTACAAATGTATACTCCCACCAGTAATGTATGTGAGTACTTTTTTCCCCACAGCCTCACCAACAGAATGTGTTTGCTGTTTTGGTTTGGTTTGGTTTGCCAGTCTGGTAGGTGAGAAATGGTATGTCGCTGTTCTTTTAATTTGCTTAGTCCATTTGGGCTTTTATAACAAAAATACCACACACTGGTGACTTAAACACAACCGAAATTTATTTTTCACAGTTCTAGAGGCTGGAAGTCCAATGTGGTGCCAGTATGGCCGGGTTCTGGCAAAGGCTCTTGGCCAGTTTGCAGACTGCTGACTTCTTGCTGTGTCTTCACATAGAAGAGGCATGGGAGCTCTGTGGGGTCCCTTCTTTAACAGCACTGAGTCCATTCATGAGGGCTCCACCCTCATGGCCTAATCCCCCTCCTGAAGGTCCTCCTAAATACCATCGCCTTGGGCATTATGTTTTCAACAAGTGCACTTCGGGGGAGGGGCAAATATTCAGACCATAGCATTTGCATTTCTGCGTGAATTTGAGTGTTTTTCACATGTTTATGGGCCATTTTTAGATCTTTTTTGTAAATTGTCTTTCACATCTTTTTCTCATTTTTCTATTTGATTTTTGGTCCTTTGTCCTTCATTTTTAAAGAATTCTTCATGGGATTAGGAATATTCACCCTCTGTCTGTTACATAAGTTGCATTTTCTCCCGGTTTCTGGTCCTTTGACTTTGTTCATGATGGGTTTTATCACACAATTTTTTAAATTTTTATTTAGTCAAATTGATTAACCTTTAGTTTCCCCTGGATTTTGAATCATACTTAGGAAGCTTTCCCTAAATCAAGGTACTTGCCTGGTTCCAATTTTTACATTTAGATCCCTAACCACTTGGAGTTTATCCTGGGTACGGTGTGAGATATGGATCTCTTTACCTTTCCCCAAAGGGTCACCTCAGCACTATTTGTTAAAAAGTCCATCTTTACCCCAGTGATTGGAGATGACACCTTGTTCATGTACTAAATTTCCACGTGTGCTTAGGTCTATTTCTGGGCTATTCATTCCACTGCTCTGTCTATTCACACAGCAGTACCACACTATTTTGATACTAGAGGTTTTAGAATATGTTTGAATGTCTGGTAAGGCTGGTCCTCCAATATTGTTTTTCTTTTTCAGTGGTTTCCTGGTTATTCCTGAATGTTCACTTTTCTATATGAATTTTAGAATAACGTGTAGAGTTCCATAAAATAGACTGTGGTATTTCTATTGAGATTGTATTAAATTTGTAATTTAACTTAGGCAGAACTGACATCTTTATGTTGAGTCCTCCTATCCAAGAATGGGATGTCTTTACATTTGTTCAAGTCTTATTTGCTGTCTTTGAGGACTTTTTAGCATTTTTCCTTCTTTGTTTTTGGATGTATCTTGTTAAATTTATTCCCAAGTACTTAACCTTCTTTGTTACCATTGTAAATGGGATTTTCACTACCATTATGACCGCTGTTTACTGTTTGCATATGCTAATTTTCTACCCTGCTAGGTCACTAAAATGTTATTGTTTGTGTTAGTTTTGTCACTGATTCTTTGGGATATATTATGGTGTGAATTCTTTACCCCAGCAGAAGGGAATGCTGAGGGGCTGCTGGTGCCCTCCTGCCTCAGTGTGCATTTTCTCAGGGGTATTTCAGGACGGGGGCATCTAGGAGGAGCTAAACTACATGCTTCATGTGTGGAGGGGCCATGTCTGTCCCGTTCACCAGTGTGCACGTGTCACCCAGCACGGGGCCTGGCACAGAGTTGGTGCATGGGAAGTGCTGTCAAAAGACAGGGAGAGAAGAGAGGCCTGCTTACAGATGGCCCGAGGACTCTGGGCTAAGCAAATGGCTGGCGAAGATGCTAAACTACTAGCTCCCCCATAGCACTGATGAAGAAGCAGGTCTTAAAAATGAAAATGCAGCATCTCCACCACCCTGGCCTGGAGCAGCCCACTAACAGCTTCCCCCTCCAGGAAGGTGCAAGAAAGTCTGGTCTCTTCTCCAGCCAACTAGAGAGAGCTGGAAGGGGTTTGAAGGACAGGGAGTAGCCTGGCGCGGCTCCAGACCCTCTGTGTCCATCCCCCTTCGTAGTCTGTGCAGCGTCTCTCCTCGTGAGGGAGAAAACAGAAGCCCGGTGTCCAGGGGAGGAAGAAACAGGACCAGAGAAGTGAGGTGACCTGCCCAAGGTCTTGCACCCAACAACCAGGGAAATGGGAGCCCAGCCTGTATTCGGATCCCAAAGCCCAAGTCCCACCCACAAAGCCAAGTGGATCCCAAAAGGTAAGAGTCACTTAAAACTTAACAACTGGCCATTGTCTATTTTTTCTGGGTATTTCCTAAGATGAGCCTGGAGCTGCCAACATCTGCCCATCTCTGGCTACAAATAAATCTGCTCGGTGCGTTAGGGAAAGGACGAGTGAGAGGTCACTTGAGCCCACTGAGAAGGAGATCCCCAAGAAGACATCAGTTTATTGTGTAAGGAATCCAGGGCCTTGTTGGTATAAGAAGTGGTGTCCGTTCCCATGGCCTGAGAAGCAGCTGTCTCTCTCCAGGCCCCTCTCTCATGCCATAGGATGCCAGCTATAGATCCAGAGTCCCCATGAGAAGCAGGAACATTTTTAAAAAGAAAAGGCCAATTGCCTGCCCCATGTTCTGTTATTCCAGAAGGGCCATGATGCACTTTTCAGAGGTACAGTCCCGAAGGTCAGCCTCAAAGAGGCCAGTGACCTGTACCTACTGAACAGATCAGTCCAGGTGGCCCCCTGACTAGCTGGTGAAAGTACGCATCCACACCACTCCAATGGAAAGTGCCAGTCCCTGCAGCTGCTGCCATTACTCAGCCAAGTACCTGCTTTAAGGCCCCGTTTTCTGGGCCACATCAGATGAACGAACATTTCCAGGGACACTTGCCGCATACCGGGCCCTGGTCCAGACCCCTTCCATGTCCTGAGAAGTGAGCGACTCTCTCATTTGACAGACAGGAGAACCAACACTCACAAGACTTTCAACAACCAAAAAGGGGCCAAGTTTTCTTGGGACTCAGGGATGGCCAATTCTAGAAAGTGTCAATCAAGAGAGGTGGCTCTCAAAGGGTGGTCCCTGGACCACAGCCTCGTCATCACCTGGAACGGTGTCAGAGAACAGATTCTCGGGCACACCCCAGACCTGCTCAATTGGAAACTCTGGGGGTGGGCCTCATAATCCATGTTTTAACATGCCCTCCGGGGAATTCAGATGCACTGAAGGTGGAGAACTAGGAGCTAGAGACTCCCAAAGGGCACAAAAGCGGAGAGTCAGCCGCAGGTGCAGGTCCCCTAAAACAGTGCTATTCTCAATGTGTGTTCCGAGGAACATGAGCACGCGTGGAGACTGTTAATGGCTATTCCCCAAAGAGGGGTTCTACTGTCAATGAGTTTGAGAGTCCCAGGATTAAATAAAGTTGAAAAGGGGGTTTGATCACAGGACTACTTGAGTTTAACTAATGTACCTTGTGCGTCTCAGAGAAAGTACCCAGGTGGCGCTTCCCAAACTTCCTGGACTACGGAACCCTTCTTTCTCAGAACACCTACTATTATCCCCCAAAACACCTGTGTTCCACAGACCCCAGCCTTGAAGAAGAGAAAAGCCAAGAAATGCAGAAATTTAGGAAGATGGCAGTAAATGCAATACCCACTCTGGACTCCACAAGACTGGCTCTCTTTTGGCTTCTGTGTAATGACAGCCTTTAGCAAGCTCACTATCTTATGTAAAGTAGAGGAACACAGAGTTCACTCGGCCTTAGGGGACCTGCGGGGTTGGCGTTATGAGGAAAAGAAAGCCCCATGCCAGTGACCCTGGGGCCCCGGGTGAGTAATCCACTGCCAAAGCCCAGAGGCACCAGGCAGGGTATTATTGTTATTAGATTTTCAACAGGGAGGGCTGACATTTCCAGGAGCTCGTCAATTACTTTAATAACTGTAATTCCTCAGGCTGGACAGGCCACGGGGATGAATGTTGCTCATTCCACAGCTAGGGGAGCATTTGAAGTGAGCGCCCTCATCCGGCCCCAGGGCTCTAGGAAGACAAGATGGCATAGATTGAACAGCACCTAGGGGCAGGCAGGTTCTGGAAACGTCTACCTGCTCTCAGAGTTGTAAATGCTTCAATCCTTCCCCAGGTCTGGGGTGGGAGTCTGTGGGAGGCCCTGGAAGGGTCTCCGAGGTGTTCCACAGGCAGGGAGGCGGAGGGGGCGAGGGACGGGACTTCGTATCCAGATGAGGGGCTCAGGTGTTAATGAAAGGGGGTAGGAAGAGAAACAGAAAGGTGACATCATTTCCCAGGGTCCACAGTTAGGAGGGCCTCCTGAGAGCCACGCAGCGGCAGTGCGTCGGCCCGGCGGTCTGTGCCCTCACCTGGCTCCACCCAACGCAGGAGGCAGGTTGAGCCGCGGACACCGAGGACACTGTAGCACCAGGCGGTGAGGGAGATGTGATGTGAGGGCAGAAGGGAGGGACGGGTGGGGCCACAGGGCACCACGGCCCTGACGCCGTGGTCCGGCCCCCGAGTCCCGACTTCCCTCCTGCCTTTGCCCCACCTCCAAGGCCTCTGGCAAAATCTCGCTAGAACCTTCCAGCTTATCTCAGTTGTGCCTTGCAAAGGTCATCATCCACATTAGAATTAACGTGTGAGCAGCGGACAGTATGTCCTGATGCCAGCAGTAGCCGGAGGAGGAGTTCTGGCACCATCTTGGACAGGGAAGTCCCTGGAGGAAGGAAGCCACGAACCAGGAAGTTGAACTGGGAACAGAAAGCCAGCAAGAGCCCGGGACCCCGATGGCCTTGGAGCCACCACACCAGCCCTGAATCACCCACTTCCGCACTTCGATGTGACACAGAAACACACTTCTATCTCATTTTTTTTTAATCACCGGGTACACGAAATATTTCTGAATGATTCTAATCATGTCTTTTGCATATAAAATTAAAAAGGTGACGTGTAAATTAGAATTATTTCACTAAAAATGCTGACTAAAAGAAAACGTGCTATTCAAAAAAATTTTTTAATTACCGGGAGTCAAAGCAGCTGGGGCCGCTCCGGGGCGTACTCCCATTATGCCCTACGGAACCCCACCTCAGGGTAAGAATGGGGCGACACCAGCCTAGCGGGGATGTCATTGCCCTGGCTTGCTCTGTCGGCAATTTAGAGACGCCAGCCCCGCCATGCTCCTCCCAGCCATTCCTGAGAGTCCCCGCGGGCCTCCCTTCTGCTCTAAAAACTAGGCCCCGTGCCTACCGTGTGCCATCTGCCCTCTTTGTGCCCTGGCTTTTATAGCTGCTCCGTGCCCCCCGGTGCCACCGGCCCTGCCTGCCACACGGGGAGAGCAACCCTCGTCCGTGCAAGCCAGGCACCAGCCGTTTCGTGGGACACAGCTGGCCCGCGAGATCTCGGCCCCCTGCCCTGGCCGCTGCAGACACACAGCATCCGCTCCACGGTGCCAGAGCAGGAGGATGGTGAGCTCTCCTGGACCCGTACAGCCCATGTTAGGAAAGATGGGGTTTAAAAAAAATGAAAACACATTATCCTACTGGCAAAAGGATGCTGTTGCGGGGGGCTAAAATCACGGGCCTAGGCAGCACGCCGAGATTAACATCAGGTTTTAGGTGAAGGATTTATTGGCAACCACGGGGCAAGACTTTACTTTCTTTAAAATCACATTTCCCCCAAAACAGATGCTCAAATTGAGCTGTGGGGGGAAATCCTGGACTGTTCACTTACTTGGCTCGTCAAGATACCGGGCAGCATAGGCCCTTGTCTCCCCCCGACGTCTGGTCGGTCCCTGACCTTTGGGCCGAGAGACACGTCCCCACTGGGCTGCTGCCCCTCCTCCTGCCCACGGAGCCCAAGAACTGGTCCAGGAGTCACAGTGCCTGCCTCCCTCTGGGGCGGGACCACCAGGGCCCCGGTCACCCACGTCGAGTCAGAGCTGCACGCAAAGGTGCCACACTCACGCAGAGGCTGGGACGAGGCCTTCCAACCCTCGCCGATGCCAACCGCTGCTCGGGAGAGGCTGAGGCCTGTTGCCCCAAAGTCACAACTGACCCCTCCCCATGTTTACAACCAGTCTTCTTGAAGCTCTCTCCACCCACCTCCAAAATATCAGGAGCACCAGGGCTCCCAAGAGCCTTTGCTTGCAAGCCCTGATCTTCCAGTCCAGACTGCCCCTCTTAAAAGAATGTTCTTTCTCTTACTTCCCACTTGACTCAAGAGACCGTGGTGGCTTTGATGAGTTGCTGCAGCTGAGGGAAGCTAGGATATTTTCCGAACCAATAAAGATGATTTCATGCTGTATGGTCCAAGGGTCTCCTTGGATGGAAAAACATTTCAGAAAGACTTAAGGCCACTTGCGTCTCTCCCCGGGACCCCAAACTCTCAGTAATTCCAAGGGCAAAGCTCTTCATACAAGGCCAGTACAGAGTGCGGAGGCCTCAGAAGCCAGGGCTGGTGGGCTCCTTCCCCAGCCTGGCCCTGGGCAAACCACCCAGGCACCAAAGCCATTTCCCCGACAGAGAACTGACAGCAGCTCCGGCAAGGCCTTCGTCACCAAGGAGACCGACACCAGTCAGGAGCCCGCGCAGGATTCTCCTAAGGACATGGAAGTGCAGATGCCGAGGTGGTCAATGCCACAGCAGCCTCCTGCTGGGAAACCACTGAACACCGGGCTCAAGCCAAACACGACCCAACTTTGTGAAAGTCTAAGAGCATCGACTGTCCTCGAGAGCGGCTCAGATAATGAGAAAATGATGGTACTGACTCCGTGCACTGCTGGATCTCCCCATACACACGTGAGGTCTCCAGCAAGGGAAGGCAGGCTCTCAGGAGGGCGAGAATGTTTGAGAGTCATCCCGAGTCTGAACTGTGCCAACGCCACTGTCCCTGGCTCTGTGACCCTGGGGGAGTCTCTTAGCCTCTCTGAGCTTCAACTTCTTCCCTGGGATGTGAGGCCACTACCTCACCCTCCTGGGTGGTCGGCAGAGTTAGAGACCCTAAGTCCAGCATTACTTCAGGCAGCTCTCCCCTTAATCACGGGGACCCAGCAGCGGGAAACCAGCAGGAGAGGTGCTGGGGAATGCAAGGCTGCAAACACCAAAGGGCATGACAAACCCATTGGTCCCATTTGTCATTTACCCTCAAGGGCCAGAGACCCAGGATGAAGACGCTGTCAAAGAGGAAAAGATCATCAGGAAAACAAATGTGGCCAGATATCAAGCCCTCTTGAGAGTGGATATTTCCAAATTGCTCCTAATAGCTAACTTGGCAGCATTTTTCTGGCATGATCTTCCCCATCCTATGAACCATGTTTCTGAGTCTCTGGAGTTAATATTCGGTCCCGGTTTTGTTCAAAGAGTTTTAACATTTTCTGCACGTCGTGGTCAGCCTCAATCACCTGGAAATTAAACACACGGGTCACAGGGCTGCGCTTGACCTCAACACCATCCTCCCGTCACACATGAAGAGGGAGAGAGACGGAGGCATACAGGAGGAAGCGCGGAGGGGCAGAGAAGTCCAAGGTCACAGGCAGATAAAAAGGAGGGTTAGAGCAGAACAGCACCAGGTTCTAGGTCAATTCACATTCTCAACTACGTTTCCACTTAAGAATCCACTACGGCTGTCCCTGCAGCCAGCCCGTGAATGATTTTTTTTTCCCCCATCGTTTTATATTATCCAATAACGAGGGGGTGGGAAACAGATGTTACTTCCTTAAAAATCCAGTAGAGTAATATCTCACTTTCCAGCAACCTCATGGCCTGGAAGCACCATGATGAGTAGAAGTTTCCGAGCAGCCCACACAGATGTCCCTCCCTCAGATCCCACACGGGGCGCACATCGCCAGACGTCTCGGGATCCATCTGCCTGCCTGAAGAAATTGAGCAGCAGCAAAGCAGGGCAGGAGGGGACAGGGAAGCAGGGAAAGGCGGGGCGGGAACGGCACGCAATTAGAAGTGGCGAGAGTCGGCAGGAGAAGCTGCTACGCGAAGCCAACGCACAAACTCAAAGACATTAGTGGTCTGGGGCAAACCGTCCTACACACCTCAGCACCTCCTAGGGGCGCCACTGGGTAACAGCCCAGGACAGCAACTGGTGTTCCTTCAGATGCCCTGGGTCACCGAGGAGAGGGGCAACGAGGCTCCATGGCTGCCATCCACTGGAGAAGGGATGGTTGCATCAGAGAGACCACCATCCCAAGGGGCTAAAGCCAAAACCCACGTCTAGAGCCTTCAGCCATCTGGAACGCTCCATCACTGACGATGCTGGATAAGTGAGATGCTACTGTGGCCACCGGTGTAATGACATGGGACAGGTCACCTTTTCTCGGGTCTGTCCAACAGACCCAGAGACTCACTCCAGAATAGGGACCAGGAGAGAGAAAGGGCCCCTTCTACCCTCCCTGCTTCCTTCTTCTCGATCCTCCAGCTCTGAAGGACCTGGCCCCTCCCCAGACTGCAGAGTGGCAGACATTCCCCGGGTCACTCCTCGTTCCAGAAAAGTCTCCAGCCCTGCCAGGGGGACTTACCAGAACAGGGGCTGTCACAGGGAAAAGGCCCCCTTGGATGAGCCACTCCTCATAGAGGTGGTGAATAGCATTCAGGTAGTCCTGCCAGGAAACACACACACACACACAAACGTACACATGTACCCAGGCCTTCGGGAGCAGGCAGGGGAGCAAACCTCTCCAGCAGGGACCTCGGGCAGGGGCGTGAACGTCCATGACCACGGGGAGTGGCTTGGACAAAGGGGTCTGCAACTGCCAACCTGGCTCAGGCGGACAGTCATAAATGCAGCCACTCCCCCCCGCCCCAGCCAGCCGGGCCATGGCGACAGTTGCAGGCGCCCCTCCCGCCACCTACTCCCCCTCCCCAGCACTGCCCTGCTCTGATGGTGCCCCGCACACACGCTCCCACCTGACTTCTCACGCTGACGCCCACTTCTCCATCAGCAGGGCCACCAGTTCCTTCATGCTGGGGTCCACAGCTGCTCCATGGCTGAGCTTCCCAGCCCTGGACAGCCTCTGACATCCCCACTCTGTCCTTCCCAAGAGGACTGTGACCCTCAGTGGCCTAGGAGACCCACTCCCGCTGCTTCCACCCCACCCGACAACTTGTGACCTGTAAGCCCTCTAGACCATGAAGACCAACTTCAGAAAGCCCCACAAGGTGGAAGCCAGGGGGAAAGAGGCCCGGACATGCCCCTAAGCCATCAGCACCTCTGCACCACGCAGGACTGGACAGACACTTTCTCACGCGCAGGCCACGGTGCTCTGACCACCCACGGCCACCTTCCCAAGCAGCAATTTACTGCCAGCCCAGAAGCTCCCAGGGAAACCGCAATGCCACCTTTTCATCCACCATCGAGTTATCCCTTGGCAACAACAGATGTGTCCTATAGGCCTTGTCAGAAATGCTGAGATAAAGGCCCAGCTAATAATGGCTTGGAGGTACTCCAGACGTCATTTCTTCAGAACATCTGGGTCACCGCAGAGAGCGGCCCTGCCCTACCACGGCCTGACCCAGCCCCGCTCCACTGTGCCCTTCCTCCAATCACTCCTGTCTCCGGATTTCAAAGGAGCTACCCAGAAGGAGGCCTACGCCTTCATGGTTGGCATCAACCTTACTGGTACCTGGGGAAAACAAGGTTGGGTGGGCCTTGGGAGCCAGGCGGGTCTTCCAGGGCCCCTAGACCAGCCCATCCTGAGCTCAGACTCATCCCAGGAAATGCCTGCCCAGCCTCTGTCCCAGTGGCATTCACATGGGGCATTCAGTTCAGTATTATCTGAGCAACTCCTAGGTGCCAAGCCCTGGGAAACACGCTGGGGATGCAGGGAATAAAACCTAATCTTAAAAAGCTCACAGTTTGATGAGGGATGGAGAACAAAACATATAAACAAACAGTTTCAGTATGCTTGTCCTTAGGGTTGTGACCATCATAATCCCAGAGGTTAGGGGATCACAATGGAGGGAAGGTCAAGGAAGGCTTCCTGGAGAAGGTGACATCTAAGCTGAAATTGGAAAGCAAAAGAAGCCACTGCACAAAAGCACATTTGTGTAAGTGCAGGGTGAGTGTGAGTGTGTGTGTAGCCACGACTAGTCTCCGTGGCCAGAGCATGAAAGGCAAGGAGTGGAGGGAGGTAACGTGGATCCAGCAGGATTCGAGGTGGCACGCGACAGTGGGGACTTTACTCTAGACGGCAACAAGACACCGAAGGGTTGGTGGCTGGGAAATTGCATGAGTGGTGCTCTGTCCTGGAAACATCCCTCCCCAGCAGCAACGTGGAGGCCAGGTTTGGGAGGGCATGTGGGGAGTGAAGGAACAGGACGAGGAGGGCAGTCCAACAGTTACAACAGTCCTGACGAGAGGCCCTGTGGCCTTGAGCCAGCACCCGGAAGGGCGAGGCACTGGGCAAGTACCAGAGAGGACAGCCTCGGAGCCCAGCACTGCACTCAGCACCAGGGACGGAGCTGCAAGCGTGAGGGAGTGTTCTAGCGAGGCTCCAGAGCTGGGCACAAAGGCAAGCAATCCTCAGGAGGTGGACAGGACACGCCCTGGGGGGCGCCTGGTGGGCAGCGGGAGAAGGGATGCCTTTGGGCCCAGAGGGCGCCAACCACGGCGACCCGGGCCCCAGGAACTTCACACAGCGTCTCGGGCCACGGAGGAAGTCCGAGCTTACCCCGCAGTATGCTCAGTTCCCGTTTCTCTGTCCGCGACAGCACAATGATTTCACGGAGGGATGGAGGTAGTTTCCCGGGCATTAAGCAGCTTCAAGGGGGCTCTTACCAGGGGAATGACGGTCTCCTCTTCCCTGCATCTCAGCCGCAGTCTCTGGTAACAGGTCTCAGGGGTGGTCCGGAGATACACTGAGATTTAAAAAAATAATATGTGGCTCTAACGACTCTGTTTGTGGCTTAGAAATGGAGGCCAGGGAGAGGGGGAAGGCAGGCCTGTGCACAAGGCGTGGAGAGAAACACCTGCCAGCCACTCTGAGCAGGACACACAGACCACAGCCAGCCCCCAGCCTGACCACTGACCAGCTGTGTGGCCTTCAGGCGTCTTGACCCTCATGCCCACTTTCATTTTCTTTCCATGTCACCAGCCCCAAGGCGTTGCTGTGAGGCTCAACGAAGGTCCACACGTGCACGAAGCTTCGCACGGGTTCTGGCCTCCTCCCTCCCTTACACACTAAAAAAAAACCCATCGAATCACAATGGACCCAGGGGAGAGCAGCCTGAGGAGGGACCAGAAGCCCCCAGATCCTGTCTGCCCTTGGAGAGAAGGCTGAACTAACATGGGCAAAGAATCACCAATGGTCGGGGCCCTGCCTGCTGCCCCTGCCGGCTGGCAGTCCTGCCAAGCACATGCTCCCTGCGGCCCTGGGGGCTGGTCAGGAGGGGCCTCTCACCTATCAAATCAACAGACACGTCGATGTTCCTCACAATCCAGTCAAACCATTCCGACAGAATCACATAGTCCACTTTAGGCATCTTCCCGCTATAACGAGAGGTGTTAGGGTTTTATGCATCAAAAGGATCTGTAGATGGCTTCTGTGTAAAGGGCGCAGCCCGGGGCACCAGGGCACAGCATGATCCATGGGATACTGGGCCCCCAACACTTCTGACCCTCTGCTGCCGGGGGGACGGTTTCCGGTCTAATGCAGCCAGTGTCATGGAAGTGCTCGATGGGAGAGCTCACCTGGGACTTGAACCCCAAGCAGAGAAAGGGGCTTTGAGGACTGAGCCCAGAGAACAGGGACAGTGCTCAGGTTGGAAGGTGGAGCAGCAAACCAATTTCACCTCTAGAAATCTATTTTGTGCAAATAATCATGGATGCCCACTGCAAGCACCACCAAAAATAATGAAAAGTGAAATCTTGGCACACCAATATAACAGCAAACCATGCAGGAACTGAACGATGGTGTCGTAAAATAACATTTAATGACATGGACAACGCCCACAATGGAGTGTTCAATGAGAACAGCAGGTGTAAAATTGTGTGTAGTATGACCCAACTGTATTTCCCTGAGAAATCGTTCACACATTTTGAAAAAAGACTGGAAAGAAAGACAACAAAATGCATCCAGTGCTTTTCTCTGAGCTGTGGGACTATAGGAGACTTTTTTTTTAAGATTTTTTATTTATTTATTTGACAGAAAGAGCAAGAGAACACAAGCTGTGGGAACAGTAGGAGGGTGAGGGAGAAGCAGGCTCCCCGCCAAGCAGGGAGCCTGATGCGGGGCTCGATCCCAGGACCCCGGGATCATGACCTGAGCCGAAGGCAAACGCTCAACCATCTGAGCCACCCAGGCGTGCCACCCCCCTTTTTTTTTTTTAGATTTTTTGGGACTATAAGAGACTTTAATGTTTTCTTTCTACCTTCCTGTATTTTCCAAAATCAGAGGAGGGGAAATAACTACATATTTAAAATGTTAACTGAAAAAGGAAGGAAGAGGGCACCTGGGTGGCTCAGTTGTTAAGCATCTGCCTTCGGCTCAGGTCATGATCCGGGGGTCCTGGGATCGAGCCCCGCATCGGGCTCCCTGCTCGGCAGGGAGCCTGCTTCTCCCTCTCCCACTCCCCCTGCTTGTGTTCCCTCTCTCGCTGTGTCTCTCTCTGTCAAATAAATAAATAAAATCTTTAAAAAAAAGAAAAAGGGGGCGCCTGGGTGGCTCAGTTGCTTAAGCGTCTGCCTTCGGCTCAGGTCATGATCCCGGGGTCCTGGGATCGAGTCCCACATCAGGCTTCCCTTGCTCTGCGAGGAGCCTGCTTCTCCCTCTCCCTCTGCCTGCCACTCTCCCTGCTTGTGCTCACTCTCTGTCAAGTAAATAAAATCTTAAAAAAAAGAAAAAGAAAAAAAGAAAAAGGAAGGAAGAAATCAAGACAAGAGACCAAGAGTGCGAGAGGCCTGGCATCTCTCCCTGGCTCCTGTGTGTTTCCCCCACCCCAAAAGGAAACCCACAGGGAAGAGCCAGAGGACGGGCAACCAGGAGACACACACCTGTCAAAGGCTGGGTGATCCTCCGAGGCCCAGGAGAGGAATTCTCCTTTTTAACACCCCACCCACCTTGGATACCATCTTGGATCCACACAGAACAGGGTTTGGCAGGACTGGCTACAGGAGAGGGGCCGTGCCTGGGCCCAGAGTGCATGGGAGGGGGGCGGTTCTGACTGCCGATGAACAACGGGTGTGGGAGAAGAGCCCACTGGAAGGGGGGTCTGGAGCTGGCCCCCTGCCGGGCGCTGTGAACAGACTTCCACCCGGCAGGGAGGAGCGGTGCAGGGATGGGCATGGAGGGAGGCAAGAAGCTCAGATAGTTGGAGGGGCGCATCTCGGGGAGACTAAGGCCACAAGCAGCCTTGCCTGGGGCCCAAACGACAGGGCATGGCACAGACTGAAGAGGGACACCTGCCCCTCATCCTTGAGACCCCTATGGCGCCCTCAGGGGAGACCGGCTGTGCTCGGGCTGAGTAGCAGGAAAACATACGGTACCCGAGAGAGAACAGCAGGGGCAGAGGGCCAGCTGTGGGCACCTTAGAGGTCTTCAGGCATCAGACCTCAGACAGGAGACAAGAGCAGACCAGAGCAGACTAACATGTGAGGGCGCCCCGAAAGAGTGGGGGAGGTCAGTGGGAGGAAGGTGCACAACCCTGCAGAGGGGACCAGAGCCACTGAAATCCAGGAACTAAAGATAAGGACTTTAGGACCACAGGCTGGTATGGCATGAGGACAGGTGGCTGCCCAGCCCCTAGTTCTTTCCTCTTATCTCCTTAAGAGTAGTCCATTATTTATTCAGGGTCCATCCACAGGCCTGAGTGTTTCAGGGAAACCTGACCTCAAGCCAAGCTTCAGGGGAGGCCCAGTTGGTCGAAGGGAAATACTCTCTTCTCATGAAGCTGAGTGGATCTGGCCAGAGGGGCCCGGCCTGTACCAGTGAGACATGAAGGAGGTTTGCAGGGGTTTGCAGGGGTTGATGGAAACCATGCTTCCTCATACTTAGAGGAAAGCCACTGGCAAAACACCTACCCTCTGGCCAGCAGGTGAGAAGGCTGGTTCTGCCACAGCCATTTTGTCACCATGAGGGAATCATATTGAGGACACAAACAAGACACAGAGTAGGAAAACAGGGCCAGAGCCACTGAATGAAACCAACGCTGAAGCCTGCCATTAAGACAGCCAGTAACAACCTTGTTGTTCAGGCTACTTTGAGTTGGGTTTCGGTTAGTTGCAGCTGAGAGTATCTGATTTCAAGAAACCAAACCATTCTCTCTTTACATGCTTTCCTTCTCTGGGAAACAAAGGTTTGTTCTCCAGAACAAAAGTGACTGGGAGGTAATGGGGATTTCCAAAATGGAAGCTGCTCCTCAGCACCTCCCCTTCTCCACTACCACACAAACAGAACAGACTAGCAACACAGGGTCATGGGCCTGTGAGAGCTGCCCAGGGCGGCAGTCTCACAAGTCCCAGACGCTGCCTCGGCAACAGGGTGCCCAGCACAACCACCAAGCCACTGCCAGGGGCAGCACCTCTCTACAGAAAACCCAGCCATGTGACTCACCACCAGCGGACTGGGCGCACTGAGGGGGTTTTACGGTGCCTCCCCTTCCCCAGGGTGGCAAAACCAAGGTCCTGGGTCCACACGAATCCTGCTGGCTGTTTTGCTTGGCATGGTTTGCTGCCACCTTCCCCCTGAGGACCATGGAGTCCCCAGTTTGCAAAGCACAGGTCAGAACAGAAACCGCACACTCCAATGCCAGTCCCCGTTGACATTATTTTCTTTTGTTTTCACAAGACCTTGCGAGGTCACTTTTAGTCCTGATTTACAGATGAGGAAAACTGAGGCCCAGGGCAGTGAAGCCCAACTCAGTCTGAGCCGGAATTTAAGCCTGGCTCTCCATGGCCCCCAAACCCATATGATCTCCATGACGTCATTCGCGCCCCCCCCCCCCAGGTCCGTGCGCAGAGGGGGCTGTTCTGGACGCTCCAGTGCCTCTTTGGCCTCCGCCCAGGAAAGGCACAGCTCTCAAGGTCATGACCCAGGCCCGAGGCCCCGGTCTAGACCAGAGCAGAGGAGGAGTCCAAGCCCCTAGGCCAGTTAGGGAGGTAGGAGGCCCTGCCTATTGTTCTAAACGCAGGGTCTTAATCAATGTCCACCAGCCCCAGGTGAGTCAGCTGTCATTTCCCAGCTGGGTCCCACTCAATTCTCGTACTTCTGTTCTTAGAAAAAGGCGACCAGCAATCTTGTAAAACCTTTGCATTCAATTATTCAGCCCTGGGGCTTGGGCCACATAATGGCCTGCAAGGCATTCTCGCCTCCTTCAGCTTTTCCTTCCAGCACAGTGCCCAGATCGTTAAGGGGGTGATGTAACTGGAATCTTCCTCTTCAGCAATTACCATGCTGCTCTCACACCCCTGGCCAGCATAACTGCACTCACATTCTGTCCGCCCCAAACTCGCTGCAGTGGGGGGGTCCAGAAGAGGCAGCTCTCCCTAGGAGACCCAAAAGGCAAGGACGCCTTTGAGAAGTTTTGCTTCAGGGGATGCACAACGCCACTATGTGGCCTGCCGTGACCTTCCACCAGGGCCCCCCACCCCAGATTCCAGGCCAAGGATGGAATGTTTCTCAATGGCTTTTGAGAAAGAGGAAAGGACCAACCCCAACACGGAAGGGCAGCAGCAACTTGCCCCCTGCCCTGGGAAAGGGCTCTCCCCATCAGGGCATGGTAGGAAGCCTTGTCCTTGAGCACCTGAGGGGGGCGGGGGACCAGAGGTCAGGCAGGAGCTGACAAGCCACACTTGCCATCCTGGGGTTCCCAGCACCCAGCTGACCTCCCCACAGGTGGGAACCAGAACATCCTATTTTAGGTGTGGGCCAAGGATCCAGCCAAGCTCAGTTCTAGCATACATTTGGTTTAGGCTCAACATAAGGGTCATCTGTATTTGGGGGGGGGAGCAGAAAACGTCTCAAAACACCTACTCTGTCAGTAACACTTCGTGGTGGCTGACCCACTGCATCGAGGAAAGCTGGCCTTGTAAGGAGACTGCCGGCAAGCGAAGCCCGCGTTCCACACTACCCCACACCCGTCACTTCCTTAGCTCTGGCTGCAAACACGCTACTGTGCCTCCCTGCAGAAAACCTCTGGCCTACGGCTGCACCTCTCCTGGCCCAGGAGTAAACCTGGAGACCCTTCAAACAAAGAAAACACAACAAAACCCCCAACAACTGAAACCTGAAGCAACAAATGAGAAATGAATGAACAGCAGGCAGCGCAGGAAACAGGAAGCCCCGCATTGCAGAACTTTCACCAGGATGGGCCGCCTGCCCTCAAGAAAGCCCGCAGGACTGGGCTCTTGCTCTCCTGACCCCAGGGAAGCCACAGGAACAAAACTCTCAGGGAAAAGGGCCCGGCATTAGGGTGGAGAGCTCCTTGCAGCTGGCGGCTGGCTTCTTCTGAGGCCTTACTCCTCCAAGTGCGCTCCCCAACCAGCAGGATGGTGGCCGCCCAGGTTTCTTCAGTTAGAAATGCAGGTTCTCAGGCCCCGCCCTGGACTCCGCAAAGCGGCTCAAGATGTACAGTGATCTGTGGGAGAAGCCCACCATAAGGCCTGGCTGGAAAGAAACAGAGGCCTGGCTCCCCCAAGTGGAAACCCAGAGGTCTCTCACCACTCCCTCATTCCTGCTGCCCCACCCAGCAGGCCACACGGCAGCTCCCCCTGCTCAGCCGCCTGCCGGGTCAGGAAGGAGCACTGGCCTTCGGACCCCATCCCTGCGCCTGCTCTGCCAAAAGGGGCAGCAGTACCTACACGTCAGGGTTGCCTCGAGGGCTGGAAGGGAAGGAGTGTGAAGAACCAGACAGTAACTGTGGCTCCCGGCCTGCCCCTCACAACCACCTGAGCGAATGCCCTCGTTGCCACGGAGCACAGATAACCCGGTCCAGGCCACAAGTGAATCACCTGCGCGGGGAAGGTTCTCAGAGGCCCTCCCGCCGTGAGTTCTCTCCGCCTCCCAAATTTGGGAAGTCTGGGACAAGCGGCCGAGGAAGGGGGTACTCTAAGCCACACCTAAGTGCGGTGTTTGTTACAGATACAAACAGAAGAACACATTATAGAACGGAATGCAAAGTCCACGTGAATTTCTAAGACAAAAGAGAAGACTTCAAAGCCACTTCCGGTTTGCTGGGGGGGGGGGTCTCTTCAGCTGCATGGGCTCGGAGAGCCGTGCAGAAGTGGCCTCCTGTGTGGGCGGTCCTCGGCCCCTGAAGGACTTCAGTGAAAGGGTGTGTGAAGCACCGCCTTCTCCCACATCCCTGAAACCCGAGTGGCAGATGGCCTGGCCCCCCAGGCTGCCACGGTGTTCCCAGCAGCCTCTGGAGTGCCTAAGTTCATGCACCAACCAACAGCCTCTGGGCTGCATCAAGTGATACCAGAGGCCAATCTTCAGGCCCCAATGAGGTCTTCGGGGGAATCCATGCTCTCCCAAGGCTGTATGAACTTGAATCAATTAGATCCCAAGAAAAGGAACAGGGACACAGTGAATTTCTCCTGTGGTTCACAATCCTACAGAAATCCTAACCACAGACGCCAGGCATTCTGGGAGGGCCAGGGTGAGGCATAAATATGAACAATAAACATCAGGCATAAATATGAAGTTAACAGGGCAGGAAAAAGGCTTAAAAAAATGAAAAGCTATAGTCCTTTCCTACACTACCCACAAGACAGCCATGTTTTGGGCAAGGGCCATGTTTTCTTGGACCTACGACCTCAACCACAGCCACAGAGATCAGGAAATCAGAACCAGCCATCAGAGGTGCTGGAATGAAGGGCTACGGGCATGAATGACCAAAGGCCACGGACATCAGCTAAAACTGCCTCCTGGGAAAAGAGAGACTGATGGCTCCCGGGGAAATCTGCCAGGTGTTGGGCAGCCAGCAGGTAGGGGACGGGGGGCGCGGGGGGGGGGGCATTGACGGTTAACTGGCGAATTTTGTGAAGAGCAGGGTAGGCAAGGACCTGCATAAGGGGCACAAACCCTAAACTAGGCAATTGTTCCATAGGCTCTCCAGAGATGGATGACAGGACTTAGAGATAAGAAGGGCTTGGGGAGCTTTAGGAACTTGGCCGTGCTCACAAAGACAGCAAATTCCAGAGCCAGGAGGGGACCCAGGTTCCCCGAACTCAGCACTTCACTCTCTCCTCTGGGCCTCTGGTCATTCCATTCCAGGTTATCCTCTTCAAAAGGAGCCACTGGCTGCCACACAGAACCCGCCAAGCTGACGGCAACTACAAGACAGCCAACCTCGCTAGGCAAAGGGCACAGGAAGTCCCACCCTGCCGCCCAGGGTCCACGAGTCAGGCTATGATGCTTTCATCAGAGCAATAAACAAACACCGGTGGGGCTCCTTTGTTCTTTCTCTTCCTTCCTCCGCCTGTCCCTCCCTCTGGAGGAGGCACTGATGAGCAGGGAGCAAAGGAGGGTGAAGGGCTAGGTACACCTGAGGTGGACACCTCGACCTCACTGAAATCCCAGACAGGGCAGGGGAGGGGCGCAGACTGGACAGGGCTCTAGCATCAGGCCCACTCCTGCTGGAAGGTTGGAGGACAAAGCTACGGTCAAGACTTGCCCTGGCTGCTCCTGACCCCATGGCATTAGTCTAATGCTCAGAATGGATGCAAGCAGAGGCTCTCGTTTTGGGGCCACACAGCAATGGGCATGATCCATGGCAGCTCAGGACCAAAGGAAGCAGCCTTTTTAGTGGCCCCCTCGAAGGAAGGGGCGTGAAGCAGCTGGGGCCAGAGCCTGGGGAACATGTCCAACTGGACCCAGGAGCAGCCCCAAGTCCCATCGCCCAGCAACAGCTAATGATACGGCCCAGGTACCGGCCCCGGGCTGGGTCCGTGCTAGGCAAGTACACCTGACGTGGCCGGTCCTCCTGTCCTCAAGGAGTTTATGGCCCAGCTGGGGGGCAGGAGGGGACGACACACGATAGACAGGTGAACAAATAAAAATAGACTAAGTTGAACCACGTGTAACTGCCATTCTTGTAGGTCAAAATTGGTCAAATGTTAATAATTTCATTGGGTTCAACTTACTTTAAAGTTGTCTTAAATACTATGAAAAAAGGCAACAGGAAGAAGTAATTAAAACTGACAAAGAGGTCTGACCCATCTAGACAGGGTGGCCGGGAGGCCTGGGAGAGGCGACACTGAGGACAGCTACAGACAAGAGCGAGCAGGGAGCCGGCATGTAGAGAGTGGCAGGCGGATGTCAGGATAAACCTGACGTGAGGACCTCTCGGTGAGGGAGCTCAAGGTGGGAAGAAGCAGTAATGTGGGGGCTGGCAAGGAGAGGGTGACCAGGCACACAGCTCCCGAGGAGGGAGGGGCGTGGAAGGCAGCCACGCTTCAGACCGCAGCCTGTAGCCCAGCTCCCCAAGACCCCTAAAATCAGCAGTCCACTGAGCACAGACATCGGGAGGGTCCCAAGCCTCTGAGGCCTCAGCACGGTGCGCCACCAGAAGTCCCCTAACTGTGCCTACATGACAGAGGCCACTCGCATGAAGGCAGAAGACAGTCTGGAGTGAAATTATAACAAACACTGCGCAAGATGTTCTAGACTGAATGCTCTGTGTCTCTGGGTCTTCACCCGGCCCCACCTCCTCCCACGTTGCCACGTGACCCACAGGGGCCCTCCCAACCTCTCAACCTGGGGTCGGCCAATGGGATGTTAGCAAATGTGAAGCTGAGGCCTGAACAGTGCTCATGCGTTCCTGCTGGTGCCTCTGCTCTCTGTCGTCACCATGAGAAGTGTCCAGGCTAGCCTGCTGGTCCCAGAGGAGGAGGAGAGGCAAGAAGAGAGAGATGAGTCACCGCGGTCAGCCCTGCTGGAGCCATCCTAGACCAGCCAACCTCCAGACATACCACGGAGCCTGGCCCCCAAGGTCAGCAGAGCCACCTGGTCCACCACCCTTGACACCTGAGCAGTCGCTGCGGGAGAACTGTCTGCCGCTGAGGGTATCTGGCTGGTTGTTACAGAGGGTTACTGTGGCCAGGGGCTAACAGATACAACAGAGCAGGAACTCAACAGCCATCACACGAATAAACAAGTTCCGATTTCATTTCTACAAGATGAATGGTTTCATAAATTAGCAAGTGTGCAAACCACGGTACCTTCTATATAGGTTTTCTACAAAAATATATCTTGCGCTGTGAATCGACCGCTCCATCAACCGCACGGGAGATGTCTAAAAGAAAACAAAGGGATTCACTGACTCGGGTCAGGAAGGCTTGAAAGACGTCTGTGGCTCCCCCTGCCTGCGGTCTACACCTAACACAAGAACAGAAAAGCTGTGGGAGAGGGAGGCAGGCACCAGAGCAACAGTGGGGGTCCGACATGGGGCTCAGCTGCGCTCCGCCCTCGGTCCGGGCCCCTCCCCACACCCCGAAACTCAGTGGCAGTGCAGCGATGCAGGGGCTGCCGCTCGTCAGCAGCAGCCTCTTTCGGAGGAGAGGTGAGGCTCAACTGGATTATCGATTTGGGGAAGGGCTAGAAAAACTGCCAACTGCTGTCCAGCAGAGTGTTGTCAAGTGAAAAGTGTGGTAATCATGGAGCTAAGCAGTGTGCACTTGCTTAAGCACAGGGATCTGTATGCCGGAGACAGAGCCCCGAGAGGGCTGGGGTGCGGCTGACATTTGGGAATCTGCCCTCAGCGACTAAGGCCTGGCTGTCTGGAACACCGCAAAGATGTGAGACCTTGGTGCCTCCTCACAGGGCCAGCTGGGGACCACTGCAGCCCTTTGGAAACTGGGAAGGACTCTGCCCAACCGGGCACACCCTGCTCTCTCTCAGGCTGGCCCACAGCACCCATGGCACCTGGACCGGCAAATCACGGGCACCTTCGAAGCCGAAACCCAGGAATTTCCTGACTCTCCTTGCGTTTATCTGTCCGTCCATCTTCCTTTCCATTTTTTCCATCCTCTCCTTACTTAGGACTCTCTGCTGCCCATCTGTTGCTAGCCCCCCACTCATCCATCTCTCCTTCCGCTCCTCTTTCCTTGTCTGTCCATCTCTTTCTCTCTCTGCGTCCTTCATGGTATGTTTCTCTAAACACAGAAACACATGTATGTCCCCTCATATTCAGATCTATTAGATACAATTTAGATTTGCAATCCAGTGCCTGCTCAGGGGAAGCAGGATGGGCAAAGGGGGAAAGTGCCAACCTCGGATGCTCTGACCTGTATCATTTAGACAGATACTTGGGGAGACAGAAATGCATATGGTTCTGCTCCTATCTTTCCATTTTTAAAAGATGCAGATTTGTAGAATGATAGCTATCGTCACAACCGCCCAGCCCTGGATCGAACCATCCAGCGGAGCGGCTGTGGCAACATCACCGGCTGTAGGGATCTCCCATCTCCGTCATGGAGAGCATCCAAAGCGGGCCTTTTGGGTTGTGCTTTCAATTCTGAACCACAATCAGGCCAATCAGGCTCTTCTTAGCCAGCCTGTTTTGTAAGAGACTCTGCCCCTGTTCATAGGCCTGATGGAAGGGGTCTAAGCAGCATGTTTGTGCCCTGTGATCGGTCTCAACACCCGACTGGCCCAGGGCTAGGCACAGGACCCAAGCCGAGCCAGTCCAATTCTTTCTCCCAAGAATTTGAACCAAGAGCCAGATCTTGTGAAGGTTAGATCAGTGGTTCTCAAACATGCAAACAAAACAAAGCATGCCTTAAAATCACCTGGAGAGCGTGATAAAACACAGCCTGCTGGGCCTCATCTCCAGAATTTCTGGTTCGGCAGGTCCGAGATGGGGCCCGAAAATGTGCATTTCTAACAAGTTCCCTGCTGCTCCAGGTCCAGGCACACTCGGAGAAGAACTGAGGTAAGTAACGTTGAGCCCAGAAGTAGTCAGGTCGTGAAGACTCGGGCTCACTGTGGCCTGCCTAGCAACTCTGTGGCTAGCTGAGGTTGCTGGGTGGGGGTGCTGGAGACTGGACCTGGGAGAGCTGCAGGAACAGGAAACCTTGGCCCCAGACACAGAGAATGCTGAGCAGCGCTCAAGGTCCCGAGCAGCTTCCTTGTGAGGTTTCCCTTCCTGGCAATCACATAGCCCCCACGTGAAGAACACTTTCAGAAGGCTGTAGCCGAGCATCTGAAACATACCTGAGGACGAGTGTGGTGGTCCAGCATGGTGAGCTGCACGTATGTCTGCAGCGTGAGGCCCCATCGACAGGCATCGCGGTACATCAGACCCTGCACAAGGGAGAACGCAGCATTTTACCTCAAAGAGCTCTAGCGATAGGACTCTGGTCTCTTCAGTCACTGATGGGTTCTCGTGAAACCCATCGGGGGCTGTGGTGGGGCCAGGAATGAACCCAACACGGTCACGGGGCCCTGAGGACAGAGTGGACAGGCACTGGGGCAGTGACAGGACAACCAAGTAACAGCTGTGACAGGAGCCTATATAAAGTCCCCAGGGAACACTCACTTGGTCACTTAACAAGTGTTGGGGAGCTCCCTGCAGTCACTTCTCCACCTAGCAGTCAACGTGCGCCTGAGAAACCTCAATCAGCTCTTGTTGCTCCTCTACTCAGAACCTTCCAGTGGCTTCCCGTCGCAGCCAGAGTGAAATCCAAAGCCCTTACCAGGGCCCACAGGGCCCTAGAAAATGACTTGCATCTTCTCTTGTCTCCTACCATCCTTCCTCTGACTCAATGTGCTTCCAACCACAGGAGCCTCCTGAGTGTTCCCCCAAACACCCAAGCATGACCCCACCTCAGGGCCTTTCATTCGCTGTGCCTTCTAACAGAACATTCTTGCTCCGTTCCCTGCACTCCCTCCCTATGTTGAAGTCTGTGCTCCAATGTCACCTGAGCAGAAATGCCTTCCCCAACTATCTTATCCAAAAGAGCAGACCCATGCCCATCATTTTCTCTTGCCTGTACATATAAAACAGTCCGTGTTCCATATTCCTCTTGCTAATAATCTTAAATTCTGCTCTTTTCCACATTTTTGCTTTTGTTTTTTTCTCTTGGTGCTAACGAATGAAATTCCAGCGCCCGCCTCAGAGACCCTTGACCTCAGAACATGAATATGCCGCCGTTTTCCACGCGTCCCCTCCCTCTTCTCCTCCGGCCCAGGGAAGAGCAGCACCACCACTCCCCGCACTTAGGCGGAAGCTGGCTGTGCATGCAGGAGACGACACACCCACCAGAGGATTATGACCGCGGACATTTCTCCACTTGGACACTGGCTCCTGTAACACCTGCAAGAAAAGAAAACATCAGAGGTCTGCCCTCAGGATGCCGGTCCCCAGAGTGGACCAAAAGAGCTGGGCAACCCTCTCTGCGAAGCCACAACTCCACCCAGACATGGCTTTCCCACAGTGACCTCAGAACGGTGTCCATCCCTGCATGCAAGACTGCACACATGCCACATGTCCGGCTGCCTCGGGAGCTCCCTGAGGGCAAGGCAGTTCTCTCCATCTCTCCTCCGTGTGTGCCATCCCAGCCCTGACTATCCCCATGTGGGGCTGAGCAGACGGGAGGAGAAAAGGCAAGAGGGAAGCTACCTGAGGCACTTCCAGCCAGCTTCCCCGCTTGGGGGCTCTCCCATGACCCCAGCAATTGGCTCCCCCTGGTCTCTGCATTGGGCATGCTGACAGCTAAGAGTTACGTTGCATTAGTTCACTTCCT
This sequence comes from Leptonychotes weddellii, assembly GCF_054177405.1. Lineage (NCBI taxonomy): Eukaryota > Metazoa > Chordata > Mammalia > Carnivora > Phocidae > Leptonychotes > Leptonychotes weddellii. Next base: position 17,718,119 of record NC_138384.1, on the reverse strand, counting down.
AAACTGTGCCAGAGCCTCTCTGGGGTACAGGTATGTGCTGGAAAGGATTTAAATGGGGCTCTTGGGGCCAAGATTTTGAGAGTACCTGGATCCATCTGGGGACCTGAAAGTGCATGTGAGCAGGGTCTATAGGTCACAGAAGACCAAAGGAAAGCAATGCGTGGGACCCATGAAAAGTAACCTCCCCCCACCTTCCACACCTCTGTGCCTTTGCTCATACTGTTCCTTCTGCCCAGTATGTTCATGTCACCTCATTTCACATCAACTTCCATGGCATGGAAAACTCCTACACATCCTTCAAACTCCAGCTCAAATATCCCTTCCTCTGTGAATCATTCCCTGCCCCTCCCAAATGCCCTTTCTTTCTGGGTCTTCAGCACTCTATTCCTGTCCCAAGTAGCATGTGTTGCCCCGCCCAGGCCACGAGAGGCTGGGCACAGGCAGCCTTGATCTGCGCCCAGCTGAGGCACGATCAGGCAACACTTAATGAGAACTCACTGTGCCAGCCGCCATGCTCGGCAAGAGCCAAACCACCTCGGTCCCTGCTTTTATGGAACTTTAAACTTGGGGCGCCTGGGTGGCTCAATCAGTTGAGCGTCCGACTCTTGGTTTCAGCTCAGGTCACGATCCCAGGGTCCTGGAATTGAGCCCCACATGGGGCTGCGTGCTCAGCAGGGAGTCTACTCAAGATGCGTGCACGCGCTCTCTCTCTCTCTCCCTCTGCCCCTCCCCCTACTCACGTGCCCACACATGCTCTCTCCAACTCTCTCTAAAATAAAGAAATCTAAAAACAAAAAACTCACTGAGAGAAGCAGACCTTAATCAGATCATCACAGAAATCACATATTTTTAAGCCCTGAGAAGTAGTATAAAACAAGGTTACAGAGGGACCAGAAGCATCTACACCAAGAAGGGTAACCTAGCTGGGGAGGTCAAAGAGCGCTGAGCTGAGATCCAAAGGCTAAGCGAGGTCTTCGGAAAGCCAACAAAGCTCTCCGTATTACAGAAGAACCAAACAAGGGTGTGGTCCCCCGGGGCCAGCCAGCCAGGTCTGGGGTCTGGCTCCACCCCATAGCAGCAGCCGGACCCTGGCCATTCATTTCCCTCACTAAGCCCATTTCCTGCTCTGCCACCGAGGTAATAATTGTACCTACCTCACAGAGACGACTCTCATAAGGGCAAAATCAATTAGACAACAGAAGGAATCCTCAACATACTGCCTGGCATACAGTATTACCCTCACTAGGTGCTGACTCTCGTTGTGATTTAGGGGCACTTATGTTCTCAGGTCTCAGAGAACATAAGTGCCCCTAAAGTGCCATATAGAGTGCCACCACTCAGGACAGGCATATCAGGAGTCCCTAAGTCCCCCGCCTCCCCAGGTGTGATGACTCACCAAAAGGACGCACAGGACACAGCCTAGAGGGATATTCACAGCTAAGATTTGTTACAGGGAGAGGATACAAAACAAAATCGGCAAAAAAAAAGGGGTGCACAGAGCAAAGTCTGCGGGAAGACCAGGCACAAGGTTCCAAGGGGCCTCTTCCAGGGGAGTCACACCGGAAGCACTGAACTCCCCCAGCAGCAAGCTGTGACAACACGGGAGGTGGCGTCTACCGGGGAAGGTGGCCTGAGCCCAGCAGTTCAGGGTTTTTGTCAGAGTTCAGCCATGTAGGCAGTCTCTGGCCACCACATATAAAAATTCCAGACTCCCAGAAATAAAGCAGGCGTCCAGAATAAACCATATTGTTTGCACAAACAGTTCAGGCACAGAGAGCCATCTCTATCAGTTAGGAAATGGTGGAACTCTCCTAAAATCTAAGTTCCCACACGCCAGCCAAGGGCTGACCTTGCACACAAGCCACTCTGAGGACAGCAGCTTGGGCCTACGAACTCTTTTCTGCACAAGCGAGACTAGGGCTACAGAACATTTATTCTTTTAATCAAACCATGTGTATATCTTTTTTAAAGATTTTATTTATTTGAGAGAGAGAGATTGAAAGAGAGAGGAGAAGCAGAGGGAGAGGGACAAGCAGACTCCGTGCTAAGCAAGGAGCCACTCGGGGCTTGATCCCAGGACCCTGAGATCAGGACCTGAGCCAAAATCAAGAGTTGGATGCTTAACCGACTGAGCCACCCAGGCGCCCCTCAAACCATATATATGTTTAATAGAAGTAAAAAGCAGGAAGGGAAAGAAGGAAAGAAAATACTTCTAAACATTTGAAAACTGTAGGATCTAGAGTAACAAAAAAGAGACAGAAACAGAAAAAATTACACCACGAAACTATTCCAGGAAGAAGAGTCAGGGTCTTAGTGCAGAGGCACTTCTCAAATATCTGTGAGGTTATTCTGAGTGACTGGGCTGTAAATAAACTAGAGATTATGTTAACTGGCTACCCATGGTAACATCCCCCGGCTTAGACACAAGTATCTCAGATGTAACATTGTAATATTCCAGCCACTCTCAACATGTCTGTAGAGCCCTCTAAACCAGACCTCAGGGAAGTCTATACCTGCACGGTCTAACACAGTGGCCATGAGTCACACGTAGCTCTTACAAACTTCAAATGTGACTAGTCCAAATTGAGATATACCGTAAGTATAAACTACATTCCAGATTTCAAAGACTTGGTATGAAAAACAATGCAAAATAGCTCATGGATGATTTTTATACTGATTACGTGTTGACATGATAACATTTAGAATATACTATGTCAAATTAAATATTCTTTTTGGTTTGTTTTTGAGCAAAACTGTTAGAAATTTCACACTATATATGTAGCTCGCATTTTATTTCTATGGGATACGGCTGGTCTACACCCTCTGTAAGTCACTCCATCGAGCTTTGACACCCCCTCGAACCCCGTGTGGAGGCCGTACCTCAATGCCTGTTGTGTTGGAGAAGAACTCCAGGCACGTCGTCTTCCCGCTTGCAATGTTGCCCTCAACACAGATCTAACAAAAGACAAATGCCCATGAGAACCAAAAATCAAGCAGCTAGGGGAGTATCCCAGGGAAGAATTTCTAGGGAAGGGCTCAGGTGAACAGCATAAACGATTCAGTCCAAGACTTCAATGTGCACACAAAATTCCCACCCACAGGAAATTTCCAAGGTCCCACCGTGAGCAGTAACAAACAATTCTCAGCTCCAGGCCCACCACTGATGGCCACTGAGCCACTGCCCTCCAGGACAGGCCCTCCAGGACAGACCCTCCCTTATGTCGTCTCCTAGACCACACACAGCTTGCCACTGCCCACCCAACTCTGCCCTTCCCTAGCTCCACCCCTCAGACTATTAGATTTTAGGCCCAAGTGTCCTGCCTCCTTAACCAGAGCCTAGGGCTTCGGGGATGGGAAGCATGTGTATGTTCCGTAATACCTCACTCACTACTTTACACAGAAAAACATGGACTGGAAAGTATTAAGACAGGAGAGGACTTAGTGGAGCACCTTGCTGCAGGCCAGGCCATAAGATGGGTAACGTATACCAGGACCACATTCAACCTTGCCAGCTAAGTAGTGGGTCCCAACACTTTCAAAGAAGAGAAAAATGAGGCTTGTAGGAGGGAATAAAGCAGAGAGGACAGTTTGAATCCACACTCTGCTCACACTAACCGCACTGGGAGAGCAGGCTCACAGCCATGAGGGCACAGTGACCTTTAAACCCAGACTGAAGGCACCCACAGAAACGTGGGCCATGTAGATGACTTGCCCAAGGCACCGAGCCTGGCCAAGGAAAGAGATGGAATCACACGTAGGTCTGGCAGACTCTTTTCATGACCCCAGGGAAGCCTCACTCACACCCCATATAAAACACAGGGTCACAGTGGGCCATCTCACCTTGCTCCCCCCACTATAAACTCTGTCAGTCAGCTGCGAAGGTTCCCTCCTGCCTTGATCCTAAGGGGTATCTAGAAGACCAGACAATCACACTTCCAACAGATGCCAGGCCCCCCTGCGATTCCAGGTGCCCACCAGCTTACTCCTTTAGAACGTAAAACCACAAAATGAACCTAACGGAGGCACAAAAGGCAGATCCCATCAGGGCCCTAATGAATTTGATGTTTTATTGCTGCTCTTTAAAGGAAACAACTTCTTCTCTTCCTAGAAAATGAAGAAGAGCTCAACCGTCTGCATAGACTTTGTTTCTTTCCCGTTCACTGCAGGAGATATTGTTTAGATGAGACCTTCTTCCAGAAGTTCCTGTTCCTATTCTGTGGTGGTGACTGACTTCCTGGTTGCAACTCAGCGCAGACATTCCCTAACTATCCTGTCCCATGTGACATCCCCTGGGTACCTCAATTCGTCACCTCCCAACCCCAACATACAGCTCCTCTTCCTGTTCCAGTCCTCAGGAAATGCTGCACCATCTACCCTCAACCCCCTGGCTGTCTCCAGCCCTCACCCAGCAACTCAGCAACTCCTCCAGGCCCTGCTTCCCACTCACCTGCAGAACCTGGCCTGGCCCCCTGGCCCCCAGTTAAGGCCTCTGCCCCATGTGGCTGGAGCAGCCTCCCCAGTGGCCTCTGTGCCTTCCAGTCTGGCCCAGCAGTGCCCCTCAACCCCACCTGTGGTTCACCACCACCATCTCTTCCCGAGAGGCAAACCAGATCACATCCGGTCAAGTCTTTCAGTGGCTCCGGGTGTTGGGACCTGTCTCCCGTCCCTCCTCACCAGCTCTCTGGGGACCAGCCCGAGCCTCGGGCCTGCAGGCTCTCTTCCTTCTATGACTCATATTTGTAGCTCCCTCTGCTCCAACACTCCTGCCTTGCCTTTCCCTTGATCTCCCAGGAGGCTTCAAAGCTCCCCAAGGCTCCCCTCAGGCACTGTCCTCTGCAGGCCCTGCCCCCTACTCACAGCCCCCAGAATCACTGCTGTTCTGGGTCCACCATGGTCCTATTTATTGCCGTCTCCCCTATCAGACCAGGGACTCATTAATGACAGGGGCTGTTTGGTCCCCAGGAACTCAAAGGATTTGAATGCTTAAGAATAGCCCTGGGCCTAAATGCACGCTCCATACCACTTCTAACAGACCTACCGTGTGCCTAAAAGCACCCAGGATAGGCCCGGCTCCCATCAGTGCTAGCTCGATAATTAACAGCACAATAATGCATCAATTCCCAACCAGCTCAACATAATACCCCTTTTCCTTCTGCAGTGCCTATCGTCAGCGCCCACCACACCTCTCATTTCCAACACACTTTCATAAAGCTCAAGTGTTACAATCGCCAATCCTCTCCATGTGACTTTATTCCTTCCCAGGCCCTCTCTAGCACCCTGAATATCCCAGGGGGCTTGCCCACCTTTCTGCCCTCTGCAGACCCCAGCCAAGGTATTCCTGCCACCGCCCGCCAAACCACTCCCCTGAGCCACAGAAACTACCGACTTCTAGCTCCCTCAAGGAACTGAGCCTCTGGATTGATGGTGACCAAAATGTTGCTCCCCACTACGGCCGGCTAAGGGCTCCCACATCTCCATGAACATGTCCAGTTTGGCCCTCTTTGGCCTTCAACCTCACACCAGCCCCAGTTCCACCCCACGGCTGACATCTCAAAGTCGCTACTCTGGTTGAACCCATGTCTGTGGACCCCCATGGATTCTCTCAAATACCCCCACGCACCCACTAGTGTCAGCACTGGAGGGCAGAGGAGGCAGTCAGCAGACCTTCCCTCACAGCCAGGCTGCCACCCACTAACCCAAGGTGAAACCAACCTTCCCCACACAGATGAGCATTTTTCAAATCCTTCTGTAATCATTCATCAAGCTGACAGTCTAAATCGACCTAAAGGCTTTGAATACATGTGTGCTCCTAGCCGTGTAGACTCTTGATAAGGACATACCAGAACCTGGTAACAGGTGGCCTCTGGGAAGGGGGTCTGAGGCCCAGCGGTGGAGACAGACTTCCTCATCCCTGAAGATCCTCTTATATTTTTGTTTTTTACTATGTGCACGTATTCCCTCACTCCCCTCAGCATTTCCCCCCACTATATATAATCCTCCCACTTTATATATATATATATACACACACACACACATATATATATATAATCCCACACTGGGGAGTGCGCTTAAAAAGAGGGACTTACCACTGATTTTTTCTCTTTTTCATTTTCTCTGTCTTTATCTACAAAAGAAATGAAATCAATTTTTAAAGTCAGTTTTAAGTAATTCACTCTTCTTTGGCGTAATTTTGGAAGCCACCACAAAAACAGTAATGTTTACGCTTACTCCCTGGCCTAAAAATATCTTCCAGTGACATCGGAGTCCCTCCACGGGTGGGATGGAGGCAGACCCACCACTGCTGTCTACCTCCATGTGACACTGTGCAGCTGCTGCCTGGGTCGGGGTGGCACCTCTGGGCCCCAACTGTGCTCAGCTCCCCCCCCACCCCGCTTAGTATATCACACTTTCCATTTTCCACACATTTCATATTTATGACCCTCACATATGGATCCAGCAAGTTAAAACACTGGGCAGCCTCCACTGGGACCCCATGGCAGAGTGGTAGGCGGGCATGGGTTTCGGCCCAGGGCTGACACCCTCGGCCCACCCACCACAAAGGTGGTTCTGAGGTGCCACCCAACAGCTCGCGGCCAAAGAACGCTGTAACTTAGCTATTACGGTTTCTGACATGGGAAGTCTCCACTCCCAGTGGGAGCAGGAAGGCTCCGAGACTAAAGCACCCACCACCCGTTGGGGACTGGTTAACTGCTGCTCCGGGGCCTCTGTCTCCCCCAAGGCCATGAGAATCGGACTTAGAGCGGGACCCGGACGGGAGCAGCCCCCGCTCGCGGGGGGTGGGAGGGTCTTTCTCCTCTCTAGAAGGATCCCCACGGCCCCACCCGCTCGCGGCCCGCTGGCGTCCGGGGCAGCTGACAATGACCGCCCTTGCCCCTCCACGGCCCCGCAGTCGCCGGGACAAAATCCCGGCGCCTAGGAGTAGCTTCGGGTTCAGGCCGGAGGGCGGGGAGTGAGACCCGCGGCCGCTGAGCGCCAGGCGCCGGCCGCCAGAGATGGAACAGAAAGACGCGTTACCGCGAGGCCAGGCCGGGCGCTGCACCCCCCGCGTCCCTCGGCCCGGGCCGGGGCTCCCAGGCCCCTCGCGCCGCAGCGCCCGGGCGGCCCAGCTCCGCAGCGGTCTCAGCAGCATAACCCGGCGGGCGGATCCGACGGCCCGGCTTCCTTCCTACGCAAGTCAGCGCGAGCTCAGCGCACCGCCTCCAACCCCGCGCCGGCCGCCGGGGCGCCTGCTGGGACCGCTCTCTTAAAGAGACCCTGTCGCATTTCACCGTCTCTCCGGAGAGGGTAAGCAATTCAAGGCCCGGGCTGAGCCGGTTGCAGCCAGGCAATCTTCCCGCTAACGGGACGCTGGCGGAATGAACCCCCGACTTGGCAAAGCTTGGGGGATGGATGGCCAACAATACCCGCAACTGGTTGGTTAATTAATTATTGGAGATTACTTAATTGAGCACGTGTTCTAACCAGGCACCTGGCACACACTTAGGGTGTCATTTATTCTTCCCAACAATGCTGCAAGTAGATATTGTCACTCCCATAATCCTAGCTGATTATGAGCGAATCCTCCGAAATTTAGGTAACTTGTTTAAAATGATCAGAAGCATTCATTAAGAGGTGAAGCTGGAATTCAAGTCATCTATCTTGCCTCACAGCCTGCACTCTTTCCTCTGAACTTTGACATTTCCGGGTCTAGACTGTAAATGTACTAGATGCCTCAAGAAAGTGTTAAAACAACAACAAAAACAAAACAAAACAAGGGGCGCCTGGGTGGCTCAGACGGTTAAGCGTCTGCCTTCGGCTCAGGTCATGATCCCAGGGTCCTGGGATCGAGTCCCGCATCGGGCTCCCTGCTCCTCGGGAGCCTGCTTCTCCCTCTGCTTCTCTCTCTCTCTCTCTGTCTCTCATGAATAAATAAATAAAATCTTAAAAAAAAAAAAAAAACACAGACAAGGGCCCAAAATGGAGTTGCTTATTTAAGCCCCACCCCACCAAACCAAGACTTAATTGTTTTGGCTCTCCCAGAAATGCAAACAGGCCAGTCCATCAGGAATAGCCTGATCAACAATAGTTAAGTAAAATCTGTTTGATAGACTCCTGCCACCCCCTAAAGCAAAGTAACCTTGCCACAAACACCCAGCTTCTTTGCCAGTGTAATTTCCTTGTTCCTGCTTCCTTTTGCCCATGAAAGTTTTTCATTTTGTACGGCTCCTTGGAGAGCCGTATCTGCTAGATTGGATGCTGCCCAAATCAAATCAATTTTTGCTCAAACTCTTAAAATGTTTAATATACCTCAGTTTATCTTTTAACAAAGGCACAACTAATATTCCAACTGAACAGACAACTGGGGGTGGGAAGGAAGCCTGTAAATCTCATCCATAGTCAGGTAGCAAAAATTCAGCCCAGGTGTGAGGTAGACGGGTATATATAATTCAACAGGCCCAGGCCCTGAAACCTAAGCTGCTGCACTTAGAACTGTGTGGGCATGCCCATTCCAGGGCTTGGGTGGAGGGGTTTCCTACCTCTCCCAGGAGTGCAGGATGCTAGCAGTCACCTCTAGGACAGAAAAGAGGAAGTCATTGGCAAGAGGGTTCACTCAGTCTCTAGATTTGCTATCAGAAAGCCACAACCCCATCTGGTGCTTTCTGTATTACCTGCCACAAACACGCCCTACATAAACTTCAGGATTAAGTTCAACGTTTTTCTGATTTGGGATGAGGCTGTTGGATCAGACTGTGATCCCCTGGGGGCAGGGGCAGGGTATGCGGCCCAGGCCGTTGATTCAGACTGCACATACTATACATCTACTATGTGCCAGACCCTGGGAACCCTGCAGGGAGAGAAGCAAAGGCAGGTCCCTGCTTTTGTGCAATTTATATTTTTAAGATCTATCAGCTAGTGATACGTGAAGAGAAGGTGATGGTGGCTGCTCTAGAGGGGGTGTCCAAGGGAAATCCTCCCCAAGGAGTTGGTATTTGAGATGCTCATAGTACGGGGTAGCCCTGCAGCCATTCCTGAACACCCCCAACCCCCTCCAGAAGCGCTCCATGACAGGAAAGCCCCTACGGAGAGCTGGAGAGCAGTTGTCTTTGGTGCCTGGAGGGGCGGGGCGGGGCGGCGTGCCCCCCGCTAGGTCCGCAGAAATAAAGCAGGCGAACCCCAGGAGCCCGAAAAGCGAGAGCGACAAGCGGCCGGCCCCGGTGAAGCGCATGCGCACGAGCGCGGGCCGCAGTGACCTGCGCATGAGCGCGCGAGGGCGGGAATCCTAGACGGGTGGCGCGCGGCGGTGGCGGTTGCTATCTCCGCACGAGGCCTGGCAGAGCTGTGAGGCGAGGAGAAGGGGTGAGGGAGAGAAGTAGTGCTGCTGCTGCTGCTGCTGCTGAGTCTGCAGGCATGATGTCGACCCTGAAGCCGAAGCATCGCCCCTTCTGCTTCAGCGTAAAAGGCCACGTGAAGATGCTGCGGCTGGTGAGGCCGGGCCACCGGGTGGGGGCGGTATTGGGGCGTGCTCAGGGGCAGCGGGAGGTGGCTCTCAAGTATAAAGAGGAATCCCCTACCTTCTCTTTCAGCTTAGGCCTCCCCAGAGGCACGGCGGTTCACTGTGCACCCCGGGGGCAGAAGGAGAGAAAGAAGGCACTGCCCTGCCCTTCAGGGGTTCACAGACACATTCATAAAGCCAAGTAAGCATGTCTGCACGAGTGGCCCCCACTTGGACCTGCACACCAGGTACCCAGGTTAGCAGGCCAGTCAGCTGCGCCTGTACCCCGTACAGGACAGCCGGGCTGCCGGCTTCGGGGCGTCAGGCGTGCCGGGCGCGCTGCAGTTAGTTCGGAACAGAGGTCTGGAGAGAATGAGCCATCATTTGGAGGAAGGTGCCCTGGCTAGTTAGAGAAGTGGGGACTGTCACAGGAGACTATGTTGAAGGAACAAAAAAAAAGGGAGTTGGGAGGAGAAGGAAAACATAATTTTTAAATTTTAAGGAGGTGACCTATAGGGGAGGAGATGGAAGTAGCTACAGGGAAACAATTCCACTTAATATGAGGAAGAACTTTCTATTGGGAAAGTTCCCCAAATTAAGTGGCCACATCACTTGGGAAGGCAGTACATTCCCAAACAGCAGAGGTAACAGGTGTAGATGAGCACCTAGGGAGGATGCTGTAAAAGAGATTCAGACTCAGGTGAGTGCATAGAACAAACTGCATACAAGGTCCCTCACACACCAAAAGTCTGTGATTCTGAGAAATGACTGTAATGTAATACAAGTCAGAGTGCATAAGAGAGGTTTAGGAAACTACTCTGGAGTTCAAAGGACAGGAAGATTACTTTGGGTTAGGAGTAAATAATCAGGGAAGAAGTGACCTAAGAGTCTGGAGTTTTATGCCCAGTACTGAAAGCTCTGGAAGAACACTGGAGGAGGAACAAGATCTTGTGAGAAATGTTTAGTTTCAGACATATCAATTCTCTCAACAAACATTTAGAGTATTTAGTTGTATTCTAAGATCTGACTTAGGCCCTGGAACAACAAGAACAAGCAAGACAAAGTCCCTGACTCATGGAGTTCTTCAGTTTAGTCAGAGACAGACCTATGAGCAGATAGCTATAATATGTGGTAAGATGGGGATAGGCCAAAGAGTCTCACATTTAACCAAGGACAAGAGAATGAGAGGTATCAGGAAACTTCCTAGAGGAACATAGAGTGGGGTCTGAGGGGTAGCCACCTGAGCAAAGACATGGAGGCAAAAAAACAGCATGATTTATGCAGCAAGTTTTAACAAGATGAGCGTTGCCTTATTTTTTTCATGCAACAAATACTTATTGAAAGCCTACCATGTTCCAGGCACTGTTCTAGCCTCTTGGGACATATCAGTGAACAAAGCAAAGATCCCTGGCCCTCATGGAGTTTACATATTGGGGTGGGAGGGCAGGGGAGACAGACAGTAAACACAATAAATAAATGATGCAGTATTGTAAAAAGTTGTAAGTGCTATGGAACAAGAGACAAGTAAAGCCAGGGAAAGCAGTGTAAGGGGAGGAAGGTTGCAGATTCCAGTAATAGAGTGGTCAGGTTAGGCCTTGTTGAGATGACAGCTGAGCAAAGAGTTGAGTGAGGCTAGGGGGTGAGCTATGAGAATATCTGGAGGAAAAGTGTTTTAAAAAGGAACATACATTACAATGGCCCTATGACAGGAATGTACCTGAAGGGTTCAAGAAAAAGCAAGGAAACCAGTATGACAGGAGTGGAGTGACTGGGGACATAGTGATAGATGAGGAAGGTTTTGAGTAAGGTTGTATATGATCTGACTAACATTTAAAAAAAAATAGACCAGCTGCTATGTTGACAATAGATTGGTCAGAGGGACAGGAGGGGATGGCTGCAAGGGCAAGGGTAGAACCAAGAGACCAGTTAGAGCTATGGTAATTTGGGCAAGGAGGATAGTGGCTCAGACCAGGGTGTTGGCAGGGTAGGCTACAAGAAATGGTCATATTTGGGATATATTTTGAAAGTAGCCCCAACATGATTTGCTGATGAACCGGATGTGGTGTAAGAAAAAGAGAGGAGTCAAGATAACTCCAAAGTCTTTGGCCTAAGCACTGGAAGGATGGAGTTGCCATCCACTGAAGGCCTGTGGGTAAAGCAAATGTAGGAGGAGGACCAGAAGTTCAATTTGAGAATTAAACACTGGAATTATCCTGTGCATAAACTGTGAAGAAATTCTGCTAGAAAAGAAGACAGGAGCTGAATGATGGGAGGCTGAATACCATGATGAAAGGTAGGCTCTATTCTAAAGATCACAGGGAGCCGCTGAGAAGTGCATTTGCGTTTTAGAAATTATACTGTAATACCTTTGTCGAGGTAGTTCAGGGAAGATACTGAAGGGCAGTAGCTGTAGGGACGAAGAGGAGGGAGTGAGTTCCCAAGATGGTTAGCATTAAATCAGCAGGACCTGATGATCGATCATTTGTGGGGAGTATTAGGAGCACTGATAATAGGTTTCTCGGGTGGGTGATAAGATAGATGGTGGTATCACTAATTAAGATAGTGCATACAGGAGGAACAGGCTAGATGAGTTCAGTTTTGGATATGGTGAATTTGAGATTCCTATAGGTATTCAGATAGAGATTGCAAATGGCTATTTATGTTTGAGATGTTGAGGATTGATCTGTGATAGGAACCCACTTTCGTCGATTGGGTCGTGAACAGAATCTAAAGGAATACCAGCATTTTAAAAGGATGGGTAAAAGGAGAGAAGCCCACCAAGGGAGGATAGCTACAGAGTTGTATAAGAACTAGGAAAAGTGACATGCAAGCCAAAGGAGTAGAAAAATAGGAAAAAGATCACCAATGGCAATTAAGCCATGGGAGTCCAATAGGATAAAAACTAAAAAATGTTCATTAAATTTAGTAATTCTGAAATCATCGATAATCTGAGCAAAAGCAGTTTCCACAGAGTGGTGAAGAAATGTCTGAGATATTAGGGGGATATTTAAAAGAGCATTGGAGACAAAGGCTAAGAGTAATGATAGAAGAGTTGTAAATAATGGATTGGGGGAGAATCCAATGTGACTGAAATCATAGGAACTTTTAAGAAAATGGATTAATCACCAGTGTCAAATTCCATGGTGCAGAAAGTTTACAGAAGATGGGGACTGAAAAAGTGACCCTAGATTTCATAACCTATGAACTCAAGACTGTGGTTCAATAGAGTAAACGAAGTGGTTTGAGGTGAAATGTTGCTAATTGTAATTATATTAATTATAAAGAATGGCTTATAGAATGGTTATATTTGCTATATAATCAAACTGATCAATTTAGAAGTTTAAAGGTAGGGTATTTTTATACTAAGAAAGTAATTGAAAGAATTATGAATAAGTAGCCCCTATAGATTTAAAGTTAAAAAGAGTGTGTAAATGCTACTAGCTGACAGACTGATCAGAAGAGTCTAGCCAGGGAAAACTCTTGACAAAACCATTTTCCAATAACATAGAGATTTTGGATAGAGCTATAACATGACAGCTCCTAAAAACATGATGTTGACAGACTCACTGGGACCCATCAGCTTATTTTTCCTTTAGGTCACTTAACTTTTCTGTGTTTTATATCTTCATTTGTAAATGAGGAGATTGGATTAGATTAATTATCTTTTTGGGGGTTTTTTTACTTAAAATATTCATCAATTCTGATTGCCTTCCATTTAGGTTAGAGAAAATATGTAAAAAGTGAAGCATCAGAATTGTTGGGAGTTTTTTTTTTTTCCTTTGTTCCCACATAGGGTTCTTCAGAGAATTGTTTTTCTCTAACAATTTATTTTAAACTTTTCTCCAGTATTTTTCATGGCAACATTCTAAGTTTAAGTTTGACAGTAGATTCCACATTGCTAAGAGTTAAGGCCTGATGAGCAGATGATAAAGAATTATAGCAATCAGTATACAGATGTTTTTTAAAAGAAGTATAGAGAGAAATAGAAAACAGGAATTTCTTGGGGAGCAGGATGAATGGAAGGGGTGTGTGTGTGTGTTTTAAGAGAAGACAACTTGGATATGTTTATAGTATGATGTGGAACGGAGCCAGTGAGGAGAGATTGAAGGTCTGAGAGAGAAAAGAAGGTATGTAGTGGGAAAATACTAAGGGAACAGATATGGGAAGAGATGGTATTAGGTGTACAAGTGGAATAACAGAGAGGGACACCTAGTTCCCTAAAACACAAAGAGAAGGCAACATCCATACATTGTAGTAATTCCTCCTTTAGGTGTGTGTATATATGGCCTAAACCCATTTATTTAGTTACTTTAGAAATGATTTTTACAGCTTAAACTTGCATTCAGTAATCGTTGAATAAATCATGTTTTTTTTTATCCTTATAGGCGCTAAATGTGACATCCATGACCTTTTTTATCATTGCACAAGCCCCTGAACCATACATTGTCATCACTGGATTTGAAGTCACTGTTATTTTCTTTTTCATAATTTTATATATACTGAGACTTGATCGATTAATAGACTTTTTATTTTGGCCTTTGCTTGTAAGTGTTCAGTTTTATTGTTAAAATTAACTACTTTTTTCCTGTCATAGTGAGACATTTTAATAAGCTCTTCTTTAGTTTTCTTAAGCCTTTAAGAAATGTCTGATAGGCTTAGGAAGGAGGAACTCTACCCACTGCTACTGTATTCTGTATTGTCCCTTAGCAACCACAGAGCATAAATTCTCCTCTGAGCCCCCATCTACCAGTACATGGGACTGACCCTTCTATTAGGAGAATTCCCTAAATGTTGATCTTCTAAAGAAATATAAAATCAAGATCATGGCTAAGAAAATTATAGAGCATTCTTAATCTGTACCTCCCTTTTAAGTACATGTTGATATGGACTCAAAACTGGGGAAAGAGATGGAAGCAGAGACACAAGTATCCACATCTTGCACATCCTGATCACTAAATGGAAAACCGAAATAATCTGGGAGGCTGAATAAAGCACAATGTTATCTTACTTAAGAATGTCTGTAATCATTAATGCTAAATAACTCATCCGGTACAACCTTATTTAGTAGCATATGAACTTCACCTGCCATACTTATAGCATTGAGAATAACTGCCCAGTGAAGTGCCTAAATGGTTCTGGAAACTGTCAAAATAGGCAAGTTGAAGATGCTAGTTAAGGTGAACGCGTCCCTTCAGCCTGGACTGTTCTCCAGTTCTAGGAAAAATTGAGTGGCTTTACCTCTCTCTCCTCTTCCAAATTTTATCTCCGGTATCCTGTCTCTGTAGGTCTCCCTCCTAAGACCCCCTGCGGCCCTTCCCACTTTTGGCTAGAATGGTAGCTGCACTTAAATCTTCCTCGGCTGCGCTCCTTTCATCCTCCTGGGTTCCAAAGTGCTGATATCCAAGCTGATAACCCCCATTAAGGAGAGAGGACTGTGGAGCTTTAAGCATGCCTTCAAGTGGTACCCTCTAGAACCACCTTTGAAGGCCAATGATGCACATTTCAAGCTAATCGGAAGCTGAAAAAGTCCCAAAAGGAGGAAGCTGGGAAATAGGATCTACATAGCAACTCTCCAGACTCCTACTTGATCACACTTTTAGAGCTGGACCTAGCTGGAGGGAAGTCTAGGAAAAGAGATCACAACGGCTTAGTCAGTTGGCCCTCAGAGTAGATAATGTCATTTAGTAGCAGAAAGGGCTAAGCTAAATTATTCCAGGGTTTTCTTCAAAGACATGAGGTCTATATCCTCTTGACTCAAAAAGTTATATAGTTGCTCTTCACATTCTGCTTTCCAAGGTTAATAAAACTAACACATTTTAGTATAATTTTCTGGAGCTTATTACATGTTGCCATAATAAACTTGGAGCCCTAAGCTTAACAGAATACACTGGGAGAGAGGCTGGTCTATGTGTAGACTGAAATTTAGTCTCCAAATCTCCGAGGATCAAACTTTGCTGATATTGTAATCTCTGAGAAATGGTGCTATATGGTCAACTACGGGATTATTCCATTATGAAACCCAGATTCCTCTCTGTTCTTGATCTAATGGAATCATTTATTCAAGTGTTCGGTGTCTGCTAATCCTAGCTTCCGTAATGGGTTCTTTGATAAAACACAAACCATATACCTGTGAAATTTTCAATAGAGCCAGGAAGCAAGACAGATGAGCAATTCAGTGTAATAGATGTTGGGATAGATGCATACCCAGGAGAGTGTGGAGGCACTGGGTTGGGGTGGGGGGGCAAGAGTGGAGGCTTGGGAGGCAGTAGGAGGTCAGAGCATGCAAGGCTTTATATGCCATGCATTTTAAACCAACTGCACGGGAAGCTTTTAGGGGTTTTTAAGTAGCTTAATGGCTTAAAGAGGAACAAAACTAGAGGTAGGTCTCAGAGACCACTTAAAACTTTGTTTCTGTAATCCAGGCATGAAAATTATAAAGGCCTGAACTACAGTCATAACAGTAACTAGAGAGAAAGGGGTGAATGGGTAGAATTGATAGGACTAGGTAAATAAGAATTAAGAATACCTGCCATTTAAATATCTTGAGATGATAATGAGATAGGAAGTACAGAAAGAAGAATAGGTTTAAGGAAGGGTCAGGGAGAGGAATGCAGTAAGTTCAGTTGAGAAATACTGGGTTTTAGTTGCTTATGGAATATTCAGATAGAAATGTTCAGAACAGGTCTGAAGCTCAGGAGAGTGAGAAGTTAAAGCTGCAGCTTTGGAAATCATCACCTTGTGATGGTAGATGAGCTCTGGGACTGGCCTAAATGGCACGGAGAAAGTGGAGAGCAAACTGAAGGTAAAACTGGGAAACGCCAACATATGGGGTGAAAAGGAGGAGGAGCCAGAGAAAGGCAGGAGAGGATGCAAGGGAGACCCGTGTCACAGAAGGTAAGAGAGGAAAACACCTCAAAAAGGAGTGGTGAATACTGTCACATGTAAAGAGAGAAAAATAAGCCCTGGAAAAAATATGTATTCACAGGCTGTGTTACTAGAGGCCCCCTTTACCAGAGCGGTGTGCCTCGAGTGGGCAGGTGACCGGAAAGCTGAGGGAATGGTTAGACTGAGCAGGGCAAGAGCGACAACTATAATTAGAGGGGCCAAAGAGTTGAGGAAAGCTGCCAGGGACAAAGAAAGGTCATGAAGAGAATAAGGTTCCTGCAGAGTGGTGCATGGGAATGGGAGCCGGAGCACAGCCCTGGAGAAGCTGCCTGGGGCTCTTCGACTGTAACAGAAGTGAAGCATAAGGGCGCCTGGGTGGCTCAGACGGTTAAGCGTCTGCCTTCAGCTCAGGTCATGATCTCAGGGTCCTGGGATCGAGTCCCACATCAGGCTTCCTGCTCCTTGGGAGCCTGCTTCTCCCTCTGCCTCTTTCTCTCTCTCTGTCTCTCATGAATAAATAAATAAAATCTTTAAAAAAAAAAAGTGAAGCATACAAAGATGGCTGAGGATTTCAATTAATGTGTCAGTGGGGAAAGGTAACTTCTGCCTCATGGCCACTGTCTTCACTGATGAGGAAAGGGCGTGGTCATCCACATTCAGACGTATTATGTTCATCACGGTCCCAAAGCTGCAGTGACTGTAGTGCAGGCCTTCTGTGACTGTTCCCCTCAAGTGTTCCAGTGACAGAAAGCACAGTGAGCCAACACAGGGCTCTGCAGTGGTATCCAAGTACAGGCACAAAATTTCTTGAAATCTCCTTTTTTGTTGTTGTTTTTTTTTTTTTTTTTTTTGTAATTAACATGCCACTCCATGGTATATTGATGTTTGGTTTTCATTATAAAAACGATGTTGTTTTTTTTTATTTTTTTTTTTTAAGATTTTATTTATTTATTTGAGAGAGAGAGAATGAGAGACAGAGAGCATGAGAGGAGGAGGGTCAGAGAGAGAGGCAGACTCCCTGCCGAGCAGGGAGCCCGATGCAGGACTCCATCCTAGGACCCAGAGATCATGACCTGAGCCGAAGTCAGATGCGCAGCTGACTGAGCCACCCAGGCGCCCCTCAATACATTTTCATAGAATGAATGAGGTAATGAATTAGTGAAGAGAATTTCAGAGAGCCTAGTTTCCAGCTGTCCTTTGGCTTTGTAGACTGAAGTTGCCACAGAGTATATGGCTGGTCTCTATGGACTTCAATTCCACTTCTATCTGCCTGAACAGACTTTTATGATGCT
>NC_138384.1:17664696-17699949 GCF_054177405.1 Leptonychotes weddellii | reverse complement strand
AGAATGAGAGAGAGAGCACATGAGAGGGGGGAGGGTCAGAGGGAGAAGCAGACTCCCCGCCGAGCAGGGAGCCCGATGCGGAACTCGATCCCGGGACTCCAGGATCATGACCTGAGCCGAAGGCAGTTGCCTAACCAACTGAGCCACCCAGGCGCCCAAAAAACGATGTTTTAAATGACCATTAAGGGTCACTGATATTTCAGGACAGGTGCATCCTTTTCTCTCCTGTAGTCGTCTGCACTTCCTAGAACACCACTTTTACCTAAAGCCATTCATACACACTTACCTGAATTAATCACAGGAGGCAGGACTGTCCGAAGCAGAGGTGTGGCTTGCCTTGAAGCAGAGCAAAATATCCAACACAGAGGAACATTAACCTAGGACAGTCTGAATATTTCTCGCAAATGAGAGCTTTTTTTCTTTCTACATGAATCTAATCTTGCCTGTCCCCATTGAACCTCTTCCTATTTTTTATTTTTTTATTTTTGAGAGACTGAGAGTGTATGAATGGTGGGGGGGAGGAGGGAGAAGGCAGAGGGAGAGAATCTGAAGCTGACTCTGAGCTGAGCACAGAGCCACCAACTTGGGGCTCAATCTCAGGACTCTGAGATCATGACCTGAGCTGAAATCAAGAGTTGAACGCACAACCGACTGAGCCACTTATGTGCCCCTATTTTCTTTTTAATAACCACATTTTTAAGTTAACCAGGAGTCTGAAGTCTGATATTTCTGTTAACAATACCTTCCGGCCTACAGATATTTGTAAACAGATATAAACCATTCCAGAATTAAGATGATTTACCTTTCTCACACTATACATCCATTCATAATATAAGTTGCACCCCCTAAAGCCATTGTTCAGGAGGCAAATGTTTTGTTCCTAGAAATTATTAAATGAGGGGCGCCTGGGTGGCTCAGTTGGTTAAGCGACTGCCTTCGGCTCAGGTCATGATCCTGGAGTCCTGGGATCGAGTCCCGCATCGGGCTCCCTGCTCAGCAAGGAGTCTGCTTCTCCCTCTGACCCTCCTCCCTCTCATGCTCTCTGTCTCTCATTCTCTCTGTCTCAAATAAATAAATAAAATCTTTAAAAAAAAACAAAAAAAGAAATTATTAAATGAATGAGCTACATCATCTGAAATAATAGTATAATCAGTCAGCCATTGCATGCAGATGTAGGAAAGTTTTTTCCTGAAAATTACCATTGTCTGCCAAGTGTGTGCAGCTTTTTTATTAATTGCATTTTAGTAACATTATAAAGTTGTTTGATTTACAGTGTAAACTACTCCACATTTTCTCTTAGCATTCTGACTTTCCAGTGTACCATTCTATCATAAACCTTCCACACAATACATCATCCATTCCCCCAACCAGATGCGTTCTCCCTCCAACTATATTTAAATTAAAAAAAAATGTCTAAGTAATTAAACGATTAGTATATCATAGGTTAAGAGACACACTAGGCATCACTGTAGACCAAATACAATATAGGTGTCATTTTACTGTGGCAGTTGGATTTCAAAAAAAAACAAAAACTAAATTTGTTTAATAAGATGGAACTTTCAAAATCTCTAAGCAGCTGATTCGTTTTCTGGCAGTCTTCATGTAAAGCTGACCTTTCTATTCTGTGTTTTAGGATATTATCAACTCAATGGTAGCAGCAGTATTCATGATAATCGTATCTGTGTTGGCACTGTTACCAGAAACCACAACATTTATAGTCCTTGGAGGGGTAAGTGGAGGTCTTTCTGATTTCTTGCTTTAGGTTTCATTAGTATTCACATTTACCTGAAAAACAGATTATAAGAACAGAAATCTACACTGTATTCATCCCTGGGTTTCCTAGGCCAGTGTATGGTCCCTAGTGGCTTAATATTCTTTTGTGTGAGTACATGTCCTGATTAATCTGAAGGAATATGATTTCACCCTAAAACAGAAGTTAACCAAATAATAGTTCCTCTATGTTCCGCATCAACATGTAGAGCTAGACTAGACTGAGAAAAACTACTGGAATCTGTTAAACTTAGCTCTGAGATACCTGATGTCAAGTAAAAGACCATGGATGAGTTTCATAGCTCTCCCTTTTAAAGAAAAGGATACATGGCACTTGTTAAAGTGAGACAGATTGCTCTGAACTCAGTTATTCTTTGTCCAGAGCTTTCTTCAGATAGAATATAATACAAGATGTCTCGTGATAAGGTTGTAGGAAACCTTATAAGTAAAAGATTTGTTTTGAACATTGCTTGAAGAGAAGCAAGCCAGTTCAATCAGAATTTATCCTGGAAGGCAAGCCAAAATAAATAAGAGTCAAATAATTGAATTTTAGTTCCATCTGATTCTCTTCTGAGATTTCTTATAGGAGGTTCAAAATCATTTGGCTTTTCTAGATTCTTTTTTTTTTTTAAAGATTTTATTTATTTATTTGAGAGAGACAATGAGATAGAGAGAGCATGAGAGGGGGGAGGGTCAGAGGGAGAAGCAGACTCCCTGCTGAGCAGGGAGCCCCATGCGGGACTCGATCCCGGGACTCCAGGATCATGACCTGAGCTGAAGGCAGTCGCTTAACCAACTGAGCCACCCAGGTGCCCTGGCTTTTCTAGATTCTGACCTAGAGATGTGAATCAGAAAGATTTTAAATAAATCTCCCTCCTACTTCCTCGTCTTTCCATAGTATGGGCCACTTAGGAGAACTAACCATTCTCAGACAGTCATGTATGTCACAATCCATGGTTTTTCATCTCCTTACTAAGCCCCAAGCAACTTCATGGGGGATGAGAATTATTCTAGAAATAAGATAGTGCTGTAACAGCAGTTTCCCCCAATTATCTTTAAAGATAATCTTATCCCGGGACTCCTGGGTGGCTCAGTCAGTTAAGCATCCGACTCTTGGTTTCGGCTCAGGTAATGATCTCAGGGTCCTGGGATGAAGCCTTATGTCAGGCTCTGCACTCAGCAGGGAGTCTGCTTGAGGAGTCTCTCGCTCTCCCTCTACCCCTCCCCCTCAAAATAAATAAATATTTTTTTTAAACTTATAAACAAAAAATAATAATCTTATCCCTCTACTATGGGGAAAGAGGGACAAGGCATAGGATTTACAGTTGATCCTTGAACAACATCGACTCCCCACACAGCTGAAACTTTTTAAACTCTGACTTCCCAAAAACTTAACTACTAGTAGCCTACTATTGACAAGAAGCACCAAAAACATAAACAGTTAACACATGTTTTCTATATCATATGTATTATATACTGTATCTTACAATAAAGTAAGCTAGAGAAAAGAAAATGTTATTAAGAAAATCAGAAGGAGGACAAAATACATTTATAGTACTGTACTACTATATTTATCGAAAAAAATCCATGTGTTAAGTGGACCTATGCAGTTCAAACCCATGTTGTTCAAAAGTCAGTGGTGCTTTTATTCACTTACTCATTCATTCACTGATTCATTGTTTACAAAGGTGCACTTTAGCAGATGCTGACAAAGTATAGAGTTGTGCTGTCCCATGCAGTAGTCATTAGTACATGTGGCTACTGAGCACTGGAAATGTGGCTGGTCTGATTGAGATGAGCTATACATGTAAAATACACACTGGATTTCAAAGACTTACCAAAAAATGTATATTATTTCATAATAACTTTATTATATTGATAACAAATTAAAATTATATTTTGGATATACTAGGTTAAACAAAGTATGTTATTAAAATTAATTTCATTTGTTTTTTCTTTTTAATGTGGCTATTAGAAAAAACTATGTGGCTTACATTGGTGACTCACATTCTATTTCTTTTGGACAGCACTGGACTAGAACGTGAGTCTACCCTAACCTCAGATTGCTTAGAGCCTAATACAGGGAAGAGAAATGTAAACAGCTGTATATAAGCTATTGACAGAGTACTACAGGGCACAGAAAAGAGGAAGCAACTACCTCGCTCTGGCAGTGGAAACTCAGCTTGCCAGGAATAAAGGGGAGATGAGGGGGATGGTTCCAGGTAGAGGAACCAGCAACATGCAGAGTACCAGAGTCATGGAAGGATAGGTAGGAAGTACTCAGTGTGGTCAGAACCTAAGAAGCTGAGTTTGAGATTCAGGATGGAAAATGGAGTGGTATCTAGAGCCAAGAGGCCAGACTTCCTGGCCATTGGACGGAAATGACCAAATAGCATGCAAGGAATGATATCCCTCTTTTCCAGCCCAGGCACCAGCTCTCAAATAGCCATCAGAGTACCTAAAGACCAAGTTCTAGTTTATTCCCTTTACCTTATTTTTTTTCCCCTGAGGCCTATTTAGAATCCCACCCTTTAAGTGGATGTAGCCCCAGCCTTTAAGAGTTCACTTTGGATCATCTTACCACTCCAGTTCTCTAAAGTGTTTATCACAGCTACTGTTGCTTTGGTTTAATCTTGAGCTGCTGTTAACTTTGGCCCTCCAGTAGAGTTTGTAGTAAGAAAGGCAGTTGAACATTGCGGTAGAAACGTTGATTGATAACTAAGTATCTTCCGTAGGGCTTTAAATCATACATGGGGGGAGCAAGTCAAGAGATCCAGGCAAGTATTTGAGAGCCCACACCACTTCAATATTATTTCTGCTCACCTAAGTTATCTTTTCCCTTTTTCTAGGCAGGTATTGGGAAAACTTGGGAATGAGAATGAAATGATCTCTGAAGTCTCTTCCCATTTTAGTATTAGGTGGAAGCGGCCCTGGCAGGAGAGGAAGCCAGTGGGTAGACCACTTAAAACCTGTGTGAGTGACCGAACTCCAGACCATGGCCACCACAGTGACAAAGTGTGTTTGTTTCCAGGTGTTTGGACTCCTGACAGCAGTGTGCTGTATTGCCGACGGGGTCCTTATTTACCGGAAGCTTCTATTTAATCCAAGTGGTCCTTATCAGAAACGCGCTATTCATGACAAAATATAAGTTTTGTAATTTTATATTACTTTTTAGTTGATGCTAAGTATTAAATATATTAAATATATTTATTCCTCCCCATACTTCCTGTGGTTGTTCTCATTTTAATCTCAATATGGGAACTGGAAGAAGAGATGTGGGAACTCTGTGCCCAGCGCTCCCATATGGTCATTTCCAAGTCAGCCCTGATCCTGATCTGATTGGGTTTTCCTCATCCTGGGCCTGGGTGGCAGAGAAGAATGCACCTGGCCCGCCCTAAATGGTCTCCAGAGAGTCCCCTTCCTAGTTGGCTGGCAGCATGGAGGGGTGGAGTTGCAGGGATAATGAGTTCTCAGGTAGGCAGTGGCATCTCATCCCAAATGGCGACAAGGGTGCCTGGAGGGCCTGGTTTGTCCGTGGGCAGCGAGAGCTGGGTGCGCGCGAGGGACAGGAGGCCGGCAGCCGTTGGGGCACGCCGCTGGTTCCCAGGGTCCAGCCTGCCGGCAGCGGCAACCTCAAAACGGCAGGGCCAGCCTGAGACAGCCAGGTCCCGGGGCCCACCACGGATGCCAAAACCACCAGGACCCCCACAGGGAGCATGGAACAGCAGCAGCGTCCCGCACGCCCAGGGGCTGCCGCAGCTCCGGGGACACCCTCACGCTCAGGGCCGTCCGCGCAACCCAGGAACGTAGCACCCAGTGCGCCGCAAGGTGCAACCTCAAGGACACCCACCCAGGCGCCCAAGAGCGAATCGGAGAAGGCCGCCATCCAAAAGCGTGCTGAAGGACGGGCCCTAGTCC
Organism: Leptonychotes weddellii; assembly: GCF_054177405.1. NCBI lineage: Eukaryota > Metazoa > Chordata > Mammalia > Carnivora > Phocidae > Leptonychotes > Leptonychotes weddellii. The sequence continues at coordinate 17,694,261 of NC_138384.1, read as the reverse complement.
CGCTCCAATTCAGGGACAGCTTCAAGCATTTTTTCTTCTCGCCCACGGGAATGTTGAAGATCTTCAGGCTGGTGAGCAGAGAGAGCTGGTGATGCAGGGTGGGTGCGGCCTCGGGGAGTGAGTCCCAGGGGGCGCCAACTCCCAAAAGCTTCCCGACTTCCCTACTTCCCTTTGCCAGCCAGTTTGTTCTGCCTCATCTTTCCTCCCTTCTCACCTTGCTCCTCCCCACACTCAACCGTTATTACTAAACCAGCACTGTTTTTCCTGTCTTACTTTGTATTTCTCAGGTTTTCCCTCACAAAGGGAATTAGGGAAGCAGTGAAGAGCAGAAATGTATAAATTAGCAAACAAAAATAATTGAATTGACCAAAATTGATAAACCAATGGCTAATATAATAGGGGAAAAAAAGGGTGAAAAGAGAACATATATTTAGACACCAGACAGGGAAAATAATCACAAAGGATGAAGAAACTGAGGATCCCCAAGAGTACTTTACAAAACAAATAAACCTAACTGAAAGAAATAGTTTATTTTCTAGGAAAATATAATTACCAAAACTAACCCCAGAATAGAGAAAAACCTAACCAGACCAATGTAAACACAGAAGAAAATGAGAACTAATCAAATGAGTATCTTTCAAAAATTTATCAGGGTCAGACTTTTTTACACATTAACTCTTTCAAACTTCCATGGGATGTAATTCTGATACTATTGAAACTTTTTCAAAGAATGGAGAAAGAAGCAGCCCTTCTGAATTATTTTTTCAAAGTAGTATACCACTGATATCAAAACCTGACCAAGTCAGAAAAAGAAAATAGAAATCTCACTTGTATCAAAGCAACAAGTATTAATATATTAGCAGAAAATATTCAGTACTTTTTTAAAAATACACCATGATGATGCAGTATTAGGACTCTATTAAAATAACCAACAATAGGGCGCCTGAGTGCCTCAGTTGGTTAAGCGACTGCCTTCGGCTCAGGTCATGATCCTGGAGTCCCTGGATCGAGTTCCGCATTGGGCTCCCTGCTCGGCAGGGAGTCTGCTTCTCCCTCTGACCCTAACCCCTCTCATGTGCTCTCTCTCATTCTCTCTCTCTCAAATAAATAAAATCTTTAAAAAAAATACAATAACCAAAAATATAGGTAAAAGGAGAACAATTTAGGAGACTATATCAAATAAGGAAAAGAATACATTTGACAAAATTCAACATTCATCTCTGATTGCAAAAAAAGAGATCCATAAAATAGAAATACATAGATATTTTATCGACATTATAAAAATAAACCCCAAAGTCTGCATCATATATAATTAAGCATTAGAAGTATTCCCATTAAATGAGGAACAAAGAGGATGCCCTCATCAATACCATTATTCAGTATTTTTCTAGAACTGCTAATCATCACAATTAGGAAAAATAAGTAACAGTTGAAAAGATGAGGCAAAATATATCATTTTTTCAGCTGATATCACTGCCTAAAAAACTCAAAATCAACTGTGAAACAAGTTAGAACACGATAATTTCTACTAACTCTTTAGTAGAAATGAACAAACAAGCATTTAAAATAGAAGAAAATATTTCTCTTTACAACAGCAATCAAAATGGTAAACTAAGATTAAATGAAATAAATTTGAAAGACCTATATCAAGAAAACTCAAAAAACTCAGATATTTCAAAACTACTAAAAATAACTGGAAAGATATACTTTGTTCTTGAATAGTAAAAGTAAATCTTTTATTCTTTCAAAATTAGAAGCTAAATGAAATCCCAATTAAAATACCAACAGGCTGGGACACCTGGGTGGCTCAGTCGGTTAAGCGTCTGCCTTCGGCTCAGGTCATGATCCCAGGGTCCTGGGATCGAGCCCCACATCGGGCCCCCTGCTCGGCAGGAAGCCTGCTCCCCCTGCTTGTGTTCCCTCTCTCGCTGTCTCTCTCTCTGTCAAATAAATAAATAAAATCTTTAAAAAATAAATCAATAAAATAAAATAAAAAGCCAACAGGCTTAGCTTGGGGAACTTGACCAAGATAAACATGGGAGACACATACAATCTGAGGATGAGCACTGAAAGGGGGACTATGTCAGACAATAATATAAAATAAATTGCCTATAATTGCAAAAGTACTAGAGAAGAAATCAGCACCTCAATGGAAGAGGATAGTCTCAAAAGAAACCCAAATACACCTGGGAATTTAGTACATGATGAAGTTTGGATTTCAGATGAGCGGGGAAAATACTGGTGTTTCACAATAAATGATGTTGGGATAATCAGCACTGTTTAGAAAGAAAGAAAACTGGAGCTCTACCTCTTTCTATCAAAATCAGTATATATTTACTACTTGTATATACTTCTTTCCAGTATGAAATAAACATTGTGAACAGTAGTTACTTTTCAGGAGATAGACTAGTGTTGGGTTGAGGGAGAAGAAAGAGACTGGAGTTCTTTTTCTTTTTTTTTTTTAAAGATTTTATTTATTTATTTGACAGAGAGAGACAGACAGAGCACAAGCAGGGGGAGCAGCAGAGGGAGAGGGAGAAGCTCTCTGCTGAGCAGGGAGCCCGATGCGGGGCTCGATCCCAGGACCCTGGGATCATAACCTGAGCCAAAGGCAGACACTTAACTGCTGAGCTACCCAGGTGCCCCAGACTGGAGTTATTTTTCATTCTTCTATACTTAATGTGCACTTTTATTATTTCCATGTATTATTTCATTTCTTCGAAATATGAGAAATTTTACAAATAAAATGTCTGTACAAAACAATACAGGCAAGTGCAATATAATCAGATTTACATTCTAGCAGTTTATGGGTTTGCTTTGTTTTTTCCTAGCCCGTGTGCATTAAAATAAATCCTGTTTCTTTTATTGCAGGGTCTTCTCATAGGAGCATTAGTTTGTTTTGTCATTGCCAGAGCCAATGAGCCGTTTATAGCCATCACAGTTCTGGAAATCTGCATCGTTCTTTTTTTTATTCTAATATATATGCTAACCCTTCAGCACTTGCTGGTTAATTTAGATTGGCCCTTACTTGTAAGTGTTTATTTTCATAATTCAAATATAAGCTTTGCCCTCGGTCCCAGAGTAAAGTCTCTCCTCAAGTGAAAGCAAAAGAGCTATCTCTCTGGACAAGAACATAACTGAACTGTGACAGGGTGTTGCCCTAGTCCTAGGGGAGAAACTAGCCAACACCCAGAAAGATTCCTTGGACACTTCTGTCCATAGCACAACCAACACACACACCTGCTTCCATCTCATTATGGCACTGAACACATGGTACTTTGCAGCTTGTCCTAAAGAAAATTTCAGTTAGTATATTCAGTAGGTAAACACACTTCTCATCCATTGCTTGTAAAACAGCACATGCTTCTACTTTTCAAACAGCAGCTATTCTAACATTATAAACATTTCCTCCCCTGCATAAGCAAGAGTTGGCATGGCAAAGTTGTAGAAAATTGTCACCCACACCCTGAAAGATTGCAGGAGTCAATCTTTTCATGGATATTAAGGGTCCATACTCCCAAAGAGGTGCCACATGGTGGAGTATTCAAGAAAAGACATTGCATTGCCTTATTTAGTAGCTTTTTCCAGAACTTCATATTCTTTACCAACTGAAAAATTCCTGAAGCTAATCCCTCAGGTCTCAGAGAAATCCTATTTATTGTGGAGCCTGAGGTTCTATATCCTTGCAGACTGGAGAACTACTGTTCTGTCCAGATACAGACATGGGCCCACTTCCTGGCCCTGGCACCTTCCTAGCTGTGTGAACTTTAGCCTCAGTTTCCCCATCTAGGAAATTCAGCAAAGGAAAAGGGTGATCATAATAACTACCTCATAGGGTTCCTGCAACACTTAAATGTGTTTAAAGCAAATAGCACAATGCTCAGCACAAAGCAAAAGCAAACATTCACTTACAAAGTGTCCATCAGACCCCATAAAGTAGTTAGATGGCTTTTACCATTTTATCTTGCACTGTGAACAATCCTAACTCAGAGGTCAGGCCTCTCCCACATCCCACTTCCTTACAGTACCTTTTTCTAACCTTAAGGTAGGATTGGTTGCTATTGAGCTAAACTCAAAATACATTCTTGAAGCGTGTGAGGGATTTTCTAAAATAGCTGCTGAGCTCTCTTTATCCCACAGAGTGCAGAGCAACAGGAAGCAGACAAAGCCAAATATGAGCAAGTCTAATTGGACATATGGAAGACCCTCTTAGTTATGGAGAGCTATAAGGATAAAGAGGTTTCTGAGGGGAAACTAAAATCTCTGTCCGTGGAGATTTTCAAGAACGGAAGGTAAATGAACCGTTTTGAGCACACAGTATGTGCCAGATACTTTTTCATATGTGTTGCCTTATTTAATCCTCACAACAACCCAGTGTGGTTATAGTTTAGCAGATGAGAAGACCTGATGAAAGAGATGAAGTTGCTCATGGCCATAGGCAGTCACTTGGAAACTCAGGCCTGGCTCTAACCCAAACTCCTTCCAGACTTTTTGCCCTATTGCCTTACAATGGTTTCTCTGTCTCCATCCTCCCTTCATTGTTATCCTCCTCGGATTCTCTAAATTTTATGTTCTCTGTATCTTCTCCTGTGTCCTCGTGGTTTCCTTAAAATATAGAGCTAGAGATGAACAGATTAGCCTGGAGGGCGGGTACAGGTCCTTAGGGCAGGTGACTGAGGGCACCACAGCACCAAGGTCAGCTGTGGACTAGAGCCCTCTGAGGAAAGGTCCACTGCTATAAAGCTGGAGGGCTGGATGGAGCCTCAAGGCACCATGCTTTGATGTAGGGTCCGGGGAGAATATCTAGGAAGTGTCTCAGACAAAGGCAAGAACTGGGGGCTCCTAAGAATGAACCAGAAAGGTCCTATGAGAGGAACTGTTCTCACAGTGGTCACAGACAGCTCAGGCCAACTTTTGTAGAATTGCAGGCCTTCGGTCAACTCTGATAAAGCCAGGCCCCCTTTAGCTACCTCTATCCTTGGGTCAGAGCATTCTCTTCCCTTTGGATGACTATAGGAGCCCCAAAGCGTGATTCACATGGACGTGCCTGCTGAGCTCCCAGGAGCTCCACAGTTGGAAAACTATGAAGGTTGCTCAGTTATTCTGAGGCACAACTGACTAGCAGCACATATAACCAAGCAGCCACATACTAACCAACACAGTTGGTCAGATGGTGTGTGATCTAATGGATTTGGAAGGTTTTTTAAAAGACCCATCAGGGCGCCTGGGTGGCTCAGTTGGTTAAGCGACTGCCTTCGGCTCAGGTCATGATCCTGGAGTCCCGGGATCGCAGTCCCACATCAGGCTCCCTGCTCGGCGGGGAGTCTGCTTCTCCCTCTGACCCTCCCCCCCTCATGCTCTCTCTCTCATTCTCTCTCTCTCTCAAATAAATAAATAAAATCTTTAAAAAAAAAAAGACCCATCAAAAAAGGATCCAAAACTGTGTTCTCCTATCCTGTCCCTTACCTTTCTAGTCTTCTCTTCCAGATTCCGTAAGGTGAAGGACGTGTACATATGAGATTGTTCAGAAGGGTAGTTCCACTGGGTGGTAACAGGAAGGCCTTGGCAGGGGAGGCATTGTGCTGGATTAGGGAGAGTTTGGGTGCCTAGGAGAGGGCTGCTTGTCACTTCAGAGAGTAGGTGGACTTGGAGATGTGTTGGCATCATGCTGCAGAAGTCCCCTGGGACCCAGTGGAACGGGGGAAAGCCAAAGAACACAGACTGTCCTGTTTTAGGGCTCTGTACAGGCTCGAGGACCCACCCACACACTGGAGGCATCCACCCTCTCTCCTGGCAAGATGGTTTGTGCCCCCAAGGTAGAGCATTAGGGTAAGGAGTACTGATTTTAAATGGTGGTTTCCTTAAAGGCTCCCAGGAGTACAGAGTTCCTTATTCCTCTGTTCCCATTTTTGTCTGGCAAGGGGCTAATGATGAAAACTCCCAGCAGGGAAATAGAAAGTTTGATAAATCAGGGCTTCAGATGCTCAGCAGAGAGCTGAGCCTCACGTACAGACCTGCTGAGATCTATGGACTCTGGGACCATATTTTGGCAAGACCTTCTTCTCTGGGGAGATGATGGAGCCTGGGCTGGGGGATCCATACTCCAGTCTCAAGTGCATCTTCTTGCTTCTGTGAAGACTATGCCAGTGACTCTGATACCCATGGGTCCACCTCTCAGCCAGCCCTTGACTTGGTATCATGGGCCTGCATCACATCTAGTGAGGATATAGCTTTCCTTACCCCACCCATGGTGGGGTCACTGTCTTCATTTCTAGACTTCATTATCAATTTTACACATGAATCTAGTGTCATCTGTCAACATACCCAAGGGAAGTATGAATTGTAATTATCTTCTGAATAGCCCATATTTTTAACACTCCTACATTATAAAAAATATTATCCAATATGGTCAGAGAAACAGTTCTGATCAAGCAGATGTTTTTGCCAATAGAAAGCAATTTTTAAAAAAAAGAACATATTAAACATTTTAAACAAAAACTCTACAGAAGTGATGATTCCCAAACTACCAGCAATATCTTTACATTTATAAAGAGGAACTGTCAGCTTTAGAATGTCCCCCTTCAAATAAGATTAATGAAAAACCACAGTTCTGGTCATCTCTGATCAGGCTGTCACATGCTTGGAGAACTCCAGGCAGAAATGGAATCAGTGGAAGTTGCAGCTAGCTGAATACTATATAATGTTTATTATCTATAAATTCTTGTTACAAATACCACATTTTGTGAAACAAATTGTAAATGTTCAAATTTTTTTCTAATATTCAGTGATTTTTAAAAATAAGCATTCACCATTAAAGCATCTTTTTCTTTCCCAGTTAAAATTCTACACTATTTTATCTCAGCAATTTGGGTGCTTTACGGAAAAATAACAGTCAAGTAACAAATCCATCTCTCAGTTTAGTCAGAGGAGGTTACCTGAGTCAATAGGGTATTTAGTCAAGGGGGAAAGAAAAAGATGATAAGTAAAGATGGCACGTGACAAGGCTCAGCTGCAATTTTACTCCATCAGGAAGAAAATATCTCTCGCTCCCCCCCCCCCGCTCTGCCAAAGATGAGGCCAACAACAATGATGTGTCTAAGGCAAAAGATCGGCCAGGGGAGGGGGGTGGTGTAGCACGGAGAAGGCCTCTGGACACTCAAGTCAGGCTGCACAGGGTCCTAGCCACTTACTGGCTGAGCAACCCCAAGCATGTTCCTTTAGCCATCTGTAAATTGAGGATAAGGATAATTTGTTGTGAGAATCAAATGAGATTAACACCCTGGCACAGTATGTGACACACAGGAAGTGCTCAAGAAGTGTGATCTATGAGAGAATGTTAGATATAAGGCAAACATTAGCTCCAAAGGACAGTTCAGGAGAGCACTTCCTTGTGAGCAAGGACCAGAGTAAATTACAGTAAGGACAGAGTAAAACGAACATCTAGTATTCCAGTGAGGAGATGGAATTATGACAGGGAGTCAACGATTGGCTAGCGAAGCCTCGTCTACAGTTGATTTATTAGTATTATCATTATTCATTGGCTTTCATCTAAATTCTCAACCACCTATGGCCACAGCTAGTTAATTTTTGTTTTAAAAAGTTTACATCCTATTTCTTAGTTGTAAGAGTCCTTGTTCACACTTTTTTACTATCTTGGTTTACATAATCCTAAAGGACTAAGCTTCTTGCAAAACCTGTAAGGCAGACTTTTCATTCAGCCCACAGAACCCAGCTGGATCTTACTTCTAACCCTCACCAGCCCTGCTCCTTGTCCCCCCAGTGTTACCCACCAGGTGTCCAAATAATTAGTGCCCCTCCATGAGGCAAGTCACATTCCGTGATAAGGATAGGACTCCTTGCTCAGCAATCTCAATGGGAAGAACACCTGAAGTTTGCAGAAAGTTTACCAACTGTGTACATTTTGAAGGCGGATATCGCAAGTCCACATTTTGATGCACTCATGACCCACTCGATGCCAGGCACTTATCTGGTATTTTCAGATTCACTATACCATTTAATCCTCAGATCAACCCAATGAATCCCAATCACTATCCCCATATTTTAAATGAACATGTTGATACAGAGGGATGATAAAACATGCCCCAGGTCACAAATCTAGGAATTGGCAGGCCAGAAGAGTTCATCAACAAAATACACTTCCACTGTACATGTGCCATACCATTTTGACCCTCCGTGACCCATTATCCACAGAAAATGCCCAAGATGGATGCTGCACTTCCAACCTAGGGGGATGATGGGAGGCAATAGTAAGAGGAGTTCTGACTCCCCTCCTTGGCAGATACCCAATCTTAGGCAATTTAATAAACCTCTCTAAGCCTCTGCTATGTCCTCTTAAAACAGGGATCATAACAATACTGACTCTGGAGGGTGTTTGTGAGGGTTAAATAAGATAATGACTGGGAAATACTGAGCACATTGAAGAGCTCTATCAGAGCCATTATGATTCTGCACACTGGGTGGCAGGGCTCCTTGCTAGATTTGGGAAGGTGCACCAGACAGGCTGATGCTACCAAGTCAAGACATCAAGACTTAAGGACTTAAAATGTTCCAATTAGATATCCAGGCCATATCATGGTTCTATCACCCTGAGCTTTTGACCCTCCCCACACTAGTGCCATGGACACACTGAGTACCCACTTTTCCATTATTGCTCTATTACCAAAGCCCAGCCTCTGCTTATCCTGAGGAGTGGCCCCCCCTACTCATCCTCGCCCTTTATTTAGCACACAAAGCTGCAGTTAGGGCTAGCAGTTAAAGAACCCAGTACTGGAATCCAGAAGAAAGGACAAAGGCAGCCCACAGATGCTAGGGCAGACTCAATTCCAGCCATTTCTTAGGAAAGAACAAAAGTCAACAGCACAGGCATTCACTCTAGAATACCAGGCCTGCTCCTCAGGTGGGTTCCTGCCTCCCTGGGATATGTGAACCCACAGAATAAATGTGACCCAACTAACTGCCAGAGAATTGGCTCTACCTACAGATTTGGGAATGTAATTAAATTAGTAAAGTGCTAATCTAAAATTTCAATTTTAGATTAAAAAATATATTATGGAATAGAATGCACAATTTACATTAATTTAAAATAATAGGATTTTTAAAAATCATATTTATGGAGGTCCGATTCGGGTAGGACCCCATACCTCTAGGTCTTTTTCATGCTCACTTTCTTATGCCCTTTAAGGAGAATATAATGGGGAAGTTGTCAGTTTGTTTTTTTTTTTAATGGCACTCTTTAATGAAATTAAACCCATTTCTGCTGACAAAGTCCTATCCAGGACCTTAAAATCACATAAACTCATGTCTTGGAAGATGCAAGAATTTTGCTAACGGTTCCTCTTAATATTTAATCAAAGGGAAAGTTTTAAAAAGACATCCATCCTTAGATGGGTAATTGACCAATTTAAATATTTTATGAAATCACATTTTCACATAAAGTTGACAGTTTTCAATTCTGTATTACAGGATCTTGTCAACAGTTTTATTACAGCTGTGTTCCTTTTAATAGTTGCCATCTTGGCGATGCAAGAAATGGAAAGAAGGCACTTATTCTATGTTGGAGGGGTAAGTCGAAAACTTCGTGACCCCCTTTAAGATTAGTATTTCAGGGGAACCTGGGTGGCTCAGTCAGTTAAGGGTCCAACTCTTGGTTTCGGGTCAAGTTGTGATCTCAGGGTCATGGGATCGAGCCCCACATCAGTCTCAGTGCTTGGCGCAGAGTCGGCTTGAGATTCTCTTCCTCTCCCTCTGCCCCTCCCACTTGCTCTCTCTCTCTCAAATAAATAAATAAATCTTTTTTTAAAAAATCAGTATTTCAAAACTCTTTTCAAAGGGAAACTAGCAGACCATCATTAAGATGTAAAGTTGCATAAACTCTAAACTCATGAAAATCTTCATTCTAATACTCATTCGCCAAATAGGTACAAACTCCCCTTTCGAGAAATGTACACACTATTTTTTGAAATGTTGCAACAAGGTGTTCTTGTCCATAAACAGGATTTTGACTCTTCTGGACTAGAGATTTATATTTTAAAAGCACATGGAAAAAAAAGCACATGAATAGGAAAAAAAAAAAGTACATTGTCAAAAGTGAATGGCCCAGTAGGAAGGAAGGAAGAAAAGGAAGGAAGCTCCCAGCATGTGCCACACACATGGCCAGGCATGTTCTGACTTAATTTTTACAATTCTCATTTTTACAGATACGAGAACTGAGGTTAAATACTTTGCCCTGGCTCACAAGCCTGGGACAAGCTCATCATATGAAGAGCACAAGAAATGGCAGATTAAATGCTTTGAAGATGGAGGGTGGGAAGTGGGGAGATGAGACTTTGGTTCAAGAAGTTAAGCAATGGGAACAAAAATTAATCCAAAAAAAAAAAAGTTTGACTTCTTTGAAATCAGTAAATATTTGTCAATCCCATTGGATTGTGCCAGGCCCAGGCTTAGTGTTGGGGATAAAGTCCCTTATCCCTGTAGGAGCCCACAGATTAGCTGGGGCAAGACCTACCTAGGGAAAGTTCATTCAAGCATCCAGGGATTAAGTGATGGTGAAGAGAAACATCCAGAGCCAGCAGGATTTGGGAGGCACCTAGAATCTTGGGTGCTATGCACTGCTGGTCCCCATCTGCTAACTCAGACACCAAGCCTTCTCCTACCTGCCAGGGGCTCCCACCATCTGGACCCCATCAATTCTTACTTGGATGACAGGAGCCCCCACCACACCCCACTGGTGTCCCTGCCTCCTCCAGTCCTTTTCACCTCATGGCTTACTGCAAGTGGGCTTTCTGACTCTGGCACCTGATCTCTCCTTTCAATAAAGTCCCAAATTCTGCACTTCCTAGCCTCAACTCTGCCCCCTCCCTCACCAGCTCCAGAGGTCTCAGCCACACCACACTCCTTGGAGACCCCTGTCCACGATCTGAAGTTTTCTCTCTCCCAGTTGGTCCCGTTGGGAACTCCTTCCTGCCCTTTTCAAACAAAGCCCAGGAGTCCTTTCTACTGAAGGGCCTTCTCAGGACCTCATACCTATCTGGAGCCTCCTATAGCCAATACTCTTCTCTGGTCCTTTCCTGGTGCCTCAGGCATCTGGCAAGGTCATTACTGGCAGCAAAACCCACCATTTCCAAAATCCCTTGCTCTGCGAATCGCAGAATGTGCCACAGCTGTCAGCTAGGCAGACACCAAATAGGCAGTGCTGGGTCAGAAAGGGACAAGCGGCCACCTGCAGCCCCCTATCCCCTGGGATGGGATAGGGAAGACAGGTTGCGGCTGAGCTGCAGAATAACCCGGGCTTTCCTTCCCGTGTCTTGTGTCTGACAGACCCAGTGTCTCACAGCGGCAATCGTGTGTATCCTGGATGGGATTATGGTCACCAAGAAGATAACGGATAAAATGAGAAGAATGCTGGGACTCGAATATGAAAGCAGTTCCTCCCTGCTCCTGGAACCCAAGAGGTCAGGACCCACGCCGGCGCCCGGGAAAGCGGGCACGCCGGGATCCTCCAAACCACCCACCCCGGCAGCCTCGAAACCACCCGTGGCGGCACCTGCGAAAGCACCCACACAGGCCCCCACCTCGGCTGCCAGGCGCACCTCCTCCCGGGGATCCTCGAAGACATCCACGATGCCATCCTCACGGGCATCCTCGCTGCCACCCTCGCAGACAGGAGCGTCTGTGCCTCGTCCCTCCCGCTAATCCCCCCACTGAGCTTGCATGCTGTCACCTATCCCGACCCACATGCGATCATAAAATCAGGGCTGCTAAATCGGGAACATTTCTGCTTCCTCGTGTTGCCTTGCGTAAAAGTCGAGCTACCTTTTTTCGCGGCCGCTGCGCCTGGCGCGGCGCGGGACGACGCTGCCCCAGGGAGCCGTGGCCAGGGCCTTGACCCCGCGGGGGTTCCCGCCCACGCGACCGGCCCACGGCTGGGGGGAGGGGGGCTGGGCGGCCCTGGAGGCAGCCGGCCCGGCACCCACTGGGGTCCTCGCGGTGCGACCGGGTCGGCCCGGAGCCCGGTGAGCCGGCGCGAGGAGACGCGGCGCGCGGGAAAGCGCCAGGCGTTGGCGTTCGCCGGCTCCTGGCCGTTGGCTGAGCGGGACCTCTGGGCGGGTCGGTGGGCACCAGGCTCGCTCAGAGGCCAGGCCTGTCCGCGGACAGCAGGAGAGATCGGGCAGGCGGTGAGAAGTTAAGAACTCCCACGCAAAGATGGCTGACAAAGGCAAAAAGGGCAAAGCGGCGGCCGCGGCGGCCCCGCCCCCCGCAGCTGCGCCCCCGCCCCCTCCGCCGTCGTCGGTCCCCAAACCCGAAGACAAGAAAGACCAGGAGCCCAAGAAAAAGGAAAAGTCAGTGCAGCCCAAGGATGAAGTGGGCACGAGGAAGGGGTGTCGCCGCTACAAGTGGGAACTCAAGGACAGCAATAAAGAGTTTTGGGTTATGGGGCACGCTGAGGTCAAGATCCTGAGCTTGGTAAGTTGGTCGGGTACCCCTGGGCGGGGGGATGGGGGTCCAGCGATGGGAAGAGGGAGAAGGAGCAGGCTCCAAAGGGGCTCCGAAAGGGTTGTAGAGCCAGTGAGAGCCCTCTGCCGTAGCTCAGGTGCATGTCTCCCAGCAGGGCTGCCTAATAGCTGCACTGGTAATGTTCACGGGGACCACCGTGCACCCTCTCCTGACACTCATCATCACCATGGAGTTGTCCGTCTTCTGCTTCTTCTTCATTATCTACACCTTCGCCATCAACAGATACATGCCCTTCATCCTGTGGCCTATTTCTGTAAGTGAGAGGAGGTGGGGAGTGCCTGCGGCTGGGGTGCATTCATGCGTGTGTCTTGGTACCTGGAAGTGACTGAACAGACAGACATGCGCCACCTTCCACATTAGTGCCCAGGGCATGGGCTCAGCACCTCAGGTGGGCCAGGGGAGGGGCAGCTGAAGTTAGGCAGAAAAGGCAGCTTGGGGGTTGGGGGCGGGGTGGGCTTCTTACCTATCTGGTGGTCAAAGGAAGAGGTCTTTGCTTTCTGGAAGCTTTGCTCTCCATGGGAGCAGAGGCTGTATAGCAACCAGCTGTTCCTCCCGCTTCTGTGCCAGCTCACACTTGAGTGTGGAGAGATCACCCCAGAACATACCCCATCCCCAGGATTCAAAGAAGAAAACCAATCTTCCAATAAATCAGTAAAATAAAATGAGAATTTTAAAGAAATCCCTTCTAAAGCAGTCTTGGATCTCCAGTGACTTTCCCTGTAAAGGATGTTAAGCATAGGGGCGCTGGGTGGCTCAGTCGGTGGAGCATCTAACTCTTGATTTCAGCTCAGGTCATGATCTCGGGGTTGTGAGATCGAGCCCCTGTAGCGCTCTGCACTGGGCATGGAGCCTGCTTAAGATTCTCTCTCTCCTCCCTCTGCCCCTCCTCCATGCGCATGTTCTCTGTCTCTCTCTCTCTCAAAAAAAAAAGGATGTTCAGCCCAAAGCAGTCATCCACTGGAACGGGAGTGGGGCAAGCTACCCAAACACTTGTGCCCTCTGTTTCCTTCATCTGTAACATGAGGACAGTAATAACCTCTCATGCGATTGTGCCTGAGAAATAAATGCAAAGTGCTTGATGCTGTGCCTGAGGACTCAGGGCCTTGAATCCCTGGCCATCACCTGTGTGATCACAGAGTGCACCCACCTAACTTCCATCTCACTGCACATTCACAGTGTACCTCCAGGGCACTAAACTCAGGGTTTCACTCACCTTACATATGAAATGGTCTCAGGAGGGCCAAATCACGTACCCCCAGGTAACTCAGCTAGTAAGTGGCAGAAAAAGGATTCAAACCCAGCTTTGTCCGTAGATTCTGAGTCCCTAACTGCACTCAGTTCTGCTTCCTTATCAAAAGTGACTGGGGCCCAGGGATTCATAGGTCTCCGCAGTGTGAGGACTCCCAATATAGGGAGAAAGGAGAAGAGGACCAAATAAGACTCTTGGGAGAGGGATAAGCAGAGGACAAAGTAAAGGGAAAGCCAAGGAACTTGAGAAGATACTTTTAGTTCCAACAAAATGAAGAATCAGTAAACCCTGAAAATCCTCCTACTGCACCTATCTAAAACTACTAGGGAAAATGTAAACACAACTGCGATAGCTGAATGGCTGAGCCGGCAGGAAAAAAAAAAAAAGAGGAGACACACAAGTGCCAGAAATGAAAAACAGGAGTGGAGCTCAGTCCGCTATTGGATTGTGGGTAGGACTGGCCCATGAAGTATTGCCCCCAGGAAGCAACAGTGTGGATGTGCATACACTCTTCAGTTAGCGGAGGTGAGGTCTTGGTCCCGAGCAAGATGGGGATTCAGAACTGAGACCCCTGCATAAGCCAGCACCCTGCAAAGACAGGGAGAAGACAGGCAGAGAAGACAAAGGAACAAGAAGCCATGTTCACCTCTGTCTGAGCTTTGAGTGGGAAAAGAAAGAAAAGAAAAGAAAAGAAAGACCACCTTGAGAAATAGAAACCTTGGGTCTGAATTTTGTATGGACTTGGTTTGAATTGTTAACTACTTTCATCCTGGAAACCTTCATGCAGCCTAGAAAAATTGTGCCTGGGAATTAGCATAATATCGGATCCTAACTTAATCATGTTCTGACGATGTCCCTGGGACTCCTGACAGAAACAAATGCAAAGTCCCAGTCAAAGCATAAAGAGGTTCTCACAGGACAGGTGGGGGCAGAGGGCTTGCCAAGAACGAACTCACAGTCCAAAACTACAAGACACCTGATTTTAAAATCCCCATGTCCAAGAATCGAGAATCAGCAAACAAACAAATGGGAGGATTAAAACCCTGAGAATATGAGATTAATAGAAGAGCTGTCTGAAAATAATAAGAAATACACTTAAAATAATTAAAGATATAAACAGAGCCCTAAGAACAGAATAAGACATTCTGAGGACAGAATAAAAAGATCCAGGAAATGAATACAATACCCTTCAAAATTGAAATTATCCTTCAAAAATTACTATTCAATGGGCACCTGGGTGGCTTAGTTGGTTAAGCATCTGCCTTCAGTTCAGGTCATGATCATGGGGTTCTGGGATTGAGCCCCACATCAGGCACCCTGCTCAGTGGGGAGTCTGCTTCTCCCTCTCCTTCTGACCCTCCCCCTTGCTTGTGCTCTCACTTGCTCGCTCTCTCTCCCTCTCAAATGAATAAATAAAAAATCTTTTTAAAAATCTTTTTAAAAAAATTACCATTGAAGGGGCACCAAGGTGGCTCACTAAGTTGAACACCTGACTCTTGATTTCAGCTCAGGTCATGATCTCAGGATCATGAGACTGAGCCCCGCATTGGGCTCCACGCTCAGTGCGGAGTGTGCTTCTTTCTGTCTCTCTCTCCCTCTGTCCCTCTGCCCCTCCCCCTGCTCACACATGCGCTCTCTCTCAAATAAATAAATGAATCTTTTTAAAAAATTATCATTCAAGGGGCGCCTGGGTGGCTCAGTCGGTTGAGCAACTGCCTTCGGCTCAGGTCATGATCCTGGAGTTCCTGGATCGAGTCCCGCATCGGGCTCCCTGCTCGGCGGGGAGTCTGCTTCTCCCTCTGACCCTCCCCCATCTCGTGCTCTCTCTCTCTGTCTCATTCTCTCTCTCAAATAAATAAATAAAATCTTTAAAAAAAAAAAAACTTATAAAAAAAAAAATTATCATTCAAGAGCTCGCTTCTGCAGCACATATACTAAAATTGGAACAATACAGAGAAGATTAGCATGGCCCCTGCACAAGGATGACACATAAATTCACAAAGCATTCCATATTTTTTAAAAAAATTATCATTCAAAAATGAAGGAGAAATTAAGACATTCCTAGATAAAGCAAAAGTTGAGGGAGTTTGTGGCTAGTAGACCTGCCCTACAAGAAATGCTAAAGAGAGTCCTTCAGGCTCAAATGAGAGGACACTAGACAGTAACTTGAAGCCATAAAATAATAAAGAACACCAATAACAGTAACTACATAGGTAAATATAAAAGCCAGTATTATTGTATGTTTGGTTTGTAACTTCTTTTTTCTGATATGATTTAAAAGACAAATGCATAAAACAATAATTATAAATCCATGTTAATGGGACTGTATGTAAAGATATAATTTGTGATGATAACAGTAAGAGCTTTTGTGTACTACTGAGGCAAAGTTGGTATCAATTCAAGCTAGACTATTATAAATTTAAGATATTAATTGTAACCCCAAGGTAACCACTAGGAAATTAACTAAATAATGTGTAGAAAAAGAAATGAGAAGGGAATGAAATTGGTACATTACAAAAAAATTAAACACAGAAGAAGGTAATAATGGAGGAATTGAGGAACAAAAAGATATGATATATAAAAAACAAACATCAAAATGATAGAAATACGTCCTTATCAGTAATTACTTTAAGTGCACATGGATTAAACTCTCTAAGAGATTTTCAGAATGGATTTTTTAAATGATCCATTTTAAACTGATAAAATATGAACATAAGAGGGCGCCTGGGTGGCTCAGTTGGTTAAGCGACTGCCTTCGGCTCAGGTCATGATCCTGGAGTCCTGGGATCGAGTCCCGCATCGGGCTCCCTGCTCGGCAGGGAGCCTGCTTCTCCCTCTGACCCTCCCCCCTCTCATGTGCTGTCTCTCTCATTCTCTCTGTCTCAAATAAATAAATAAAATCTTAAAAAAAAAAAAAAACAATATGAACATAAGAGACTCACTTTAGTCCAAAGATACAAATAAGTTCAAAGTAAAAATGGGAAAAGATACTACATGTAAATAGTGACCAAAAAAGAGCTGAGGTGGTCAAACTAATGTTAGATTTAATGAAAGACATGAATCCTCAAAGGTGTACCAAGAAAAATAAGTAAACACAAAACCACACCTAGGCATGTCATAGAGGCCCCAGAAACAAAGGAAAACTTAAGGGAGTTTGCGGCCCTTGGAAGAGGGAGAAGCAGACTTCCCGCTGAGTAGAGAGCCCAATGCAGGGCTCCATCCCAGGACCATGGGATTATGACCTGAGCCGAAGGCAGACAGTCAACTGACTGACCCACCCAGGTGCCCTGAGGATAATTTTTTTTTAAGATTTATTTACTTATTTGAGAGAGAGAGCATGAGCAGGGGAAGGGGCAGAGGGAGAGGGGGAGGGAGAGCGTCTCAAGCAGATTCCCCGCTGAGTGCAGAGCCCAACCTTTGGTTTAATTATAAAATTAAACCAAAAGACAACTTACCTTAAAAAAAAAACAAAACAAAACCAAAGACAACAAAAACCCTCAAACTACTAGACTTAACTTCATATATTTCAACAGCAGTAACAGTGGCCAGAAAACACTGGAATAATTTCTTTAAAGGGATGAGGTGGCAAGAGTAAAATAAAGATATTTTTAAACAACGAATGAAACGATTTCTTTTCCCTGACCCTCACTGAAAGAACTACTAAAAGATGTACCTCAGGAAGAAGGAAATTAAACCAAAAAGAAATGTGTGCCATGTAAAAAAGGAACAGTAAGCGAAGAGCCTAGTGAGTGTGTGGATTGACCTAAATAAACATTAAGACAGAATTGGGGTTTTAAAAAATATATTAATAGTTTTGGGAGGTGGGAGAGAACACTAAAACAAGGTAGAACTGAAGCAGCAGCAACATAGTAACAGGTTAAGACCACGGTAGTGGTGTATGATAAGAATTAAAAGTCATTGATTTGGAAGGACATTTGGTAATAATGTTAACACTAACATATTAAAACATAATTCTGTATTCTGCTAAAGAATAGAATTCCCGGGTATGTAACATCAAACCTATTGAGGGGAAAGAGTGGAAAGAGAATAGAGTTAATTCATAGAAGGGAAGAGGGGGGAGGGGGAATGTGGCATATGTTAAATAGAAAAAAATAAAATAAAATGGCAGAAATAAATCCAAATATATCAGAAATGGTGACAAATATAAATGGACTATATTCTTCACTTAAAAGACAGAGGACTCTAAGAATAGATATTTTTTTAATCCAGCTATAAGAGATGGAAAAAATAATAAAAGGAAAATACTAACTAAAAGCCAATTTTATGTTTTTTTTAAGTTTATAAAGATCACCACGTATAGTAATTCTGAACTTGTATGTACCCAACAAGATAGCCCCCAAATATAAAAAAACAAAAATGAACTTATTTATAAGGAAGAACAACAACATGCTGCAAACAGCAGCCATAGTGGTAGATTAACATGCCTCCTTCAGCAATTGATAGCCAATCCAATGACATACCTAGAACATATGGAACCCTATACCCAACAGAACGGGCTATATATTCTTTTCAAGTACACTTGGAACAATCATAAAAATTAACCTCAGGGTGCCTGGGTGGCTCAGTTGGTTAAATGTCCAACTCTTGATTTTCACTCAGGATGTGATCTCAGGCTCCTGAGGTCAAGCCCCAGGTTGGGCTCTGCACTCAGCGGGGAATCTGCTTGAGACGCTCTTCCTCCCCCTCTCCCTCTGCCCCTTCCCCTGCTCATGCTCTCTCTCTCAAATAAGTAAATAAATCTTAAAAAAAAATTATCCTCAGGGCACCTGGGTGGGTCAGTCGGTTGGCTGTCTGCCTTCAGCTCAGGTCATAATCCCATGGTCCTGGGATGGAGCCTGCATTGGGCTCTCTACTCAGCGGGAAGTCTGCTTCTCCCTCTTCCTTTGTGCACTCTCTCTCAAATAAATAAAATCTTAAAAAATTATCCTCAATAACATCACAAAGTAAATGTAGATAAATAACAAATAAGTGATTATCATACAGAACATATTCTCTAATTTCAACGTAATATAATTAGAAATCAATCAGTAAAATTTAACTCAATCTCCAAGTGTTTGGGGGGAAATCTAGTGTGTTCCCCAAACATATGAGGATTTAGTATCTATGTAGTATTCACAGATACTATCTGTAGAATGTCCCTAAACTATTCAAATTCAAATCTATATAATTAGAAAAGACTGAAAATTAATAGTCGTAAGAAGGTACCAGAACAAAATAAAACAATGGAATTAAGAAGAAGGCAATGCCAAAGATAAGAGCTAAAACTAATGAAATAGGAAACAAAGATCCATAGTGAGGACTAATAAAACAAAATATCTAGTTCTTTGAAAAAGACTAATAAAGTAGGTGGATCCCAAGGGGGGGAGAAAAAAGAGAATGAACAAAGAAAAATATTAGTATAAAAATCAAAAAGAGGGCACCTGGGTGGCTCAGTTGGTTAAGCATCTGCCTTCGGCTCAGGTCATGATCCCCGGGATTGGGTCCCGCATCGGGATCCCTGCTCCACAGGGAGTCTGCTTCTCCTTCTCCCTCTGCCCCTCCCCCACTGCTTATGCTCAAGCTCTCTCTCCCTCACTCTCAAATAAATAAAATCTTAAAAAAAAAAAGATCAAGAAGAGATTTTTAAAGATTACAGGGAAAATGTGAATTTTTATGCCCATAAATTGGAAAGTTTAGATAATAATTTCCTGTAAAAAATATAACATAAAATTGACTCAAAAAGAAATAGAAAAACAAGTTATAAAAAATTCATCCATGTTTCCATGTGGCACTGGTTTCACTTTTTACATTTAAATCTTTTGGTTAATTTGGAGTCATTCTGGAAGCCTGGGTGGCTCAGTTGCTTAAGCAACTGCCTTCGGCTCAGGTCATGATCCTAGAGTCCTGGGATTGAGTCCCACATCAGGCTCCCTGCTCAGCAGGGGGTCTGCTTCTCCCTCTGATCCTCCCCCCGCTCATGCTCTCTCTCTCATTCTCTCTCTCTCTCAAATAAATAAATAAAATCTTTTAAAAAACCTAATTTGGAGTCATTTTGGTATATGGTATGAACCATGACTTCAGCTTTATATCCTTTTTTTTCTTTAAGAGAGAGAGGGCATACACGTGAGTGGGTGGGTGTGTGGGGAAGGGGGGCAAAGGGAGAGGGTGAGAGAGAATCTTAAACAGAGTGCAGAGCCCGATGTGGGGCTCAATCTCACAACCCCAAGATCATGAGCTGACCTGAAATCAAGAGTCAGTTAACCAACTCAGCCACCAAGGTGCCCCTCTAGCTTTATATCCTGATGACTATCCAGTTGTTCTACCTTATCACTCAATTTATTCTTTTATTAAATAGTGTATCTTTTCCCCACTGATTTTATATTTTTTAAGATTTTATTTATTTGGGAGAGAGAGTGCATGCGAGAGAGAGAATGAGAGAGCATGAGTGGGGGGAGGCTCAAGGGGAAGGGAGTAGAAGTAGCCTCCGCATTGAGCAAGGAGCGTGACATGGGGGTCAATCCCAGAACCCTGGGATCATGACCTGAACCAGAGGCAGATGCTTAACTGACTGAGCCAACCAGGTGACCCCACCACTGATTTTTTTTTTTAAAGATTTTATTTATTTATCTGACAGAAAGACAGCGAGAGAGGGAACACAAGCAGGGGGAGTGGGAGAGGGAGAAGCAGGCTTCCCGCTGAGCAGGGAGCCCAACGCAGAGCTCAATCCCAGGACCCTGGGATCATGACCGGAGCCAAAGGCAGACGCTTAACGACTGAGCCACCCAGGCACCCCTCTCCCCACTGATTTTAATTGGCATTTTTGTTAAATGTTAAAATCCCAGATGCAGGCTTTATTTCTAGACTATACATTCAGTTTCATTGGTCTGTCCCTTTTTTCTTCTCTCTTTTTACAGCCCTGATAATATGCTGTATTATCTAGTAGTCTTTTGATCTTAAAACCAGACATTATAAGGAAAGTAAAGTATATATAGTATAGTATATATAGCTTATCTGAATGTGGCTATAAGAATCCTCAATAAAATATAAGCAAACTGAATCAAGGGATACATAAGGAAGCAATACATCATGATCAAGCAGGGTATGTGTCAGGAATGCAAAGATGGTTTAATCTGCAAAATTCTATTAATTTACAATCTTGAATCTAAAGGAGAAAACCATGTCATCTCACGAGCTTCAGAAAAACTAGTAATATTCAATACTAATTTTTAGGAAACTCTTAGCAAACTACTTTAAAAGAGAACATCCTTATCTTAATAAGTACCTACCCAAACCAACAATAACCATTGTGTTTCATGGTAAAACTTTAGAAGCATTTCCTTAGCAATGCCGACTATCCATCCTTCTGTACAGCACTGTGCTGGAGATCTTAAATTAGTCACAACGTAACAAGAAAAAAAGTGAATGAATTGGGAAGGGGAAAAAAACTAGAATCATTCACAGATAATATGATTCTCCACATAGAAAATCTAAAAGAATCTACAGTGAAATTACCAGAACTGCTTGAGTGCCACAGGGCAACCAGAGACCCACATGATATCATTCCAGAATACCAGCAACGAACAATGAGAAAATGTGACTTCTCACAGAAACCATTTAAAACAGCAACAGAAACCAGAAGAAACTTAGAATAAACCTGTTCAAAGATGTGTAAGACTTTACACAGAGATCATAATTTATTAATAGACATAAAAGAAAACTCTACATAAATGGAAAAATACACCACATTCACAGATCTGAAGAACTGTTATCATAAAGATGATATCCGTTTATTCCACAGTAATCCGTAAATTAAGTAGAAATTTCAACCTGACAGAGGTTGTTCCTGGAACTTTACAAGGTGATTCTAAAATTCTGGCAGGGATGGACTCATCTAACAAGATATTGGAATTACTATAAAGCTTTGGTATTAGCTCAGGGATTACAAAAAGACTAATGGAATTGTTATGGTCTGAATGTGTACCCCCAAAATTCATAGGCTGAAATCTAACCTCCAGAGTGACTAAGCTTGCAGATGGGGCCTCTAGAGTAGTACTTAAGATGAAATGAAATCATAAGAGTGGGACCCTGATCCAATAGGATTAGTATCCCTATAAGAAAAGACAACAGAGAGCTCTCTCCTCCCTCCCTCTCCCCCTGCCTCCTCCCCATGCCACTGTGCACACCATGGAAAGGCCATGTGGGGACATAGCAAGAAGGCAGCCATCTGCAAACCAGGAAGAGAGCCCTCACCAGAAACTGAATACGCTGGCATCTTGATCATGGACCTCCAGCCTCCAGAACAATGAGAAAATAAATGTCTGTTGTCTAAGCCACCCAGTCTGTGGTATTTTGCTAAGGTCGCCTGAGAAAACGAATACAGGAATAAAAAGAGAACTCAGAAACAAACCTACATACATATGGCAACTTGGTATATAACAGAGGTGGTGTTATAAACCAATTGACCTGAATATTTAATAAATGTTCTTGGGAATGTGTGTGTGAGCAAGAGAGAGAGGGAGAAACTATGTATCACGTTAAAATTAAAACTTTACAACAGAAGCCATCATAAAGAAAATTTTTAAAACCAATAGAAAAATGAGATCAGGGATATGATGATACCTTTTATTTCTTCTTGTCTGACTGCTCTACCCAGGATTTCCCACTCTGTTGAAGAGGATTGGTAAGAGGGGGCACCCTTGTTTTGTTCCTGATCTTAGAGGAAAAGTTTTCAACCTTTCGCCATTGAATATGATGTTAGCTGTGGGCTTGTCATGTACGGTCTTTATTATGTTGACATATGTTCCTTCTATGCCTAATTTGTTAAAGAGTTTTTATCATGGATGGATATTGAATTTTGTCAAATGCTTTTTTCTTTGTCTATTAAGGGGATCATATGATTCTTTTCTCTCATTGTACTAATGTGACCTACCACATTGATTGATTTGCATATGTTTAAAACATCCCTGCATCCCAAGAATAAATGCTACTAGATCATTGTGAATGATCCTTTTAATGTGCTGCTAAATTTGGTTTGCTGGCATTTTACTGAGATTTTTCGTATTACTATCCATCAGGGATTGGCCTGAAATTTTCTTTTCCGGTAGTGTCCTTTTCTGGTTTTGGTATTAGGAAAACAATGGCTTTATAAAATGAGTTTGGGAGTGGTTCCCTCCTCTTCAATTTTTTGGAAGAGCTTGAGGATTGGTGTTAATTCTCCTTTAGATGTTTGGTAAAATTCACCAGTAAAGCCATCTGGCTCTGGGCTTTTCTTCATTAGGAGATTTTCTTTCTTTCTTTCTTTTTTTTTTTTTTTAAGATTCTACCCATTTATTTGACAGAGAGAGAGACAGCGAGAGAGGGAACACAAGCAGGGGGAGTGGGAGAGGGAGAAGCAGGCTTCCTGCCAAGCAGGGAGCCCGATGCAGGGCTCGATCCCAGGACCCTGGGATCACGACCCGAGCCGAAGGCAGCCGCCAACGACTGAGCCACCCAGGCGCCCCAGGAGATTTTCTTTTTAAGATTTTATTTATTTGTGAGAGAGAGAACACTAGCAGGGGGAGCGGCAGGCAGAGGGAGAGGGAGAAGCAGGCTCCCCTCTGAGCAAGGAGCCCGATGCAGGACTCGATCCCAGGACCCCAGGATCATGACCTGGGCTGAAGGCAGACGCTTAACCGACTAAGTCACCCAGGTGCCCCTGGGAGATTTTCGATTACTGATTCATACCAGGAGGAAATATGCACAGAAGACACAGACAAGCGTGTTCACCACAGCAGAGTTTGTAATAATAATTTCCTAAAAGGTAGAAACAACCTAATGTCTCTGGTTTGGTTTATTCATAGCATACATCAGTTAAAATTTATGAATTCAATATGTATTTCTCAAAATTGATAAATCTCACAAACTTTGTTAAGTTTAAAAAGCCAATACTGGGGGTGGGGGGGGTGCCCGGTGGCTCAGTCGGTTAAGCATCTGGTCATGATCACAGCGTCCTGGGATAAGACTGGCATCTTGCTCCCTGCTCAGCAGGGAGTCTGCTTCTCCCTCCCCCTGCTCTTGTGCTTTCTCTCTCTGTCTCTCTCTCCCTCTCAAATAAATAAATAAAATCTTTAAAAACAAAAACAAAAACAATGCTGGGACACCTGGGTAGCTCAGTCAGTTAAGGAATTGACTCGATTTCAGCTCAGGTCATGATCTCAGGGTTGCAAGATCAAGCCCCATGTCAGGCTCCGCGCTCAGCACAGAGTCTGCTTGAGATTCTCTCCCTCTTCTCCCTTCCTGCCCCACTCCCCGTGCATGCACATGCGCTCTCTAAATAAATAAAAAATAAAAGCTTTTTTTTAAAAAGCCAATGCTAGAAGATATCTTTTATTTAAATTTAAATTTGTGAAACACATAAAATAGTATATACTGTTTGTGAATATATAATATGGAGGAAAATATGAAGACACTCTTGGGAAAAGTACCCATTAGCTCCAATGTGTGTGGCTGCCTCTGAGCGACAGGCATGAAAGGGCTAGAGTGGTGACCCTGTGGATCCACAAAGTTTTACTTCTGGCTTTTTTTTTTTCTTAGTGCTCTAAGCAAATATTGCAAGATGTTAACATCTGTTCAATCTCAGTGGTTCATGGCTGCTGGAGGTGGGAGTGGGGATAGTATGTTTGAAATGTATTAAAATTCAAAACCCTGAAAAAGAAAAGAAAAGGCCCACAACAAGTAGCCAGGGAAGGACAATTAACAGAAAAACAGCATCGTGGAAACCAAGGGGAAGGGTGGGCCTCGTCCAGGGCTGCCGAGTCGGCTGTTGCCCACATGATGAAGAGGGTGCACAGACTCTGGGCTACCATCACCGCACGAGTGATGGCGGAGGAAGCCGGCTTGCAAGGGCCATGCTTTGGCCAACTCTAAGCTTGGCTACGCCGGGAAGTGGCCGTGCATGGTACCTGCAGGGAAAGCAGCCCTCTGCCCAAGCTGGAAACATCTGGACATTTTCAGGAAGGTAAAGGAAGTAAGTATAGGGCAAGGTTAAGATTGGGGCCAGAAGGGATAGAAAGGAAGGCTGATGATGGAGGAGGTGGTGTGGCCTTGCAAAGAAGAGAGTGTCTAGGAAGTAAGGCAGGAGGGGGGTGGGGGCAGGGGTGGAGGAGGCAGCTGCCAGGCTCCCAAGCAGAGAGGCCAGAATCCAACAGACCCTCCTGCCAGCGATACAGCCCACTCTGGATCCAGAGAGGGGAGCTGGCCCTGAGAGGAAAGATGACGGAGGGTTGCACTCACCATTAAGTTGAACAGATGTGCATTTACTTAAATGAGTATTGGAGGGAAAAAAAAAAAAGAAAGAAATAACTAGCCACTAAATGTGTGATTTCAGAGGAGATGGCAGCAGAGGGGGCCCATGAAGGCAGTTAAGCAGCCTGAGCTTTGGGTCTCAACACAAAGAGCCCAGCCCTGGGGACCAGAGCATGTCCACCCAGCTGATGTATATTTATCTTCACATATATATTTTTAAAATTAGGCAGAAGTTTGGGGCGCCTGGGTGGCTCAGTCATTAAGCATCTGCCTTCGGCTCAGGTCATGATCCCAGGGTCCTGGGATCGAGCCCCGCATCGGGCTCCCTACTCGGCGGGAAGCCTGCTTCTCCCTCTCCCACTCCCCCTGCTTGTGTTCCCTCTCTCGTTGTGTCTCTCTCTGTCAAATAAATAAATAAAATCTTAAAAAACAAAACAAAACAAAATTAGGCAGAAGTTTGGAAACCATCCCCTCTGGAGGAAGCGATGCCAGGCTGGGTGTTGATGGGGGTTTGGTTCTGGTTGAGACTGACTCTCCCATCTCCCACGCTTTCAGGACCTTCTCAATGACCTGTTCGCCTTCATCTTCCTTGTGGGGGCTGTAGTCATAGCTGTGAGAAGCCGACAGACCATGCCCATGCACTACTTCATTGCTGTGGTGAGTCTTTCGTGTTGGGAACTCCAGAAATCACCTCTTCTGGAGAATGGGTGTTTTCCCCTGACTTAAGGAAAGGACTTCTTTTCTTTTCACAAAATCTTGGGACCCGTGCAAAGTTTAAAAGTAAAGCTGGTCAATGTTTCCAAAGAAGAAGCCACTTAAATAAAGATGCTGTCCAGGGAGCCAGCTGAGCTAAGGGCTTCCTCCTCCTAGCTGCCTTGATCCCCAAGGCAATGGGCCACACCCAGGCTGGGTTTTAAGAGAGGGATGCTGAGGTTGGGGGAGGGGCAAAATCGGAGCGTCTCCGGGGGAACCAAGGGATGTGTTAACCAGCACCTGCTGACTAATTAGAAACAAGGAGAGACTATGCCTGCTTTGGAATGAAAAGCAAAAGTTCCTTCTTCTGTTTTCTAGATCCTTATTGGCGTGGCTGGACTTTTCGCCTTAATCGATATGTGTCTTCAAAGAAAACATTTCAAAGGCAAGAGAGTCAGAAGGAATGCGCTGATTCCCCCTGCAGGAAAGGAGCAAAAGTTTGACAAGCCAAAGGAAGGAGAAAAGCCACCGGAAAATGTACCAGAAAAGGCACCAGAAAAGGCAGGAGAAAAGCCCAAGGATAAAGGAAAGGGAGGCAAGAAATGACAGGAAGGAGCGACAGCATGTTTTACTACAAAACATATGTCCACTGTCTGTCTTTTCTTCTCTCTAGAATGGTTTTTTCCTTTCCATCCCAATAACCACCTTTGCTTGGAAAAGAAATTCCTCTTTAAATGGATTTTAAAGCTTAAAGTTGACGTAAACATTATTTTGTTCATTCAACAAAAGGTACTGAGTGTTTTGGTGCAGAGGGCAAGATCAGAGCTGGGCCTCTTGGGGCACCTGCCTGCCACAGGGCACACGAGGTTTGGGGGACCAGCAGCGTGGGCGACACTGGCTGTCAGCAGTGATCAGCCAAAAGGGCCAGAGGAGAACAAGAGACTGCCAAACAAAATGAACATTTTGTTCATATTGATATTTGTCTTTTCTTTTTTTTTTTTTTTTTAAGCATCCAGGTAGTCCCTATGAGAAAAATCGGTTGTTGGCCTTCCTTACTCTTACTTTGCAGTTTAGCCTTGGTCCTCGTGTGAGGTGCACTGAGGAGGAGGGCAAAGAGGTGGTGTCATCCCCTCAGGGTTCAGGGCCTCCAAGAGCCAGTCAGGCTGGCGCATGGGCCAGGCAGGATGGGCACAGGAAGAACCGAGGGGACTCCAGCCAGCCCTCTGGGACCTGCAGTGTCTCCCTCAGTGAGGACCTGAGCATAAGCCCTGAGCCAGGCTCAGCTGGGCCCTGGAGCCACGGTTCCCGCCCAAGTGGCAGGGTCCACCTCTGCCGGGAGAGCACATACTCGGCTGCTACAGAGCAGCAAGTGAGGCTGGCAAGAGGCTGCAGCCTGGTGGTCGGCGGTTGGGCGGGCGGGGAGCCCATGCAGGCTGGGCAGGATGACGCATAACCCTACCGAAAGTGGGAGCAACCAGAGGGAGGTACCTTGAACTCAAAAGTGCAGCCTATCCTGCCATGTGACCCGAAATTCCTCTCCTAGGTATTGAGCCAAGAGGAATGGTGTATTAGAATGTTCATAATAGCCAAAAGGTAAAAAAGAGCCTAAATGTTCAAAAGGAGATAAATTAAACTGTGCTACGTTCACAAAATGGAATACTACTCAGCAATGAAAAAGAATAATGATACAACATGATGATGAATAATGATAAAAATAAAAGATTCACAACGACGACTCTCACATCATATTGAGTGAAAGAAGGCACACACAAGAGAAGGACATACCCTATGATTCTATTTCTAAGAAGTTCAAGAACAGAGAAAAATACAGTGAAAGAAATGGACACACTATTTGCTTCAAGAGGAGTTTGAGGACTGACTACAAAGGGGCGTGAGGGTATGAGAAAGTTCTTTATTTTCACTGGGGGAAGTAGTCACAGGTATATACATCTGTCCAAGCATTCAATTGTATACTCAACACCTGTGTATTTCATCATATGTAAATTTGATCTAAAAATGTAAGCACAACAGAACTGTGTTCAGAATCTCATGGAACAGGGTAGACCTTGCTGAACTCCTCCGTGTGGCCATTCCTCTCAATCCCTGGAGGCGGCTCTCGGAGTAGGCAGTTCCCCACATCCAGACAGAGAAGGCATGCAGTGGGCCTGGGCTGGGGCTGGAACATAACGATGCAGCCACCTGTCATGCTGAGCCAGGAACCCTGGGACAGGGCTGTGGTCATCAGAGACTTCAGGAAGATGCCCCTTTGGAGCAAAACTACATCAGGTGAGTATCTGCTAGGAGTAGGGAATGTATCACCTATGGATCTGGTCAAAATGCAGATTCTGAGAAATCCTAACTAGTACATTCAGAGTAAAGATGGATACTGTGTGCCTAAAACAAAAATCGTAAAGAAGACAATAAGCTAACAACAGTTCTTAGTGGGGAGGGGTTGGTGGGATTATGAAAAAGATTTTAAAATTTAACAGGAGGGTTGACTAATAGAATGGACAGTTAGTGTTATGGAAAATAAAGTCCACATTGCTTGGTAAAATACAGGAACTTGAAAGATAAAGAGAAAATTCCCAAAGCTTTCAGAGCAAGAGAAACAGCACAAAGATATTACTGACATGAGAACAAAACCAAACATCAAAGGCTACCTGGATATTAGAAGACAACAAGGCAGGGGCACCTGGATGACACAGGTGGTTGAGCATCCTACTCTTGGTTTCAGCTCAGCTCATGATCTCAGGATCCTGAGATTGAGCCCCACATCGCGCTCCACGCTGACTCTCCCTCTGTATCCCCCCAAAACAAAAACATCTTTTTTTTTAAAGGGTGGGGAGCGCCTGGGTGGTGCAGTTGGTTGAATGATCAACTCTTGGTTTCGGCTCGGGTCATGATCTCAGGGTCATAAGATCGAGCCCTACACTGGGCTCCATGCCAAGCGTGAAGCCTACTTAAAAAAAATAAAAAATAAAAATAAAATTAAGGGGGGGGCGCCTGGGTGGCTCATCTGGTTAAACGGCTGCCTTTGGCTCAGGTCATGATCCCAGGTTCCTGGGATCTAGCCCTGAGTCGGGCTCCCTGCTCAGCAGAGAGCCTGCTTCTCCTCTCCCTCTGCCTGCCACTCTGCCTATTTGTGCTCTCTCTATATATCTTTGTCAAATGAATAAAAATTTTAAAAATCTTTTAGAAATTTTAAATTAAATTAAGGTTAAATGAGGTCATAAGGTTAATTGGTTTTCTTCTCTCTGTATCAGAAGCAGTGGTGGGAAGTATGAAACTGAGTAGAGAAACGAAACAAGCTTTATAGACAGAAGACCCCTCAGAACTTGGAAGTGTCAAGGAGACCATGAAAAGGAAAGATCTCAAGAGAAAGATCACATTAAGCTGTATATGAACTCCTGGGACCACCCCCAAGCAGTGGATGCATGGATTTCATCCTAGACAGCAGACTGAGTCCAAGGAACAAGAAACAGAGCCCTTGCAGATGAGGAAGAATGGGATAATTCCCTGGGATTTTGTTTTTACCATTCTCTTCCACTCCAGGCTCCAGACCACACCTGAGTAGAGAAACAAAACGAGCTTTATAGACAGAAGCCTCAGAGGGCGCCTGGGTGGCTCAGTCGGTTGAGCGACTGCCTTCGGCTCAGGTCATGATCCCAGGGTCCTGGGATCGAGTCCCACATCGGGCTCCCTGCTCTGCGGGGAGCCTGCTTCTCCCTCTCCCACTCCCCCTGCTTGTGTTCCCTCTCTCGCTGTGTCTCTCTCTGTCAAATAAATAAATAAAATCTTTAAAAAAA
>NC_138384.1:17610984-17664596 GCF_054177405.1 Leptonychotes weddellii | reverse complement strand
GAAGAAGAAGCCTCAGAACTTGAAAGTGTCAAGGAGACCATGAAAAGGAAAGATCTCAAGAGAAAGATCCCATTAAGCTGTATATGAACTCTTGGGACCACCCCCAAGCAGTGGATGCATGGATTTCACCCTAGACAGCAGATCAAAGGCCTGGAGAAGTAAACCACAGGGAAGGCCATGACACAGGTCTCAGACTGGAAACTCAGGCACACACAGAACAGATCAGAATAGCACTGCAACAACAACGGACAGGACATCTGGACAGAATGTCAGTAAGGATATAGAAGACTTGAACAATACTATAAACCATCTACTCCTAACAGATATATGTTGAACATTACCCCAACAACAGCAGAATACACATGCTTCACAAGTGCATATGAAAGCGTCTGTAAGACAGACCAGGTGTTAGGACAAAAACCAAGCCTCAATAGATTTAAAAACACTGAAATCATACAAATTATCTGCTTTGATCATAATGGAATGAAGCTAAAAATGAATAACAGAAGGAAAACTGGAAAACTGACAAATATGTGGAAAACACCCAATGGGTCAAAGAAGAAAACAGAAAAAGAAATTAGAAAATACCTACAGATGAATGAAACTAAAACACAACATACTAAAACTTATGAGATGCAGCAAAGGCAGTGCTCAGAGAGAAATTTACAGGTGTAAATGCCTACATTTAAAAGGAAGAAAGATCTCAAACCAATAACCTAACTTTACATCTTGATGAACCAGTAAAAGACCAAACTAAACCCAAAGATAGAAGAAAGGAAACAACAGAGATTAAAGCCAAGATAAATAAAACACAGAGTAGAAAAACAATAATCAACAAATCCAAAAGTTGGTTCTTTGGAAGTATCAACAAGATCAACAAACTTTTACCTAATGACAAAAAAAAAAAAAGACTAAAGTCAGAATTGAAAGTGAGGACATTATACTGATGATAGAGAAATAAAAAGAATTACAAGATAATTCTACAATAGTTGTATGCCAAAAAATTAGATGAAAAGACATACACACAAGGGCGCCTGGGTGGCTCAGTTGGTTAAGCGACTGCCTTCGGCTCAGGTCATGATCCTGGAGTCCCGGGATCGAGTCCCACATCGGGCTCCCTGCTCGGCGGGGAGTCTGCTTCTCCCTCTGACCCTCCCCCCTCTCATGCTCTCTCTATCTCATTCTCTCTCTCAAATAAATAAATAAAATCTTTAAAAAAAAAAAAAAAGAAAAGAAAAGACATACACACAAGAAACACACGATTTACCTAAATTGACTCAAGAAGAAATAGACAATCTCAACAGATCTATAAAAGATCAAAATAGTAACGAAAAACCTCCCAACAAATAAAAGTCCAGTACCACCGAACATTTAAAGAATTACCAACCCGTCTCAAACTCTCCCAAAAAACAAAAGACAAAGGAACACTTTCTAACTCATTTTATGGAGCCAGCATTACAAAAGATACCAAAGCTAGATAAAGATATCACAAAAAAAGAAAACTATATCCTAGTATTTGTTATGACTATAGATGTAAAAATTCTCAACAAAATATTAGCAAACCAACTCTAACAGGACATCAAACTTATTATACACTATGACCAAGTGGGATTTACCCCAGAATAGTACTGCAAAGTTTTTGAAAACTGAACTGAGGGGGCAACTGGGTGGCTCAGTCATTAAGTGTCTGCCTTCCACTTAGGTCATGATCCCAGGGTCCTGGGATCAAGCCCTACGTCGGGCTCCCTGCTCAGCGGGAAGCCTGCTTCTCCCTCTCCCACTCCCCTTGCTTGTGTTCCCTCTCTCACTGTCTCTCTCTCTCTCTCTGTCAAATAAATAAGATCTTAAAAAAAAAAAAAAGAATTTACTAAAAAGAAAAAAAAAGAAAAGTGAACTGAGGGGCGTCTGGGTGGCTCAGTTGGTTAAGTGTCTGCCTTCAGCTCAGGTCCTGGAGTCCTGACATTGAGCCCCACATCAGTCTCCCTGCTCAGCGAGGAGTGGGCTTCTCCCTCTGCCCCTCCCCCCTGCTTGTGCTCTCTCTCTCTCTCTCTCTCACTCTCTTCTCTCAAATAAATAAATAAAATCTTTAGAAAATTGTTTAAAAAAAAAGAAAACTGAACTGACATTGGATTCACAGTTCAGTGGTGGTAGGATATTGTGGCCTAAATCTAACCAGTTGATTGCCTGCTTAAAAATAAAAAACAGGGATGCCTGGGTGGCTCAGTCGTTAAGTGTCTGCCTTCGGCTCAGGTCATGATCCCAGGGTCCTGGGATCGAGTCCCACATCGGCCTCCCTGCTCGGTGGGAAGCCTGCTTCTCCATCTCCCACACCCTCTGTTGTGTTCCCTCTCTCTCTGTCTCTCTCTCTGTCAAAAAATAAATAAAATCTTAAAAAAATAAATAAAATAAAAATAAAAAACAAAACAAAACCCAATGATCTCTATAGGAACTAAACAAATCCAGAGTTCATAGCATAATATGAAAAATGTCCAAGATACAATCAATATTTAGTTGACATATTCAGAACTAGAAAAATCTCAACATTTTATGAGAAAAAAGACAGTCAACATAGAGCAACCCAAGAATAACACAAATGGTAGATGATTAGACAAAAACTTGAAAGAGAATATTGTAACCATGCTCTAAGAATAAGTGAAATAAATGGATAAAAAGTCTTAGTGAAGAAATATAAGATATAAAAAAATGATATGGAAATTTTAGAACTGAACACAATAACCAAAATACAAATCTCACTGGATGTGCTTAATAGCAGAATAGAAATGGCAGAGGAAGGAGTTAGTGAACTTGAAGATAGATTAAGGGGCGCCTGGGTGGCTCAGTCGGTTAACCGTCTGCCTTCAGCTTGGGTCATGATCCCAGGGTCCTAGGATTGAGTCCCGAGTCGGGCTCCCTGCTCAGCAGGGAGTCTGCTTCTCTCACTGCCCCTCCCCCCTCGTGATCTCCCTCTCTCTCTGTGTCATTCTCTCTCTCTCTGAAATAAGTAAATAAATAAGATAGATCCATAGAAAGTATCCAATTTCAACAAAAGAAAGTAGTAAGATTGAAAAAAATGAACAGAGCCTTGGGAACTTTAGAGACAATATCAAAAGGTCAAATATTTGTTGCTGTTGTTTTTTTAAAGATTTTATTTATTTATTTGACAGAGAGAGACACAGTGAGAGAGGGAACACAAGCAGGGGGAGTGGGAGAGGGAGAAACAGGCTCCCCGCCGAGCAGGGAGCCCGATGTGGGGCTCAATCCCAGGACCCTGGGATCATGACCTGAGCCGAAGGCAGACGCTTAACGACTGAGCCACCCAGGCGCCCCTCAAAAGGCCTAATATTTGTATCACTGGATTCCCATAAGGAGTGGAGTAAGAGTATGGCACAAAAACTTTTTGAAGAAATAAAGGCTGACAACTTCCCCAAATTAGCAAAAGACATAAATTTACAGATTCAAGAAATTCAGTAAACCTCAAACAGAAGAAACAAAAAATTCATACCCAGATACAGCCTAATCAAATTTCTGAAAAGTAAAGATGAAGAAAAGAATATTGTGAGCACTTAGAGGAAAATGATGCAACAATCTGAATGACTGAGGATTTCTCATCAGAGACCATGGAGCCCAGAAAGAAACGGCACAGTTTTCAAGTGTTAAAAGAAAATAACTGTCAGGGCACCTGGGTGGCACAGTTGGTTAAGCATCCGACTCTTGGTTTTGGCTCAGGTCATGATCTCAGGGTCATGAGATCAAGACCTGCATTGGGCTCCACACTCAGCATGGACCCTGCTTCAGATTCTCTCTCCCTTTCCCTATGCCCCTCCTGCTCATGTCCCTTCTCTCTCTCTAAAATAAATAAATCTTGGGGTGCCGGGGCACCTGGGTGGCTCAGTCGTTAAGCGTCTGCCTTCGGCTCAGGTCATGATCCCAGGATCCTGGGATCGAGCCTCACATTGGGCTCCCTGCTCAGCAGGAGGCCTACTTCTCCCTCTCCCACTCCCCCTGCTTGTGTTCCCTCTCTCGCTGTGTCTCTCTCTGTCAAATAAATAAATAATCTTAAAAAAAAAATCTTGGGGTGCCTGGGTAGC
Organism: Leptonychotes weddellii; assembly: GCF_054177405.1. Taxonomy (NCBI): domain Eukaryota; kingdom Metazoa; phylum Chordata; class Mammalia; order Carnivora; family Phocidae; genus Leptonychotes; species Leptonychotes weddellii. The sequence continues at coordinate 17,660,508 of NC_138384.1, read as the reverse complement.
TCAGTCATTAAGCGTCTGCCTTCGGTTCAGGTCATGATCCTAGTGTCCTGGGATTGAGCCCCACATCGGGCTCCCTGGTCAGTGGGAGGCCTGCTTCTCCCTCTCCCACTCCCCCTGCTTGTGTTCCTGCTCTCACTATCTCTCTCTGTCAAATAAGTAAATAAAATCTTTTTTAAAAAAAATTAAAAAAATCTTTAAAAGAAAAGAACTTTTAAATCCAGAATTCTATATCCAGTTAAAATACCCTTCATCAATGGAGGCCAAAAAAAAAAAAGACATTCTCAAAAAGAGGAAAACTGGGGACACCTGGGTGGCTTAGTCGGTTGAGTGTCTGCCTTTGGCTCAGGTCATGATCCCAGAGTCCTGGGATCAATCCCCACCCCACATCGGGCTCCCTACTTATAGGGGAGCCTGCTTCTCCTTCTCCCTCTGCCATCTCCCCCACCCCGACTCGTGCTCTCTGGCTCTCTCAAGCTCTCTGTCAAATCAATAAATAAAATCTGAAGAAAAAAAAAAAGAGGAAAACTGGAGCGCCTGGGGGGGGCTCAGTTGGTTAAGCATCTGGCTCTTGATTTCAGCTCAGGTCATGATTTCAGGGTCATGAGATCAAGCCCCAAGTTTGGCTCTGCACTCAGCAGGGAGTCTGCTGGAGATTCTCTCTGTCCCTCTCCCTCTACCCACCCCCACACCCCCCTCCTCCACACACTCTCTCTCTCTGAAATAAATAAACAAATCTAAAAAAACAAGAGGAAAACTAAGAGAACACATTGCCAGTAGATCTGCTCTGAAAGAAGTGCCAAAGGAAGTTCTTTAGACAGTAGAGAAAGTATACCAGAAGGAAACATGGAATTTCAAGGATAAAGGATGAGCAACAGAAATAGTAAATATCTTAAAAATTAAAAACAGAATTACCATATGATCCAGCATTCCCACTTCTGGGTATATATCCAAAAGAAATAAAAACATCATGTTGAAGAGATATCTGCACCCCCATGTTCATTACAGCATTATTTACAATAGCCAAGACATGGAAACAATATAAGTGTCCATCAATGGATGAATGGATAAAGAAAATATGGCATATATACACAATGGAATATTATTCAACCTTAAAAAAGAAGGAAAATCTACCATTTGTGGCAATATGGAGGGCATTATGCTAAGCGAAAAAGTTAGAGAGAGACAAATACTGTATGATTTCATGTATATGTGGAATCTAAAAATCAAGAAAAAAAGAAAAAAGTGAAACTCCTAGAAAATGAGATCAGATTTGTTGTTACCAAAGGCAAGAGGTGGAAGGAAAGGGAATTAGATGAAGGTAGTCAAAAGGTACAAATTTCCAGTTATAAGATAAATAAGTACTGGAAATATAATATACAGCATGATAACTACAGTTAACACTGCTATATGGCATATTTGAAAGTTGATGAGAGTAAATCCTAAAAGTTCTCTTCACAACTTAAAAAACACTTTTTCTCTTTTTTTGTATCTATATTTGATGATGGACGTTAACTAAACTTACTGTGTTAATCACTTGACAATACACATAAGTCAAATCCTTATGCTGTAGACCTTAAACTTATATGTCAATTATTATTATATGTCAATTATTATCTCAATAAAACTGGAAAAAAAAGAAATAGTAAATATCTGGACAAGTAGAATATTCTTCTCGGGCGCCTGGGTGGCTCAGTTGGTTAAGCGACTGCCTTCGGCTCAGGTCATGATCCTGGAGTCCCTGGATCGAGTCCCGCATCGGGCTCCCTGCTCGGCAGGGAGCCTGCTTCTCCCTCTGACCTTCCCCCCTCTCATGCTCTCTCTCTCTCATTCTCTCTGTCTCAAATAAATAAATAAAATCTTTAAAAAAAAAAAAAAAAGAATATTCTTCTCAAGTTCTTCAAAATATGTTTGATGTTTGAAAGCAAAAATCTTAACATTATCTGATGGGATTTCCTATAGAAGTAGATATAATACATGTGACAGCCACAGCATAAAGAAGGGAGGATAAAATGACCTATATGATGGTCAGATTTCTGCATTGCATTTGAAGTGGTAAAATATTAATTCTAAGTAGCCTGAAAAGTTAAGCTTATATATAGTAATCCCTATAGAAAACACTAAAAAACTGTACCAAGAGAGTAAAAAACTCAATAGATAAGTTATGAAAGAGTACTAAAAAATATTTAAATAATCCAAAAGAGGGCAGGAAAGAAGAAATGGACAAAAACAGAAGAAACAAACAAAGCAAATACAAAACTGTGTACCTAAATCCAAATATACAAATAATTACACTAAATATACATACATACCAATTAAAATACACAGATTGTCAGAGGGATTTTTTTTTAAAGACCTGCAGAAAACCCACTTTAAATAATGGTATAGGTAGATTAAAAATAAAAGAATGGGAAAAGATATTCCATGCAAACATCAATCAAAAGAAAACTGGGATAGTTAATACTAATATCATACAAAGATAAAGCAAAGAACATCAGGAATAAAAGAGACACCACATAATGATAAAATGATCAATTCACCCTATGAAAATACAACAGTCCTAAAGGTTCCTAATAGCAGAGCCTCAAAATGCAGAAAGCAAAAACTGATAGAACTGAAGAGAAAAATGGGCAAATCTACACATATTATTGAAGATTTCAACTTTTCTCTCTAGGCAATTGATAGAACATGTACACAGACAATCAGCAAAGATATAAAAGAACTAAATACCACCACTAATCAACTGGATCTAACTGACATTTATAGAACACTTCACTCAACAAATACACTTTCTTTTCAAGTGCACATAGAGCATTCACCAAGATGGGCCGTATCCTGAATCATAAAACAAACCTCCATAAATTTAAAAGAATTAAAATCATACAAAATGTCTTCTCTGACCATAATGGAATTAAACTGGAAATCAATAACAGAAACATGATTGAAAAGTCCTCAACTGTTTAAAAATTAAATAATATACTGTCAAATAATCTGCAGTTCAAAGATACAGTCTTGGGAGAAATTAGAAAATATTTTGAAGTGGACAAAAATGAAAACACAACATCAACATTTGTAAGATGAAATGAAAATAGTACTTAGATATTTATAGCATTAAATGCTTATATGAGAAAAGCATAAACAAGATGTGCCAGATAAATGCCAACAAAAAGAAGGTAGGCATGGTGAAATTAATATTAAATGAAATAGAATTCAAAGCTAAAAGCATTCACTAGGGACAACAGAAATGTCAAAATGATAGTTAATAAAAACTTAATATATGCCAGGCACTATTCTTTTTTTTTTCTTTTGCTAGGCACTGTTCTAAGATATTTTTATATATTAACTCATTTAATCCCTACAATAATTATATGACTTAGGTAATATTATTATCGCCATTTTGGGAATGGAGAAACTGAGTACAGAGAAGTTAAGAAAGCAATAGAACTAGGATTTAAACCCAGTATTTAGGCTCTTTATTGCTACACTCTACTGAACAAAACATATGTTAACTTTTGGGGCACCTGGGTGGCTCCGTTGGTTGAGCCTCCAACTCTTGGTTTCCTCTTGGGTGATGATCTCAGGGTTGTGGGACGGGCCTATAGCAGGGGTCCACGCTCAGCGGGGAGTCTGCTTGGGATTCTCGCTCTCCCTCTCCTTCTGCCCCTCCCCCACCTCTCTCTCTCAAATAAATAAATAAATCTTAAAAAAAAAAACCCATGTTAACTTTGGTTCATCTAACACCATAATTTCAAAAAAAACAAACAACGACCCCAAACTGTTAGAAATCCAAGGAAAAGTAATAAATCTAAAACTTTAGTGAGGAGCTTTAATATATCTGTTTTAGTAAGTCAATACATCAAGAAAAAGAAGAGTAAGTATAGGAGCGGCTGGGTGGTGCAGTCAGTTGAGCATCGGACTCTCCTGAGATCAAGCCCTGCATCTGGCTCCTCACTCAGGGGGGAGTCTGCTGGAGATTCTCCTCTCCCTCTCCCTCTGCCCCTCCCCCCGCTCCTGTGCTCTCTCTCTCTCTCTCTGAAATAAATAAATAAACCTTAAAAAAAAAGAAGGGTAAGCATACAGAGAGTTTAAATTACATAATTAACAAAATACATAATGGACATATGGATTTTGTACCCAACTAAGAGAGAATATTCAATCCTTTTAAGCACACATGGAACACTTACAATCCCTGACTATCTATTAGGACACAAAGAAAATCTCAACAAATTCCAAAAAGCAGAACATATAGACCTGTTCTCTGAATAAAAGAAATAATAAAATTTGATTATTATACCATCACCAAAGTATAGCCAAAAATTTATCAAATTAAACATTTTAAAATACCCTTTTAAATTATTCTTGGATTAAAGAGGAAATGTAAAATGGAAACTACAAGCTAATTAGAAGTGGATAAAAACTAGAGCATTATTTTAAGGATGTGTCCTAAGCAGTCCTCAGAGAAAAATTTATAGCTTTAAATGCCTTCATTAGGAAACAAGAGAGACTTAAATAAAGGATAACACAATACACAACAAATAGAATAAAATGAAACAAAAACTAGAGGTCAATTCTCTTTATGAAAATAAAGGCAAAACTCCCAAACAAAATACTAGCAAAATGATTCTAGAGGTTTATCAAAAGAGCAAAGCAACATGACCATTAAAGGCACATCCCACGAATGTAAGGACAGTGAGCCTTGGGAAAACTGCGATTGTCGGTCACCACATTCATAGATTACAGGAGAAAAACACCAGGTTCTAAAAGGAGAAATCTGTATGGCAAAAATGCAAAGTAAAAGACAAATGATAAGCCAGGAAAAACTATTCATAACTCAAATTTCAGAAAAAGGACTAATTTCCTGAATATATGCATTCTTATGTATCCATTTTTTTAAACCAACAATTAACAGAAAAACATAAAAAGTATGTGAAAAGTCAGTTCTTGGAAAAGCAAATGCAAATGCCTGTTACATACGCAAAAAAAAAAAAAAAGCAACAAAAATACTCCTTAATCCACTCATAACTAGAGAAATGCAAATTAACACTACCACAAGGGATTTATTTCTAAATACCATTCTCTAGTAAAAGAACCAGAGCTTCTTAGAGGAACTCGGATTCCAGGACTGGGATGGGGAGAAGATAAAATGAACCTGACACATGTTATAGGGTCAGAAAATAAGGAAATGCGGGGGGAGAGATGGGGGATGGGTACCCAGAAGCCCACCAGTAGGAGCTAATAAAGGCCAAAGATGAAAAAATTTAACCAACAAAATCAAGCACAATAGTATTTAATTATAACCCAGAGAATAAAATAAAGAAATCAGTGTAGGAGAACAGAAAATATTCCTTACACAGGAATGTACAGGGAATAGAGCCACCCTTCTTCATCCCATAGCAGGCACTTCTGGGGCCATCCGAGTGATGGGTTCTGGGCTGGGCTAGGACAGGCTCCCATGGAGCTCACAGCCTGCAGTGGGAGTGACAGCCATCTCGGGCATCCAGTCCCCTCAAGCAGGGGCACCCCTCCAGGTCTCCTTGCCTCTCTCTGGGCCCTCTCAGCCACCCCAGTGAGTCACCATATTTTTTTGCATGAGTTCCCTTTCAGTAAATTGAGATAGAGATTACTTGAAATAAAATGCAACCATTTTAAGTGGAGCGTTTGATGGGTTTTGTTAAATGTATGTTTCTGTGCAGTCACCACCCTCCGCAAAATAAAAAAACATTTCCAGCACTCCAGAGAGCTTCCTCCTGCCTCCACCCCAGGTTACCACTGGTCTGATTTCGGTCACCATAGCTGAGTTTCACATGTTCTAGAAATTCATAAAAATAGAATCATACAGCATGTACCGTTTCGAGCCTGGCTTCTTTCATTCAACATGTCTGCAAAATGCATCCCTATTGTTGCACCTGTCAATGGTTTATTCCTTCTTCGTGCTGAGAAGTATTCCAGCGAAGGGATGCCCCACAGTTAGTTTATCCTCTCAGGTGTAATGAGCCACTGGAGTTGTGCAGTTTGAGCTATTAAAAATAGAGCCTCAGGAGGCCTGGGTGGCTCTGTCGGTTAAGCCTCTGCCTTCGGCTCAGGTCATGATCCCAGCGACCTGGGATCAAGTCCCCCACAGGGCTTTTGCTCAGCTTGGAGCCTGCTTCTCCTTCTGCCCCTCCCCCCGCTCATGCTCTCATGTGCTCTTTCTCTCTGATAAATAAATAAATAAAATCTTAAAAAATAATTAAAAATAAATTAAAAATAAAAATAGAGCCGCTGTGGATGTTCAAGTCCAAACCTTTGCAAAGACAGGTGCTTTCATTTCTCTTGGGGAAATACCTACAGATAAAATGTCTGGGTCACACAGTATACTTCTGTCTAATATTTTAGGAAACTGCCAAGCTGTCTTCCGCAGTGGAGGTCATCACTTCCAGCCCCAAGAGGGGTGTATGAGAGTTCCAGTTGCTCCACATCCCCCCCCCCAGCACTTGAATGGTAGAGTCCCCTTTTATGAAGCCATTTTAATAGGTGTAAAATATCTCCGCGCGGGTGGGTGGCTCAGTTGGTTAAGCAACTGCCTTCGGCTCCCGTCATGATCCTGGAGTCCCGGGATTGAGTCCCACATTGGGCTCCCTGCTCAGCGGGCAGTCTGCTTCTCCCTCTGACCCTCCCCCCTCTCATGCTCTCTCTCTTTCTCATTCTCTCTCTCTCAAATAAAATCTTTTTAAAAAATTTAAAAAGATAGTTTCTCATTGTGGCTCTAATTTGCATTCCTAGATGTCTAATGATATTGAATATAGTTTCGAGTGCTTACTGGACATTCATATATCTTCTTTGGACTGTTCAAAACTTTGGCCAATTAAAAAAGTTGCGTTGTTTTCTACTTACTGAGTTACAGTTTTGAGCCAAATTAACACTGATCAATATCAGGTTGTCCTTGTTCTAACCCTCACCTGTCCTCCTCCCAGGGGATCCAGAGTAAGATCCAAACACCTGGGTCTGGTTCTCTACCATCTGTCTCCTCCCCGCTAGCCCTTTGTTCAGTCCTTTCTTCCACAAAGGCTTCCGGCAACCCTCTGAACCAGCCATAACGAGGCAGACAACTATTACCAAGAATCATCTTGTTCACGATTCTCTGGACACACTATTGACCCACTCCCCACAAATTAAGCTGATGCATCCTTGCATCCTGCAAATGCAATCTTTCTAGCACTGCTGTTGAATGAACAAATAAATGAGTGAACGAATGCCTCTTACCTGGCGGGAGAGGCCATCGAATTCTTCTTTGAGGAAGTGACACTGGGATGATCACAGAGTAAAGAGAAGTTCATCGGATAACCAGGTTGGAGAAGAGCATCCAGGTAGCAGGGTCAGCATGCACAAAGGCCCTGGAGTGGGGAGAGCATGGTTTGTTCAAGAAACTGTAAGAGGGTCTACGAGTGGAGGAGCCAGGGAGCAGAAGACACCAAGGGATTATGTTTTTAGTCTCTCTACCAAGACTCTGAGCAAGATGGGAATCTCCGAAGGTTTGGGGGATAAGGGAAATGCAGGTGATCCTGACTGAGCATTTTAGCATCCTTCTGGCTGCCAAGAGAGGAAACAGAGAGGCCTCTTAATTAAGACACCCTCACAGCAGTCCAGGGAGCAGGCAGGAGTACTCTGGGGCCTCGTGGAGGCTTGGTGGTGGTGAGAAGTGAAGAGACAAAGAAAGCTTTAGGAGGTGAACATGTGCCGGCCTTGGTGACGGACTGATGGTGAGGGTGAAGGAGAACAAGGACAGCCCCGGGTCTCAGATCTTGGGGTAGAAGGATGGATGGCGGTGCCCTTCATGGGGGCCCAGGAGCCAATGGGAGTCCCCGGAGTATGAATGGGGAGAGGGAGCAGAAGGAAGGCTGGGGCAGCCAGTACAGGAGGCCGGACCGGCCAAAGATGGGAGGGGTGGCCAGGGGAGAAAGAGGGAGTGGGTTGGGGAGCTGACAGCTCGATCAAAAGCGCAGGAGGACGAGACAGGGGTCTTGCCGTTTGGGCGCCTCGGTTCCTGGGTCCCAGACACAGCGCAGGGACACGGGCAGGAAGCTAGACGACGCAGCGAGTGTACACAACCCTTCAGAGCACGCAGAGAAGACTGGAAGCCCCGACGGCGCGTTCAGGGGCAGCAAAAAGAAGGTCTCGGAGCGCCGGGCCGGGGCTGAGGGGAGAGTGCGGGTGGGTATGAGGGGTCCCACGCCAGCTCGGCGGACAGTCCCGCCCGGCGGGGCCGGGAGCAGCTCGGGCAGCCAGGGTCCGAGGGGAGGACGGGAGGAGGAGGAAGGCGAGCGGAAGAAGCGAGCGGGGCAGCGGGGGAGCAGGAGACAGCGAGGAAGGGAGGAGGGGACGGGGCAGGAGGGGCGGGGCGGGGGCGGGGCGGCGGGGGGATGCGCCCCCGCTCTCGAGTCTCGCCTTTTCTCCTTCCGCACAGCCCGGGTTTCCGCTTCCCTCCCGGGCGCGGGGTGAGGGAGCGGGGCCGCGCCTCGGTCCCTGCCGCCGCCGCCATGTGGCCCCCAGACCAGGAGCCCGACCCGGAGCCCGGCCCGGCCCCGGCGCGCGCCGGCCGCTCTCCGCCCGGCGCGGCGATGCCCGGGCTCCGCGCCCTCCTGCCGGCGCGCGCCTTCCTCTGCTCGCTCAAAGGCCGCCTCCTGCTGGCCGAGTCGGTGAGTGCGGCGCGGGGCCGGGGTCCGGGGCGGCGGAGGCGCCGTCAGGACGCCCGGGACCGCCGAGCCCTCGGAGCCGCGGAAAGCGGGCGGAGCTGGGCGCACTTCCCCAGGCGTCGGGTGGCGCCGAAGCTCAGCGCGCGAAGCAGAGGCGAGGCGGGGCTCGAACCCAGGCCCTCGGGGCTCCCTAACCCAACGTGGGGGGCCGGTCGGGACGCCTGGGGCCGCGGCCCGCTGATGCGGCGGCCGGGCCCCTGGGAGCTCAGCCTGACGCTGTGTGACCCCGGGCGCCTCCGCCCTCTCCGGGCCCCCGGAGCGGGCTGCAGCCCCACATCCTCTGGCCTCCGTCGCGGGCACTCGGCTCCGCAAACCCTCCCGCCATCCCCGGCTGCGCCCCGGGAGGAATCAGCCCGCTCGGCGCTTCACGACGCCCGGATCGGGGCCGGGGTCGGCTCTCCGCGCCCTTGCCCGCTTTCCTGGGCGCAGGGAGGGCTGGCCGGGCCTCGAGCTGCGGGGCGGAGGCCGGGGTGGACTCCGGCCAGCCAAGACGGGGAACAGCGGGAAGTGGGAAGGGGACCCCCGGGATTGGGTGAGGCCGGGGCCGCACAGTGCGGGGCGCGGAGGCAGACCCCTCCCCCCGGGTGCAGGGGGCGGGAGCCCAGCGGGGTGACTTCATCCCCCTCATGCCCCCCTCGCTCGGATCCAGCCGCCCCGCCCCCGCCGAGCTCCTTCCTCCTGCCCGCAACCCCCACCCCGGCCCGTCAGGCCTTTGTCTTGGGGACACTACGAACACTCCTGCACCATCCGCGGGTGGGGCGGGGGCTTGGTGCTGGGCCTCCGTGCAGGGAAGGGGACGAAGTGGCCGGGCGCAGGGGAGGTGAGATAAGGAACAGCTCTTGTTACTTAGATCTCTGGCAGTTTGGCAGTCCCTGTCGTTATTCCCACTTCGCAGACAAGAAAGCTGAGGCCAGGGCGTCTAGGGAATTTAACAGGTGGGTCACTTGCGGGCCAGGTGACAGCAAGGCTGAGTGGAGGTCAGAGGAAGGAAGCTTCTGCCCCACACCTCTCCTTCGTACTGCCCAGGGCAGATGGCAGGAGGCCATCCTGGCACTTCTTCTGCCCCTGGGGTCAGCCCGGAGGTCACCAGCCCAGCTCCCAAGTGAGGCACCGGGACCCAGGACTCAGCCCACACTCCAGGGAGTCGCCTGTGGTTGGCAACCCCAGCCCCACCCTGGAGACTGATGAGAGCCCCTTTTGCACAGAAGCCTTAAATCCACAGGCCAGTGAGGGAAGCCAACCCCAACCCCACTCAGCCCACCTTATAGGGGAGGCCCTTGGTGTAGCTGATCTAGGAGGATGAAGGAGTAGGGAGGAACAGGTTAGGGTTGATCACAAGGGGAGCCACTCTGGCCACTCTTCTCTCCCTGTGATCCCCTCTGGCTGCCTCCAGGCCCAAGCAAGTGGGGAGGCTGACAGGGACGGGAAAGGGGAGGAAGTAGCCACCAGGAATCAGGGAATAAGGAAACAGGAGTGGAGAGGGGGTTCCCCAGAATCTGACTTTGGGGGCCGGTGGACAGGAAGGGGAGGGACCATGACAGCCTTCCCAGGAGGACGTACAGCAGGAGCTAGGGACAGGGCTGGGTCAGGGCCCCCTGGCCTTGCTTTCCTGGGAGGCCCCTCTCTGTGCCTTAATTTCACATCTGTTCAAATTGAACTCGGCTAATTCCCGGGCCATGGTCAAGGCAAATTTGGGTGCCCTGGGGACTCCCTGGGATCTCTGCAGCTCATCTGTCTGAAGCAGCCACAGCATTTCCTGTGGGGCATCTGGGTGTCCCTACAGGGCCCCCTGGGCCCCACTCCAAGCTACTCAGCCGTGGACATGTTCAAACCCGCCCAGTCATAGTGACAGGACAGATAAAGGCCAGCTCCCATAGGGCAGGGTTGCTTAGGAACTAGAGCTGTGTGGCCAGCCAGCCCTGGGTTCAAGTTTTGATGCCTTGTTATTAGCCGCATGACACTGAGCAACTCACTTCACCTGTGAAGTGTCTGCACCTCAGTCTTCTGATCTGTGAGGTGGGCTGTGAGCAGCACCAGTGCGTGGGTGGTTGCGAGGATGCTCCAAGCCTCAGGCCCTGGCCCGGGAAACAGCCCCTCCTCTTGGTCTGCCCTGCCCTGCAGGGCACACGATCTGCAGAACTAGCCGGGGACCTCAGCATCTCCTGGCATCAGTCCCCACCCACGGCGTGTGGGCAGGGCTGCGGAGAACTCTAATCCTTGTTCCTTAGCGTGGCCTGCCCTTTGCACAAAGGCTGGGTGGATGATGCAGCAGGGCTTGAAGTGTCAGGCCAACACTCCCCCTCCTGGAGGGTTTTTTCTTCGTATGAATTGGCAAACAGAAAACCCGAAGAGTTCTACCGTTAGCGCCCGTATACCCACCGCCCAGATTGTACAGTTGTTACCCTGTTGTCAGATTTCCTTTATCACATATCTCATCCATCTGTCTGGCCACCAATTAGTTTTTGATGCAGAATAAATTACGTGCATCAGTACATTTCAACTCTGAACACTTCAGCATGCATATCATTAACTAAATTCAAGGTTTGTATATTGGTTTTCAGCTAAAAGTCACATTCTTGGGAGTTGGGTGTAATTTTTTGAAATGGTTTCTGCTTCGTGAGCTGCCTTAGAGACTGCTTAGGTTTGATTTGCCCTGTTGGGCACCATCTGAGTTGGGTGGATCCTGCCATAGAGCCTGCTGGGGTGGGGGGCGAGGTGAGCAGCAGGAGGACGTGGAACGTAGCCCCAGGAGGGCTAGACCCATGTGGGAAGCTGGGCTTCCTGATTGGGTCCTGGCAGGGTGCTGGCACGGGATCAGGGTGCAGAGCCGTGCCCAGAGGCATTGGGGCAGCACGGGTGTGGGCCAGGGCCCCATAATGGGGTTCTAATGCTGGCAGCTGCAGGACTGTGGGCAGGTGGCCTCCCCTGCTGGAGCGTCTTCTGTGCTTGGCTGCAGAGCCCTGGGCGGGGGGTTGTGCAAAGGTTCTGACTTTACCTTCCCGCACCTCCAGGGTCTCTCGTTCATCACCTTTGTCTGCTATGTGGCATCCTCTGCATCCGCCTTCCTCGCAGCGCCTCTGCTGGAGTTCCTGCTGGCCCTCTACTTCCTCTTTGCCGATGCCATGCAGCTGAATGACAAGTGGCAGGGCTTGTGCTGGCCCATGATGGTGAGGGCTGGGCCCTAGGAGGAAGGGGCTGGCTGCATTTCGGCCCTCACCCTTTCTTCAGTGTGCTGGTTGGTTGGAGCCAGGACCCTCCACCCGGCAGCCATGTGACCCAGAGCCGTTGCCTTACCTCCGGGAGCTCTCTGGGTGAGGCGGGGAAGCCCCGCTGGCGTCCTGGCCCCTGGCCACCAGGTGGCGCTGGTGCTCCCAGCTGGGCCTGCCGGAATGAGCCTCAGCCGCAGGAATTCAAGCCATTTCCACAAGGGCAGGACAGGTTAACTGAGGACTTGCAGGGCTTACCAAGACCTCAGCCGTCTGGCAACTTGCTTAGGCAGTCACCTGGGAGGCCTCAGAGCCCCACCTCAAACTTTGCTGTTTGAGAAGGGACAGAAAGGCTGCGATTGCACTCTGGTCTCTTGACTTCATATCCAATATGCTTCCTGCTGGGCTGCACCCTGTGTCCCCATTTTAGGGACAGGTGAGCAGAAACCATGATACATAAATGGATCTGCCACAAGTATGTGGCTCAGTGAGGCCCAGGGTCAGATCTCCCCACTGGAGAGCCAGCAGGGAGCAGGTGACCAGGTTTCCAACGTCTTTCTCACCAAATGGGATCTGTACGTGGGCCCGGCCGGAGGGCAAGCTGCAGCCTGGCCCACATCCTGTTGTCCACCGGGCAGGGGACAGCCAGCTGGACCGGGAACAGGGCAGCCTCCAGGGGCACCTGGGCAGGGGCAGGAATGGGGGTGGGAGAAGGACCAGGGAGTGCAAGGTGGGGCCAGGACAGGGTGGGAGCCCCACGGATGCTGGACCTGCGGGCGCCGGGTGTGTGTCCAGCCTTCGGGGCCCATCATCCCCTGGGAACAGTGGGTTCCAGCCCCATTCCTGCCGCCTGATGCCCTTCTGAGTCCCTGCCCCGGTCTGGGCTCCCAGCTGTACTCCACTCCTGGGAGCCCAGGGCGGTGACCATGCCCACCTCCCCCCAGGACTTCCTGCGCTGTGTCACAGCGGCTCTCATCTACTTTGCCATCTCCATCACAGCTGTCGCCAAGTACTCGGACGGGGCTTCCAAAGCAGCTGGGGTGAGTAGCCACCCTAGCCCTGGAAGAGGTTGCCCAGCAATGCCCCCCTCAAGCTCACCCCACCCCTGATGGAGCCCCAGATGCCCCTTGGACACTCAATGTCTGGGGCACAGTCTGTCCCCGCAGAGGCCCCTTGGGTTTTCACGTGGATCTCAGCGATTCCAAAGTCTTCTTATTGGAGATTTAATCTGCCCTGAGTTTTGAAGGCTGTTTGCCCAACCAAGATAACAGCTCATTTTCCTACTTATCGGTACCGGGACGGGTCTGTGTTTGCCAATCCGAGCTACTTATTCGAGCTGATTGAGCGGGGCGGCAGCTTCTCCGCTTCTCCTGGGCTCTCGGACCAGGGACTCCCAGCTCCTGATGATGGGTCCCATCCACCCTGTTCCCTATCCCACAGGTGTTTGGCTTCTTTGCCACCATCGTGTTTGCAATCGATTTCTACCTGATCTTTAATGACGTGGCCAAATTCCTCAAGCAAGGGGACTCCGCAGAAGAGAACACAGCTGACAAGGAGGAAGGTGGGTGGCCCCCCTGTGGGTTTTCACCTGGGAACCCAGCTTCTCAACCCAGGACTGTTGCTGGGGACCCTGCTCTCCCTTAGGGATACTTGGCCAGTTTGAGACTGGAGGAGCATTTCCTCTCTCTCCATATGGGCAGGAAGTGTGTTCACAGCCTGGTTCTCCTATCCCTTCCTGGGGCACTGATCATAAAGCAGGCTGGCTCCGCAGGGCCTCTGCCTTTCCAGGAAAGGCATGCTGAGGGCCTTTTCCTCGGTGAGACCTTCCATGATGAGCCCGGGCTGCTGAGCGGCCACCTGCCCTGAAACCCACCCCCCTGCCCAGTTTCACCGGCCCGTTGCTCAGGGGCCAGAGAACCAGGCTCTCCTTATCCGCAGACTCGGGCAAGCTCTGCAGAAAGCATCCCTCTGCTAAAAATATGTGAGACTCATCTCATCCCATCCTGTACTTCAGCCACTCCTAGGTTCAGTGTCCCTAGACATTTTCCTTAGGCCTTTGGGACCTGCTACCAGTTGCCTGCCCTGGGTGCTTCTAGCCCATCACCCCAGTGAACAAGTAGGAAGCGTCAGTGGAGATGTGTGTTTGAGTATTGTGGGCTTTGACACTTGGAGATATATGTATGATGATTTTTTTTTTTTTTTTTTTGCTGTAAAATGATTCCTAGCTTGTGTTAGAATGAATACAGCAAACCCACAAAATCATACAGGGCTAGGGAGTCAGGGTTTGTGGAGGCTCTCGGAGCTCATCCATGACCCGGCAACAGTGTGAGGACAGACTGGGGTTCAAAGAGACCGAGGTTGGCCAGGGAAGGGGTGTCCCTCCCTGAAAATAGCAACTGGCACTGGGGCTGAGGCAGGAGGGTTAGCAACTTGGGTGTCTTTCCTTCCTGGAATGGGGGGGGCGTTCCAGAAGGCTCTAGAGAGTACTCTTCGGTAATGGATTTCTAGGAGCCCTTGAGTCATACCTTAGATAGGCCCTTGACGTCATAAAATGGTTCTGATCACCATATAATATTAGGATTGGGGGCAAGGGGGATTGAAACTGTAAGTTGGTTAAAAGAAAGCTTCCTGATTTTCTAGTATATTTTACTTTCTTGTGCCTGAAAATAGCTGTCCTCACCTTGCCCTGCTGAATTGCAGGGTAGGGTTGAATTTGGGGTGCAGATATATCACGCTAACACCCCAGGTGAGAACGGCCCGGGGTGACTCTGGAGGGGCATGTGGGCTCCCCGCTGCACGCGCCCCGCCCTGGAGGGGACGGCAGCTGCCCCTGCAGGGGCCCAGGCCCGGGGCCAGCCCTCACACCAAGCTGACACCAGCAACAGTCGGAAACCCAGCCAGTCTCCCCAGAAACAGCTTCCCGGCACCGCTGGCCTGGACACTCCGGCCAAGCGTCCCCCTTGCTTCGCTTTCAGCAGAGCATTCCGACTCCGAGTCTGACTGAAGGCCTGCCCCGCCCCGGCAGCCCGAGCCGCGCGGGCCCCCCCTGCTGCACCTCGGGACCGGGCGGCCGACCGGCCAGGGCACCGCGCGAGTTGCGAGAGCAGCGCCGACTTCTCCAGCGCCAGTGGGAGCTGCTGACGGAGCTGGCCTCCTCAGGGCCCCAGAGTGACACGCCCGAGCCCGGCATCCGACCCGGCACCCTCTAACCGCTGCGCACGCGGGGGCATCGTGAATATTCCGCCACGTCTCCTCGTTTCTGCCCCACAGACCTTAAGCCTTGTAACCTCTCTGCCAAAAATAAGCACAAGGGGACAGAGCTGACGGAGCCTTGTTACCTCCGTCACAGGAAGCATTTCATGCTGGGGGGCGGGGGGGGGTAGGACCGAAGCCACCACAGGGCCCACCTGCTAGGCCCCGGGGATTTTTGTCTGCATTTGGTGTCCCACTCATGCGAGGCACTTTGTCGAGAATGATCCTTCCAAGATTCTCTTGTTCAAGGAACACCAGTACCCTCTTCATTTTTGAAGCAGGGAGAAAACCGACCTTTGCTCTCATCCAGGAGCGAGCAGGTCAGGGTGCCTGTTACGGGGAGCCACCCTGGGGAGCCACGTCTTCTCCGGGTGGTAAGACAGTTGTACCAGGTCCAAAAGGTCAAGGGTACCTAACCGTGAAGTAACTGACAGCGTTCTGGGGGGCTGGGCAGGCCCAGCCGATCCCTCTTTCCCGGGGGCCCAGGAGCAGGCGAGGGGCTCTCGCGCACTCAGGATGACAGGGTTTCTCGACACCTGACTGCCTCTCGAGAGGGGAGCTGTGCCTTCTGTGTTGACCTAGAGACATGTGCTGCGTGTGTATGTTCAGTGGGATTTTGTAACTTTATGTAATTTTTTTTTTTTTTTACACAAAAGTAGCTTTTTAAATGGCATTTCCTCTGACCCAAGAAGCCTCATGAATGAGCCAGATCTGGACCCGTGTCTTGGGCATTTGTAACCTTTGTTCTTCTCTTGCATGTGAAAAAAGCCTTAATGGATTAAAGCAGACTGACTGCGTGCTTGGAGTGTATGTTTGAAAACCCCTCCACCACCCAGAGCAGTGCGGGCACGTGTCCCGTCCAGCACAGACGGGGCCTGCCGCCGGTGAGTCCTGACGGCTCCGGGTTTCAGCAGCAGCGCGCATCTGCTCCACACCAGGACCCCACGCGTCTGACACATGTGCTCTCCCGCACTCCTCACACAATCCTGGCTCACAGTCCAGGAAACTAACAGAAGGTTCAGGAACTTGCCCAGGTTCACCAGAGCCCCTTGGAGGGGGCCCCGGGCTCTCTCACTTATGCGTCAGGGTAACGACCCAGGCACCTCTGAGGTGGCCCGAACCTGGGGCTCTTGTGGTTGGGAAACTGGTTGCATGAGAGACCTCGGAGTCGAAGCCTGGGAGGACCCTGGGTCAGCATTTGGCCCAGGCATTCTGCCCGGACTTTTGCACACGTTCGAAAACCTGTCTGAAAGTTGAGCGTGCAGACGCCGAGAGGGGTACACGGCGGGCGTTTCTGCTCCTCCTTGCCTGCCCAGCTAAGCCAGCCACACTGCCTGTCCACACCCATCCCGTGGCCTCTCTCGTGGACGCGGACTTTGTTCAGCCTCCACCTCCCAGGCCTGTTTCGGGAATGGGGTCCACACCTTTGAAGGGACAGAAGGGAAGTCAGAGGACAGAGACAATGCCGCTTTTACGTGTCCATTTATTAAACAAAAATTCCTTCATGACGATTTAATACAATATTTATTAGCGATTAGTGTTGAGAAAATTATTTCCCTCTACATACAAAAATACAGATTTGAACACTATGAAAACGATCAGGACAAGTACCATGAAAAATAGGTCCTTCAAAAGAAATAAGGGGGCAAAATCGAGGGCAATGTGAGGCCCCTATCTGCTGTCAGGGACAAGCCACCAGGGGCAAAGACTTTGGGGCCCCGAAACCACTCCACATGGATACAGTCAAACCCACGAGCCAGGGTTCGAGAAGCCAGGAGACCCACCAACAGCATAAACCAACGTGTGCCAAATGGGCATCACCTCAGAATGCCCCACAGCTGTGTCCAAACTAGTAAAGGAAATAGACTTTTAAGAAGCAAAATGTAATAGTTATTAAATTAACATTGCCCCCCAAAGTGCCACCAGGCCAAGTAACAATGAATAATCGTATTAGAGTTATTAGCCATCTGACTTGACTTCCTTTGTTAAAATAATTACATATTCTGACCCTTCAAAAGGACAAAAAAGAAGCTACAACCGTATGTTTCAATAAACCCATTCCTTCATGTTGCAACGACTCAGCTAGTTTACTCGAGATTTTTCTTGACCGGACAGAACCCGAGTCCTACGGGGGTGGGAAAGCCGAAGGAGCAGCTAGAGTGTTAGCCGAGTCCCGATTTCATCAAGCTCCTCATAGCAGGGCATCTATTTTGTCCAGGCAGAAAACCGGAAAGGGCCACCGAACCCACCCGGCGCATCCATAAACCAGCGTGAGGTCCCAGGAGAGGGCCAGCCGGCGGAGGCCACCGGGGCAGCCTGTCTCCCGCGGGCAGAGCGGGAGGGGGGGCCTGAGCCGGTCCGGGAGGACACCAGGCCCGAGAAGGCCCTCGGCCTCACCAGCCCGGTAATAACGGGGCTCTTCGCCGTTGCCGACCCAAAGCGGGGAAGTCAGAGCACTGCGGGTATCTATTCTTTTTTATGAAACCACTTTCCTCTTTCTGTTTGAGGTGAGGAGTTGCTCGCTGTAACTGACCAAGTAGTTTAAAAATGCCAAATGCAGTTATACTGATTAATAATT
This sequence comes from Leptonychotes weddellii, assembly GCF_054177405.1. Classification (NCBI taxonomy): domain Eukaryota; kingdom Metazoa; phylum Chordata; class Mammalia; order Carnivora; family Phocidae; genus Leptonychotes; species Leptonychotes weddellii. Next base: position 17,642,743 of record NC_138384.1, on the reverse strand, counting down.
ATTTCACAGAAATATACTCTTACTCTCAGACTGTTGAAATAAGCAGAAACAAGTCGCTGGGGAGAGAAAGCAGCAGAGAGGAGACAGGAATAGCCAAGGTGGGGTGGTTTTTTTTTTTTCTTTTTCAAAATACGTAACGAAGTTTAAAGGGATAATGGCCAAACCTCAAAACCATCATTGCTAAAAGCAATATTAAAAGGACACAATCGAAAATCATGCTACAAAAATAGTGTCATCTGGTTTAACTAAATGTACATCTTTTTTTCAATTCCATGATTGACAAGTGTTTATGTGACTGACACACGGAAGGCACCGAAGGTGAAGCGATTATTATTTGTCTTAAAATATACAAAGACAGAATTATCTACTTTGGGGAAAAAAAAAAAACATACAGTCATACCTGTAATAAATAGTGTTTTTGCCACGGGTTCCTGAACCCCTACAAACTTCAACATATACAAATAGTTTCAATCCCTACATTCTCTTCGAGGGAACCACATCAAAATCAAGTTATTAAAAGCACTGGTTTTATCCACATACATCAGTTTCACCATGAGGCAGGATTGGAAAACTCATTTTGGGTTACAGAGTGAACCCGCCGGAAGTAGGCAGCCCCTGTGTGGGTCTGGGCCAGCTTGGGGGTCCATCCAGGCCTCCCGCTCTCGTCTTCCCCCGGGGAGCTGGCCCTCCCCCAGCCTTGGACCAGTCAGTTCTCCCTTTAACCCCTAATGATTTGCCTTCCTCGCTTCTGCAGGGGAACAGAGTCTCAAAACTCGCAAAACCGATTCTGGAAAAGGCAGGAAAGCAAAACGGCCCGCAGAGGGAGGCAGCCATCAGTTAGACCTGGCCCTGACTGGCATGGACACCAGGCCCCTACACTGTCCTCATTCCCTGGTAAAGCGGGGTGCTTCCTACTGGGGTTTAGCAGTGTCCTCCAAAGACAACTCAGATTTGACAGGTTCAGACTATTACCAAGTCCCATACAAACTATCCCCTGAATCAACTGTGTCACATCTTCTCTCCTCTGAGGCATAATTAGGAAAAGAAACTTCGGGCCTCGCCCTAATCCCATCAACAAAGCTGATTAAGGTCATTTGAGACAAGTTCCACTAGAACCATAAAAGTTCTGATAGTTCAGTACGGTCCAGGCTATTAACCCCTTAATGAAGGCTCTCTGGCCTTTGTGTACAATGCATCCCAAAGAAAACATGCCACTCCCAGCTGTCTAATAAGCAAGTCACCTGAATTAAAGTCTTGGCATAAAAATGTGGACAACAAACTAACCCTATGAAAAAGATGCACTATTAAAGGATCCATAATCTAAATTTTACTCTAGGCAAGTTGCCAGTGATTCAAGTTCAGTGGGCCTGTAGGTAACTTTTTTCTGTACTATTTATGGAATAAGAAAAACTAGAAAGGGGGAGAAAAAAATCCCCAAGGTTGAGAAATGACATCCAATGGAATAAAAATATAATCTAGACTAAAGAAGGGAAAACACGTCAAGACCCATTCCTCTGTTTCAAGCCTAAGAGTGTATAAATGCCATTTACTGGTATAAGGAAAAGTCAAATGGAACATTCATTTTCAGAAAAAAATTCCAGATCTAACAGATACTGAGGGTGTTTTCTGTCAGAGGTGGTTTCTAAACAAAAGCAATGTACAGGGTCAATTATTATTTTTTTTTTCAGGGTCAAATATTTCAAATTACCTTTTCAACCAGACAGTTCTTATGATCTCAGTAATATCTGCTGAGAAGAGAGGAAACAAGATTTTATAAAAAGTCAGGAAGGTTTGCAAAGCTCAAGGCAGGCAGCGTTAGGCCTGCATCCTCTCTAGGCACCCAAACCAGAATCTGAGTCACCCTGTCCAGACTCAACAAGACACCAAGAGCCCATCCAGAGCTCCAAGGCAGACTGGTCCCAACATCCAGCTTTTGTTCTCAGGCTGATTCCAAACACAAGACCTCATTTTTTCCAAAGCTAGAGGATAGGAAGGTAGTTCAGCAAGTACATTTTTTCAAAATGTCCTGGGTCAGTCACCATGTGTGGTGTGATGAAGGGCCCCCCAGGACACAGTCTGGGTGCAGAGCCCCTCCCTCCCCTCAGCTCCCAGACCTGCCCCTGCCCCCACCTCTTCAGCCTGTCGCCCAGCTGGTCCTTAGAGTGGGTGCTGATAAGGTAAGAAAGACTTGAAGACAGAAACCCTGGGTTCTGCAAAGTTCACTAGGAACTAAAAAAGCATCTGGGGACCTCACAAACCAATGGCAGTCCCAGGGGCAAGAAGCAACTTTTTATTTTGCTAGAGAGAATCAATGAGCAGTAGCCTTCAGCCTAGAAAGTGCTTTTTTTTTTTTCCTGCCTTTTGCTACCCGTTTAATGTCATTATTTTCCTATAAACAAGATATGGAGAAAATGACAAGCAGTGGCAAGATGACTTCATGGTTGCTTGGTTTTGGACATGGAGGCACAATGGGGACCACTTAAATCATCACTGCCTTCCAGAATCACTGAACTGACCACACGTTGCCTCCACACACTATTCATCTGTTAAGGCCAGTTCTGAGAACCCACAGAAAATCTTGCACAGCCAGAGATCAGAACTCGGTCCACCTCTTAAACACATGGAGGGGTGAGGAATTTCTTCCCAAAGAGCACATGAACGTTGACAAGAGAAGGTGAGCTGGGGCCACACATAGGACGTGACACACCGAGGCATTTTATTCCAGGCTTACTGGGTGCAAGAATTCACACATGTGTGCAGACAAGAGTCAGTGCTTCCTCTCCCCGAGGGACTGCCTGTGGCTTAAGTAAAGTCTCAGTCACTAAGAGAGCCCCACAGAAAGGCAGATGAAACTGCAAACTTCAAGCGAGTAGACATGTTTTCAACAGAGTCAAAAGCTCTCACCAGAAGCATCCAACACATCAGACTGACTTCACGCCTACCCACGGGCAAGAGCGTCCCTGCCAGGCGACTGTCGCGGTGCCCTGAGGGCTGGGGCTGGGGTCCCCCCACTCCCTGCTGCCGGGCAGACGAGGCCTGGGGACTGGACAGGCTGCTCCATCCCTGCCTTTTGGTAGGCAAAGGTCATCTCTCTTGGGTAAGTGTTGCTGCACAGAGTAAAAATCTAAAATAAAATACATCAAACTTCTCCGGTGAGATTTTAATCTGTGACTGCCTTCGTCCTTCCCTGGCTTTCTGTGAGGCCAACGAGTGTCTCTGGGCCTCCGTGACTGTCCTCTCTCTGTTTGCAAGGGGAAGACCTCTCCCTCCAATGCCTTCAGCAGTGCGAAAGGATACAGGAGACTCGGAGGGAAAAAAATACCACATCAACCAAATCAGTGCCAAGATCAACTTTCTCTGAAGACGTCAGCGTTTGCATCCATCTCAAACCACCCCAGAGGTTCCACCAAATGCTTGTGGGTTTCAACCATACAGTGTCCAGGAACAAATTCCAATTTACACAGCAACTGTAGTTCCCATCAAGTCTGGCACCCACTATGAACGCCAGCATCATCCTACCAGAAAACTGAGAAACACTAAGATTGCCTCAGCCTTAAAATGCCCCAAACCATATGCATGTGGTCCATATTGGAACTATTAAATGCACAAATAGGCTTCCTTCAATTTGCAAAAAAAAAAAAAAAGTCCTGGTAAGCCCTCCGCTAAATCTAGATTGTCCTGTTTGTACACAGAGGCAACACAAGGCAAATGCAAGCGTCGTCACACTCGCCCTAGACAGCCAAATTCCCTCCACGAGCACTCACGCCACACGAATGTCACCGGGTCACCTGGGTTAGAGAGCTAGGAGCGGGCCTGGCCGCTGCTGGTTGTCCTGGCAGCTAATTAAATATAAAGAAATATATTTACAAAAACCATGGGGGAGCCTCATGGCACAAAGGATATTAAATAGTTACAGGGACATAAATAATTCCAAAGATTCTACACTACGATGCAAATTGACCGTAAGTCCCTCTGTGGCACAAGGTGCCATCACTTTTTATCACCTGTAAGCATTTATAGTTTCGATGGGCTTCAGAACCCTTTCTTGCAGCTTTCAACACATCCTCAGGAGACCAGCAGGCCCTTTTTCACCAGATGATAAACTGACTTTATTGCAGTGACTTGGGAAAACTTGGGCAACGATCCTGCCTGAGTGGTATTGTTTTTTTCGATCTCACTTCAAAGGCGGCTTTTTATTGAGGCCAAGTAACATGATTCCCAACAGATTTCTGATAAAGTTCAGGGTGGTCCTTCCAAGTGGGCCCCGCTGAATGCAAGGCTGAGTCTTCGTGACCCTGTTTCTAACTGGAACTCTCAGAGGGAGATGAGCCCATTTTTGACGATGCAGACACACTCAACAAATGCAAAATAAATACACAAAATGAACAGATAAAATCCAGATGTCCTAATCTCCTCCGAAGTCACTACATCTACTAAGTTCAAAGTCTGCGACGCATGATTGGCACAGCCTCACAACACACACGGGCAGGGGGCTCGATCAGACCCGGGTGGGAGCAGGGGGTCTGCACGGGCAGCCCGCCACCCGGGACGCAGACGAGCTTGCACGTATGACCCAGGCCGCTGCCCCGGAAAGGAGCTGCAGAATTCGGATCGTACCGGGTGGCCGGTCCAGGGGGCTCACCCCTCGCCCCGACCCTTCAGCCATGGAACCGCAGGCCGAGCAGGGGGACCTGCACTGGGAAATCAGATGCGCTGGACGCCTTCTCACACGCGCTGTGCCCCCCACCGGCCGGCACACTCACGTTCGCTCCCCCCTTACACGGCGCCCTCCACCGCTGCCGTCGGTCACCGCTAGGTGAGGTCCCGGGGGCTCTCCCCGGGCTGCACACTCGTCCCCTGAGCAGGCCGGGTCTCCTCCCGGGGGGACGGCTAACCGCAGACTAGTAGAGCGGGAAGGAGGTTTGTAAACATTAACAACAGTTCAGAGAGGGAAAACCCGACAAGGTAAAACAATTTTTCCGTGAAAGATACAATTAGTCTCCAACAGGAAAAATACAAAGGACAAAAAACACTACAGCATCAGAGGGGCTCGCTGAACACGCTCACCACATAACCTTCACTTTCTCAAGAATCCATTCGAAACCTGACGTAACTAGAATTTTTCCCAACAACTTCCGAGATCAGCGTCCACAGTGCGGACCCTGAGGCACAAAAGCCAGAGCCTACGCCTTCTGAAACATCAGAGAAAGGATGTGTCGTGGTGGAAATTCAAGTATTTTCAAATCCTAGACAAACCTACTCAGAATCACTTCACAACTGTTGTCAGGCATTCAAAAATTAGCACACGTCCCTAAAACAGAGGTGGGTCCCCACCTGTGGTCCATGAAGCCAGCAAATGGGCAAGCATTCTGGCTGCTGGAATGGATTGTATTTTTTGTGTGTGACTTTTACCTGAGAAGGTAAAATTGCAGCAAGTCTGCAATTCAGCCTCCGGGTAGTAAGGGTGGGTAGCAAACTGGAAAACAAGATGGTCCCATATTCCTGGAGGAGGACGTGGGAGTCGGGGAGGTGATGCACTGGAGGAACAATCGCGTGATTTCTCAGCAGGGCAGGAAACGACGGGCGACCTTCCCGCAGGGCAGCGGGCCTGCCGAGCTGTGCCAACAGGACAGCAACTCTTCCCATCCCCGAAGAGTCCAGACCCAGCAAACAGCTCCACCAGCCACCCCTGGCCAGACCCTCAGCGTCTCCCGCGGTGTACCGGGCCTGCGCTGGCTGTCTCGACGGCCCAGGGATGGAAGACGAGGAGCAGGCGAGGGTCCAGGTAGCAGGACCACAAGCTGCCCTGCGGCCCTCGAGGGGCCTGCCCAGTGATCGCTGCTGACTCTTCCAACCCTGCACCTTCATTCCTTGATTTTTTACCCCTCCTAGCAGCTCCCATTAATCCAAAGTCTTGACTTGTCGCAAAAACCTGTGACAGGGTGGCGCAGAGCCAGATGTGAAGCCTGTGCTCGGGGACAGTGAGGACCTAGAGGAGACATGGCAGCCTGTGAGGCCCCTCCCGCCCGCCTCTGTCTCAGCAGCTGGGTATGCGGCTCCCTGCCTTGCAGACCCACCGACAGGGCCACTCTGAAAACCCTTTCCTGGAAGGAACTTCTACCAAAGAGGACAAAATTCAGCTTAATCACAGGAAAATCTGACGTGACGGGGGAAAGAAAACTTGGTTGAAAGGCTGGGCACAAGGATGAGAGGGAGGAGGGCTCCGCAGTTGGGCTCATGTGTCCAGGTGCTGGATCTCGGGGCGACCGTCCACGTCTCTGGACTCCGTGCGGGCTCGGATGTAGTCACTGGCGCTCTGCTGGTGGACACTGACTCTCCACTTCTGCACTGCCAGGAATGTGTTCACCGCATACACCGCAGTCGCCAAGAAGCCAAATATCTACAAAACACAGGCACGGTTAGTCCAGACACATTAGCCTTCGACAGGGTGTCCAGGCAGGACCTGCCCCGAGCCGCTCACATTGACCCGAGCTGTACCCACAACGCCCGGACCCACTGCCATCTGGCTGTCGGACTATGGCCAAGTGCATAGTTAAACATGACTCCCCTAAAGTCCTGCCTGACCTGAAGACAGCCTAAGGGTTCTCTTCAAGTATTCTGGATCTATTAAACACACACACACACACACACACACAAATCACAGAAGTACCTCTTTTTCATGGTCCCAGATAAGAAAGTACAATGTAGCCCAAGAACCAAACAGAAAATGAGGGTCTCATGTGTGAGATGCCCACCAGGCCACAATGGCTGACATTCCAAATCACAGCCCCCAGGCCTCCACCTGCTGCCCAGCTTGCCCCGCCCATGGGCAGCTCTGAGGTAAGCAGCAGCAGAATTGTAATGATTTGCTAAAGACAGATCAACCTACTGAGTGACACTTGGGAGAAGAGCTGGTTTCATGTTTTTTACAAACCTTTTAAACTGCCCTTCACCGTTGCAAAAGTGCTGCATATTCATTATAAATAGAGAACAATACAGAAATGCAAAGCAGAGAATCAAAGTCTTACGTGATCTGGTTCCCACCCTACTCCCAAAGGCATTCTACCTTGAAGAGCAAAAAAATGTCGTCTGGCTGCCAAATGGCGTCAAGACTGCCCTCTCCTTCGTTAAGATCCCCACACTGGCAGATAAGGCTCTTACCAGCAACATCACTAACAGACATCCAGGGCTCTGTTGGGAACAGACTAAAGGAGCCATTCTCAAATCGGAGTGTGCTCCTGAATCACCTGGAAGGCTTGTTAAAACATATTTCTGATTCAGGGGCTCCTGGGTGGCACAGTCGGTTGAGCTTCCGACTCTTGGTTTTTGGCTCAGGTCAGGATCTTAGGATCATGAGATCGAGACCCGCATCAGGCTCTGCGCTCCGCACGGAGTCGGCTTGGGCCTCTCTCTCCCTCTCCCTCTGGCCCTTCCCACTGTGCTCTCTCTCTCTCAAATAGATAAATAAATCTTTAAAGGGGGAGGGGGACATTTCTGATTCAGTAGCTCTGCGGGAGCCTGGGAATGGGATTTCTAAAAAGTTCCTTGGTGATGCGGAGGCTGGTCTTCTGGGGACTACACTCTGAGAACCACAGCACAGAAGGAAGCAGGACCTCAACTGGCTCAGTAACAACATCATCAGCAAAGAAAAAGTTCGAGAAGAATGAGCAGGACACATGCTAGGGGACAGAGGCGAGCGAGTCACGGGGTGTACAAATCCGCCTGTGTTTTAACCAACGCAGCTCACTCACCACGGCAGCAATTTCCGCTCCGGTCTTGTGGTTCAGAGCAGCTAATACAATCGAGGCAATAAAGAAAAAGAAAGTGCTGAGTCCAGTGTTGACCAAATCCTAAAGAAAGAGATAAAGTCACTTGAAAAGAATTACTTCATGCTTTGCCCTAAAAGCAGCTGAAGGATTTTCAAAATAAGGAGCACAACATCCAGCCTCTCTTATGGTTCCGTATTTTAGTCCTGATGGCCCAGGGGTACTGGACCCATGAAGGAAGGGAAAGATGGTAGCAGCGTATGGCGTATATCGCCTGATCTATCACCACGGCAAAATTCACATTTTAACCAAGCACGCTGTCATTCCTTGATGAATTATTATAGAAACCCAAACGGACTAACCCATCAAGGACATGCCTGTTAATTACTGTTTAGAATTCTATTGTCATCTTCTAAAAATACGCTCGAATCACCTTTCATTTGCATGGACAACACTCCCCGGGAGTCCAGAACGTACCGAAACTGGTGAAATCCCCTCCAACATCCCCTCATTCACATATGACATGATAAGTGCACTGTTTTCAGGCCTAGACAACACCCTTAGCCAGACCTCATGCTCTTTCTTATGCGTGGTCTTTCAAGGCTCTATGTGGCTAAAACCTAGAGGATTTTCTCATAAGCTTTCTGAAAAGCAAATGAGGTTACTATCCAATGCTTCAAAGATTTAACTCTAGTCGGGGCGCCTGGGTGGCTCAGTTGGTTAAGCGACTGCCTTCGGCTCAGGTCATGATCCTGGAGTCCCGGGATCGAGTCCCACGTCGGGCTCCCTGCTCTGCGGGGAGTCTGCTTCTCCCTCTGACCCTCCCACTTCTCACGCTCTCTCTATCTCATTCTCTCTCTCAAATAAATAAATAAAATCTTTAAAAAGAAAAAAAAAGATTTAACTCTAGTCGTAGTTGTTGAGAGGAACGTAGCACAGTGATTAAGTGTCACAGTCTGACTGGGGCCTAACCAACCATGACTTGGGACAAGCCACTTCACTTCTTGGGTGTCACGTGGGAACAGTACCCCCGCCTCATGGAGTCCTTCTAGGGCCCCAGGGAGCCACGCACGTGAAGAGCCGAGCCCTGCACCTGGCTCCCAGCTAGGGCTCCCTGCACATTTACTGATGCTTCTGTTATTACTAGTGTGACAACCGGCCGCTGACAGCCTGGGTCATACCAGAGTCCCTCTATAATCTCTACAGAGAAGCAGAACCCACAGAACATGCTAGACTGGTGAAGTGCCAGGCAGACCGTGCATCAACACCAGGTGGGGGTCCTCAAGGGCCATCTCCTCTTTCTATAAGATGCAAAAAAAGCAACGTTCTCATCACGAAGATGCTGAGCTTGTGCTGCAGGAACCCCAATACACTCCTGGTGGGCGCTTCTGTGGGGGTTCACGGGGAGCTCCAAGTACCCAAGACTACAAAACTCTGTCCAGAAACGTCTCCCAGCAGGACAGTTTTTAGTTGTGGCCAGGGCAAATTTTTCACAAATTCAAACCAGGAAGTGTTTAGTTAAAATGCTCAGTTCTGGGCGCCTGGGTGGCTCAGTTGGTTAAGCGACTGCCTTCGGCTCAGGTCATGATCCTGGAGCTCCGGGATCGAGTCCCGCACCGGGCTCCCTGCTCGGCGGGGAGTCTGCTTCTCCCTCTGACCCTCCCCCCTCTCATGTGCTTGCTCTCTCTCATTCTCTCTCTCAAATAAATAAATAAAGTCTTTAAAAAAAAAAAATGCTCAGTTCTGGGTAAGGTGCTGTAGGGACAAGGAAGAAGATAAAATGTATTTTCTGAACCAAAAACTGTTCAGAAGTAGGGGGAACGTTTTATGATTCGATGCTGAGGCCAGATATCAAACAAAACTGTATATACATTAGGGGTGACTACGTAAAAATATAAATGTGGTCAAGGGCCTGTACGCATTAAAGAGGTTCATGTTGTTTGTCTAGGATTTCCACATTTGGAAATTCATCTTAAATACCACACTAGTGCAGAAAGGTCTCAGTGTAAGGATGTTCGTCATAGAACTTAAAATCGCAAAAAAATGGGGAAGCAAACAAAATGCTCACGAACGGGATTTGTGAAATAAAACGGTATCGCCACAATGGAACACTATGCGGTCATTAAAAATAATGATATAGTTGTACATTTAACATGGAATATACTTAAGTAAAAAAGCATGATTCTGACGGTTCCGTTCTCCCCCCCTCACACATCACAACATACATGCCTGTGGAAGAGCTAGTTCACATGGTCTGGAAGGTTGTCACACCAAGTGACGCAAGTGGTAACCCTGATGCGTTGTATCATGTGTGACTTTTTAACGGCTTCAGTGAGATATAACTCATATGCCGTATAAGACGCCCACTTAAAATGGACAATTCAATCACCACGATCTAGTTTTAGAACATTTTCAGCACTCCATTAGCAGGTAATTCTTCATCCCTCCCCTAATCCTAGGCAACCACTACTAACCTGCCTTCTGGCTCTGTGGATCTTCCTATTCTGGACACTTCATATAAACAGAATTATATAATATGTGGTGTTTTGTGACTGGCTTCTTCCACTCAGGATGATGGTTCTAAGGATCACTCACGTTGGAGCATGTATCAACACTTCACTCCTTTCTAGTACTATGTTGTAGTCCACTGTATGGATATGCCACATTTTATCTACGTTTTCATCAGTGTTTGGACATTTGAGTTGTTTCTACTTTCCAGTTGTTTTGAATAACCCTACTATGAACTTACAAGCTTTTGGGTAGACATATGTTTTCACTGGTCTTGGATCACCACATGATTTTATTTTTTTCTTTTATTATCTGCATGTTCCAGCTTTTCTGTAACACACATTGCTCTGCACAGTTTATAAGGCTTAAACATGGGGCGCCTGAGTGGCTCAGTCGTTAAGCGTCTGCCTTCGGCTCAGGTCGTGATCCCAGGGTCCTGGGATCGAGCCCTGCGTCGGGCTCCCTGCTCGGCGGGAAGCCTGTTTCTCCCTCTCCCACTCCCCCTGCCTGTGTTCCCTCTCTCGCTGTCTCTCTCTGTCAAATAAGTAAATAAAATCTTTTTAAAAAAATAAAAAATAAAATGCTTAAAAGTGGAATACTGCAGGTGTTGGTCAGCATCAACTACTTGAGTTCTGTGTTCACGAAACAAAAATCAAGGCTTGTAGGTTCATCCTTCACATTAGGGGGAACACAGACACGCCCTCTGACTGGGCTTTGGGGGTTTGTAGTCAACAACGGTGATTAATCTTTTGTAATGCTTTTACTGGGACGTGTACTCTATCAGCCACATGCTTTCCAGTTTGCCCCAGCCGTCCCCACTCCCTACGGTCTCACAGCCCCCCCCCACTTCATGCTTCCGGTCTGGCCCCCAGAACACTCAAGGCTGCAGCCCCTCCTTGTGTTAGGGGATGAAGAGGAAATCCGCCCTCACACACACACACTCCCGGCTGTCTCCTTCAGTGACACACCGGCAGGTACAGGGGTGAACCCCTGTAACTCCAATAATGGGTCAACAGGATGTGGCCTAGAGGGTGTGAACCCAAGGCCCACTGGCCGTATCTGGCCCAAGGACGGGTTTGACTTGCACGGCATTCAAAACAAATTTGAACATGCCAACACTTAAATACCAGAAGACTGTACATAAAAAACGGACTTCTTAAAAGAAAAAAAAAAGCTTCTAGCTGCTCTTGAAAAGCTGTCCCCGAAGTGCCCTAAAGCAACTACACAGTCAGCTGGGGCTGGGGAAGAGAACGACCTGCCCCATCTCCCCGTCTCCCCGTCGCCCCGCCTCCAGCTCATGTTCTCAGAGGCCCAGCCCCAGCAGGCCCTGAGTCTCCAACCCCGCTCCCGTCCCAGAGAATGGGCCATCCAGCAACGTGCCCTGCCCCCCCCACACCCAGTGGGCACCCACTCATCTTTCCAGGCCCGGCTGGCACCGGGTTTTTCTTTGAACAACCCCTGCTGACACCCACTCCAGGCTTCTGCCCCGAGGAATCTACGACCTCCTTGCCTGGGTTCCACCAGGCCCCACACAAAACTGGATCTTACGGAGCACACTTACCAAAGCGCGAGCAGCTTGCATCGACCTGCCCTGTGCTTTCGGTTCCCAAATCCTGGCACAAAGCAGGTGTCCAGTACACGGCTGCTGGCCTGACCACAGGGGAGACGGCTGTAAACAGGCTCAGCCCCAGGCTCTCACTGCAGTCGCTCCCAAACCACTGGGCTCTGTGGCCGGCTCTGGTGTGAGCTCTACACATGGACGAGACAGGAAGTTCGCAGCCACTAGTCCACGCATGGACTTGTGCTCGAGTGGCCCCAGTGCCAAAGGGACAGTCCTAACACTGACAACAGTGGCATATACCCTCCGTGGAATCCCTGTTGTGTCAAGTGTGTGTCTGTGTGTGTGTGTGTGTTACGTCACCAATCCTCGCCTAATTATGATCCAAAATACGTATAAAGCAGGAGACGTGCTAGTTTGTCCTACTTTACGGGAAAAGATGAGTACGGTATGATAAAAAATATGTATTTGGTCTTTGTCCCCAGTTCCTTGGCATTTCCTGAGTGATGATAGGAGTGTCTTTTGTGATTCATAAGGAGCCCCTCTCAACCACTCCTGAGCTTATGGTAATGAGGTGAGTCTGGGGAGCCCCTGGATAGTTTCAGGATGGGAGCTGGTTACCAGAAAAACCAACCAGGCTGTTAGAAGGCTGGAACTTTCAGCCCCACCCCCACCAACCTCCAGGGAGGGCAGAGGGGCTAGGGATTGACTTCAACTTCCAAACGGCCAATGATTTTAACTCCATCATGCCTACGTAATGAAATCTCCATGAAAACCCCCAAAGGACGGTGTTCAGGGAGCCTCCAAGCTGGTGACTATATACCTATGCTGGGAGGGTGCTATACCCCAACTCCGTGAGGACAGAGGCTCCAGCACGTTGAGACTCTTCTGGATCCTGCCCTACACACACGCATCTCTTCCATCTGCCTGTTCCTGAGTTGCATCCTTTACGGCAAACCAATAAGCACAGGTAAAGCACTCTTCCCAAGTTCTGTAAGTTGCTCTAGAGAATTATGAACCTGAGGAGGCAAATCTGCAGTTGGTGCAGGTCACTGGGAGCCCCGCTGGTGGCAGGTGTCTGAAGCAGGGGCAGTCTCATGGGACTGAGCCCTTCTCCCGGGGGTCTGTGCCAACTTTAAGAGTTAGTGTCGGAACGGAGCTGAATTTTTGGACACCTCGTTGGTGTCAGAGAATTAGAGAACTGCTTGGTGTGGAAAAACTACACAGATTCGGTGTCAGGAAAAAAAAAGACATATATTTGGTGTGAAAAGTGGTGTCAGGAAACACTATACCATGAGTCATGGCCAAGGCCTTGGGGCTCTGCCGGTGGCCCCGCTGGGTGACTCAGACTATCCCCACTCAACACCCAACCTGGGTTCTTGATTGTGAAGGTCTGTGGGGTGAGCAGGGGCCACTGATGCACTGAGAAGGAGCACCAAGGAGGAAGAAGAACAGTCAGGACAGTGTGGTATCACGGGAGGCAGAGTGGAAAATACAGCAGGAGGGACAGAACATTCCATGGCAGTTCTCACACTGTTTGGTGGGGGTGGGGCGGGGGAGAACTGAGGAAGAGCCAGGGGATCCAGGAACATGGAGGCCCCAATGATCCCGACCAGAGGACTTTCAAGGATGTCAAGTTTATCTTCCGACCCAGATGGGTGGCTCCACAATCTTTACCATTCTTTACTCAACTGTACATTTTATTTTTTATTTTTTAAAGATTTAATTTATTTATTTGACAGAGAGAGACAGCGAGAGAGGGAACACAAGCAGGGGGAGTGGGAGAGGGAGAAGCAGGCCTCCCGCTGAGCAGGGAGCCCAATGCGGGGCTCGATCCCAGGACCCCGGGATCATGACCTGAGCCAAAGGCAGACGCTTAACGACTGAGCCACCCAGGTGCCCCTCAACTGTACATTTTAATGAATTTTTCTGAGTGAGCTGTATTTGACAGTAAGAGGTGAGAAAAGAGAAATGAGGAGGAGGGAAGCAGAGAACAGAAGTGCAGACCTCCCTCCTTGTTAGGAAGTTCGGCTAAGCAGTCCGTGACGGACTCAGAGTGCTGGCTAAGGAGACCGGGAGCCCCTAGCAGCTTTTAGTGGCAGGCAGGGAATGGAGGGAGAGGGCTGGGGTGAGGGAGGAGGCCTAGGGCACTAACTAAACACAGGTGGGACACAAAGGTGTATGAGCCTCTAATACACAGAGAAAAACAAGTATCGCAGGATAAGTCCCATAGATTCATCAAAAACAAGCAAACCCAGAGCTAACAGAAGCTTTCTGCTTGCATCACATAATGCTTGTATAAAATATACACTTTGCATCTTCCTTCTTATTTACCATTTTCCATGATTATTTTTGTGTCAACATATGCTCATGAAATGACCATTTTTCTAATTCTATACCAATCACACCCTATTTCACTCATTAGTTGGCTCTATTGAGGACAAAATATTCCCACCACCTTGTTAGAGAAACACAGCACGGTCAAGGCCAGCCCTCTGTAGCGACTCAATGAACTGTGTCCAGCCCTGAAGAACTCACTTATTCTCCCCTCCTAGAGAACAGATGACCTGAGCTCCCCTAAGTAAGTACCACTTCCTCAAGTTCATGTACTCATGCATTCTTCTGTTGAATAAGCATACACCTTCATCTGCTCTGAAAGGGTGGAAATTCTGGAAAAGATCCCAAAGGACTGAAACTGTTCTCAAGTGACAATATCAGCCAGGCGTTTGCCCCACCCAACGCCGTCCAGAAGAAAAGGACGTATGTGAACTTTCCAGTGAAAAAGATGCACTTCAATATGACCCAATAATGTGGTAGTCAACAAGCAGGAAGCCCTTCATGTTTAAAATAGAAGAATCAGAATTCCAGAATGCTCACTGAAGAGGTATTTCTGGGGATAGAGACCAGTATGAATTAGTTACTAAGTTGCAGAATGAGGTCTTTTAACAGATTTATAGTCAAATCAGTAGATAAGACTGAATTAGGGGAGTGAAGTCAAACCTGGCAGAAGTCTGCAGGGGAAACATGTGGCTGATAGGAAACAAGGGCCCGTCGCTTGCGGTAATACTAACATCCCTCGGACTGGCGGCAGCGCACGCTGGCTTGAGGTCCCTTATACACACGGTCTCATTTCATTCTTAAAACAAGCCTCTAATGGGGCGCCTGGGTGGCTCAGTCGTTAAGCACCTGCCTTCAGCTCAGGTCATGATCCCAGGGTCCTGGGATCGAGCCCCGCATCGGGTTCCCTGCTCGGCAGGAAGCCTGCTTCTCCCTCTCCCACTCCCCCTGCTTGTGTTCCCTCTCTCACTGTGTCTCTCTCTGTCAAATAAATACATAAAATCTTTAAAAAAAAAAAAACAAGCCTCTAAAATACTATCATCTCCACTTTACCAATGGTGGCCTTCAACACGGGGCTCTAAGTGACCTGCCCAGGGTCCCACACAGCCCTTAAGAGCCACCCTGCATTTGAACACAGATCTGACTCAAAGCCCCTGGTCTTAACCTTCCCAGCAGCCACCTCTTTGTCAGATAGGCCTTCTACCACTCGCATTTTGGTTGGAGGAGGTTTATGAGGTTCTCCTATGCTGTCAACTCTGTGGGCAATTTTTTTTTAAAGATTTTATTTTTAAGTAATCTCCACACCCAACGTGGGGCTCGAGTATACAGCCCTGAGATCAAGAGTCACACACTCCACCGACTGAGCCAGCCAGGCACCCTTGTGAGAATTTTCTAATGGAGAAGACAAACTTTATCTTAAAAATAGCTGAGATGCTATGGGGCTCCTGGGTGGCACAGTCGGTGGAGTGTGCGACTCTTCGTGATCTCGGGGTCATGAGGTCGAGCCCTGCATCAGGCTCCGTGCTCAGCACAGAGTCTCCTTGGGTTTCTCTCTCCCCCTCTATCCTTCCCACCCCTCTTGGCCTCCCTGCCCCCCGCACGCATGCGCTCTCTCTCAAATAAATCTTTTTTTTTTTTTTTAAGATTTCATTTATTTGACAGAGAGAGACACAGCGAGAGAGGGAACACAAGCAGGGGGAGGGGGAGAGGGAGAAGCAGGCTTCCCGCGGAGCAGGCACCGAAGTGTGAGGCAGCTGATGGTGCTTTCCTGTGACTCTCTGACTGATCCCCTTTGAGCTCTTGCACATGCTTGTTTGCAAAGACACGTCAAGAAAACCAAGTGCAACTAAGTTTCCTTTCTCATTTAGCAGGATAAGGAAAAGTAACACAAGATGGGCCAGGACAGGACCAGCCCGGAGCTTTCCATGCCAATCTGAAGGTAAGGCTGTCAAAAGAGGGTTGAGAACCCAGAGCCTCGAGAGCACATGCTTCTGATCAAACCACCAAATCTTCCGCGTCCTCCCAGTTGCTTTGAATTTAATGCTAATCCTAGGCTTTGCAAGTCACCGGCACTTTCATTCCTATTTTCAATTCTTCCTGAATCAATACTTTTGTAAATGGCTTTTGGGTCCAGTGTGAAAAATATGCAAACGTTTTAATTCCATTTTTCTCTTCCCAGGTTCTATAAATATCAACATTACCAACATTCTCAGAGGATCATTAAATTGAAATGACATCTTTAAAGGGGTCAAAATAATTGTTATATGATGGTTCTACCATTACTGAAGATTCAATTTACTTTATAGTTTTACTCAACCCAGTAAAGACAGTCAAAATTTCACAGCTGCATTACAATAAAGTAAGTATCAAAATGAACTGGAACCAAACAAGATTGCAGAGAGATTCCAGCTTGCCCCTGGAGCCGAGGAGCACCCAATCCTTTCAAGGTCAGAGAGTGGTGGTGACTTGTACTCACTGTCAGGTTCCAGTTGATCTGGGGGATCCTCAGGTGAAGGTTCAGACTGAACAGAATCAGCAAGACTCCAGTCACTACAAACGCACTACAGCTCACAAACTCAAAAAAGTAGAGGCCTTCACACGGGGAGCACTCCATGATGGTCTCTATGCAGACGAATGCAATCAGGGCCAAAATCTACAAAGAAAATTGGAAACACACACGTGTGTATATTTAGTACACATCCGTGGACATATGTGCCTGCCACATTTAAATAAAACTCCACCACCACCACATGCGGCCAGTGTTCCCCTGGGGACG
Organism: Leptonychotes weddellii; assembly: GCF_054177405.1. Lineage (NCBI taxonomy): Eukaryota > Metazoa > Chordata > Mammalia > Carnivora > Phocidae > Leptonychotes > Leptonychotes weddellii. The sequence goes on along the minus strand of NC_138384.1, from coordinate 17,625,798 downwards.
ACAGTATTGCTGTCAGCAATATGATCTGATGAAATTCTTATGGAACACCAGCTATGGAGCCTTAAGGAAAGGATCGAATTCCTAACGTGAACACCTACACCCCACCGCAGTCCCCGGACACTGCTGGGGTGAGGCTCGGCCCTTGGCAGCAAACAGTAAGGAACGGCTCTGCGATGTTTTCGGTTCTTCCTCCGCCACTAGTAAGTGGACGCTGCCGACACACGTTTCTAATTTCTAGTCCCTACCACAATTATGCCAAACATCGAGAGGGTAGGGTCCAAATGGTGTCTGTTTATGCCATCTGCAACTACCCTGGGGGTTCAGGCAGAGGTCACGCAGGCTGACTGTGACCCCGGAGGGCTGTAAGACAGAGAAGGGTATTATCTCCTCTTCTCCCAATTATAAGCGCCTAAAATCGAGGCCCACCTAATTCATTCACGAGCTGTGCTTTTCAAAAGTGATCACTGGACTTAGCCATTAGAAAGTCGGAATGGAGGTTTATAAAAACATTGAAAAATCTACCAATAATGGCACCAATTTCTCCCTGAAGGACCAAAGTAACGTTCCAGCAATATGTCCCAAGAGAATGGAGATCATCGTCAAACAGGTATCAATGGAAATTACCAGGTGAGCTTTTAAAGGAAGATTTCAGGAGAAGGAGGCAGCCCAAAGGCTGAGTTGATGGCCCAGTGAGCAAAGAAAGGTCAGGTGGTCTTGCACCTAAAACCAGATCAGTCTTGGGCTCCTGGCCTCTATTCTAGCACTTTTCTAACCAAGCACCTCACAGCCCACAACATGTCCAGCCTGGGCCAGAACCTGAGGCGAGCCCCCACTTCAAAGGTCCAGGACGTGTAGGCAGGCGGCTCTGTGGTCCCAGATCTGTCCTCAGAGCCAGCAACATCAGCATCACCAGGGAGCCGGAGAGAAGTGCAGAATTTCTGCCTCTCCCCCTTGACCTACAGAGTCAGAATGGTTGTGGGTTTTTTTGACAGGATCCCCAGATATTCAAGTGTGGGAAACATATAAGGCACAAGCTATTCTGTGGCCCCCCTCTGCCACCTGGAGTCCCACGCATGCCTTTCAGTGCGCCACTCAATGCCACCTCCTCCCAACGCCTTCCCTGATTGTCTCTCCTCCTGACAGACATTATTTGATTCCAGTCTCTCCCAGGGAAGCTTGTTCATCTATGATTGCATTCTACCCTTTTTTATACTTGCCATATGCCTCCCTCTGCCTCCTGAGCTTTCTGAGGGCAGCGGCCAGCCCATCTCTCTCCACCCGAGACACCAAGCGCTGTTACTTGCACACCACCAGCTAATAGGGGGGTTGGGGGCACTAAAAACCCACACCCACAACTGCTGACATGCTTGGCAGGGTCTCCACGTAAAAGGCAGGGCAGGGCACCTCTGCTCTATCCATCACCAATACTCCTGCGCAGGAATCATAAAGACACCTCTCCTATCAATATGGGGTTCTGTTAAGTCAGGGTATTAGAGACAGGGCTCTTTAAGCACACACTCTGTCCTTTTCCTAATGACTCTTTTAATTTTCTATAGAACCAGAGACTTGAATTCTCCCTCTGAATTACATGCCTGACTTGCAATCAATTCACAAAGAAGTAGTTCATGTAAGGGAAACTCCTAAACTTTTTCTTCCCCCTGTAATTGGATCTAGTAATCTTGGGCAAAAAATAACACACTGTACTGATGAGTTACAAATGTTTCTGGTATGCTAACTTCAACCATATTTGTGTGGGAAGGTAACACCTACATCCTACATTCTTAAATATTAAAATAAAAAAGTTTCAAGAATATGCAAATCTAATAGGCCACTCAATGCAGCGGTGAACAAAACAGAAATCTGCTCTCTAGCTCATAGTCTAATGAAGGAGAAGCTTTTAAAAATGAAATTAGAAGTACTGTATGATAGGCAGTGTGAAGTGCAAAGGGGAAAAAAATCAAAGCAGGAAAGGATAATGCAATGTAACTAGGGCAAAGGTGTTTGAAGTTTTAGGGAGTGACATGGAAGGCCTCACTGAGAAGGTTCTAGATTTATTACAAAGTTTATTACAGTCTATTACAAAGGATAGTCAAGTGAAAGAGAACTTCAACTGCCTCCATTCTGACCTCAGTCTGTAGTCTGATGCGTTCCTTCAAGCTTATCTCTCCACTCAGGAAAAACACCCTGCAGGCAAAGCAGTCCCTGTGTTGGAAACCAAAACTACCCCCTAAAGCAACAGGGCCTGCCCTGGGCCAGCAAGACCCCGTGGGGTTGACCCCAAGAGAATCATGGACCTGACCTTTACGGCCCAGCGGCCTGTACCTACAACCTTTGTCCCACATTTTCCTCACCTACACCTAGAAGCGATGTCTGTCTTCCCAGTGTCGGCCTCACTGAAATAAATTCCTTTCTAGTTTCACCACCATCGTCTCTCTGCCTTTGGATTTTGTCAGTGGCCAGTAGCCAAACCAGGTCTGTGGGGAACACCTGGAGCCACGTGCTCTGATACCACATTACAAAAGGATATGACTGAACAGCAAATGAAGAGATACACAGGGCAAGGTCCAAAAGGGTCCTGGCACTGGTCATCTCTTGCGTTCAAGTTTTTATAGAGCTCATTCTGTAGCCCCCTTCCCCTTCCCAGAGATGAGCTGGGTTGAAAGCTCCAACTCTCTAATCACATGGTCAGTTCCCTGGCAACCAGCCCCCAGCCCGAGAGTCCCTTCATTAACACAAACTCAGATGTGGTTGAAAGAGGGTTGCTGAGAATATCAAAAGACACCTCTTATCATGTAGGAAATTTCAAGAGTTTTAGGAGCTCTGTCCCAGAAATGAGATGAAAAACAAACAAATATTTCTTATTTTAAGTGATAGTATCACAAGCATTCAGATGTAGACAGAGATACGGATAGATACGCACGTACGCACAACTACACTCATAATAATTTAATCAGTCCCCTTTTGATGGGTATTTAGGCAGCTTCTAATATTCTGTTTCTAATAAACAGTACCCTTTTTTGCCTGCCTTTTGGCACAACAAATGTCAAATTTTTCTCCAGCATAATGAAGCCTAACAATTGTTGCTAAAGTAAAAGTTACCTATTGACCCACAAGAAGAAAATAAGGGCTCAAAATTATACTGGAAGCCAACAACTTCAAGGCAACCCAAGAATCCAAAGTAATTCAACTTCTAACAGTTTTGCAGTAGACAAATGTCACAATGTAAAATAGTACAGAGATGTTCAAAGAGATGCAAATAAGTAACAGTTACTGTATTTGCTAATTGGAGGATCGTGGGCGTCCTTGGTCAGAGCCCTTTCCATGGGGCACCAACCAAGTGACCAGGAGTATTTTCACAGTTGGTAAGTAAGCTGAGATTAAAAAGTTGTCAGGTTTCCACCACTGCAGCTAATTATGATCGACAACATCAAAAAGCAGGAAGGGAGGGAGAAAAAGAGTTGGCTGATTAAGTTACTATTAAAACTTTTTAAAATTTCTGGGGCGCTTGAGTGGCTAAGTTAAGTGTCTGCCTTTGGCTCAGGTCACGGTCCCGGGACCCTGGGATCGAGTCCCACACCGGGCTCCCTGCACAGCGGGCAGCTGCTTCTCCCTCTCCCTCTGCTGCTCCCCCTGCTTGCGCTCTCTCATGCTCTGTCAAATGCATGAATAAGATCTTAAAAAAAAACTTTTTAAAATTTCCTAAAACCCCATGTTTCTACTGGTGGGAGTGTCAAGCGTCAACACCTTTCTGGAGGGCCCAGTAATCAACAGCGCTGTTGACCAGTACATCCCATTCTCCTCCTTCCAGGCACACTGCAGGGTTGGAGGTTTGTACTGTGAGATGTTCCCCAGGCAGATTTATTCTTAAGATGATGGAGTTCATGCCTCAGAACTCCACACTTGCCACCCTGGCTTCCTATCCCAACTCCTTTGGGCAGGTGGTGATGGGGGAACAATGGTCGTTGTGGGGAGTGGGCTAATCGGAAGCTGAGTGAGAGATTGGTTACATTTGGGTTCAGCTGTCACTTCCACCCCTAGCTATTTACTGCAGCTTTCCCGCTGCAGGCATGGCTTCCAGATAGGCTCTGAGCTGACATCACGGAGAAGAAATGGGCCCTAAATTTCACCAGACAGATCAGGATTATATCCAATAATGCAAAGTATGCAATTATAAACACACTATACATTTTCTCCATTTTGGGTGGAAATCACATGAAATAGAATTGATCAGAAATCCAGGGTTTGTACGGCAGAAGCCTGCAGTGGGACCACAGGAGCATGAGTACGTGTGTGCGTGTGTGTGTGTGTGGGAGATCACAACTCCTGCATCCCAGGCGGTCAGATGGTGTCTGACAAACCTTGAACTGACAAGGTCAGAAAGCACTGCCCCCCCCCCAAAAAAATGGCACACAAAACTGCCTCTATATACCTTTTTTTTTTAAGATTTTATTTATTTGTCAGAGAGAGAAAAAGACAGAGAGAGCACAAGTAGGGGGAGCTGCAGGCAGAGGGAGAAGCGGGCTCCCCGCAGAGCAAGGAGCCTGATGCGGGACATGATCCCAGGACTCCGGGATCATGACCTGAGTGAACTGAAGGCAAACGCCTAACCCACTGAGCCACCCAGGCATCCCTGTATGCTTTTTCAGTATTAAACAGATCATACTAAAAATTCAAGTATGACCTGTGTTAGAGAAAGCCAAAAACAAAAACAGAAAGAACATATTTTTAAATTTGTAATTTTGTGTGCTTCTCATTAAAAGTACTCACTCTCATACCTACCTTTCTATTTTTAATTTTACTTATTTTTCCTTACAGTGGGCCTCCAAAACCACAACAGTCTCAAGCCACTTCAGCTTGGATCTACTCCTGGGCTCGGGTAAACAAAGGTGTGAGTGGGTAAGAGATCTGTTACTTCTGGCAGTGGCCGGTGGGCAGGCGCACTCCGGTCTCCCTGCCACAGCTGCTTGCAAAACCCCAGGAGCAGGTGGCCTCTGAGTAAGGCTCACGGGAGATGAGTGTGCAACATGCGAGAGAAGGAAACCTCCCATGTGTTAAGCCATTGAGATTTTACGCTTGTTTGTTGCTGCAGCATAATCCAACTCATACTGACTAGACAGGGCACCCTGGCATACTGTCAAATTTCACAACATATCCTAGGTATCTAATACAAGACTGCAAATTTTATAGGATGAGTATGTCACTCACTCTTAAAGACACCAGTTTGACAAACTCGTACTACATCATCAAGGTTAAGATATAGAGATACTGTTTTAAAACAAAAGAATAAAATATTCGGAATTTCATTTCAGGAATCCATCTATGTGGTAGGACTGTGGATAGATTTTTTTTTTTTTTTTGGAAGGCTTCTTTTATTTTCCAAAATGTTTACAATGAGTATGTGTACTTCTTTAAAAAAAAAAAAAATTCTCTATATCAACACTTTCTGAAGCACCCAGGTTTATGATGAGTTAAATGTTAGTGACCTCCAAGAATCAATCCTTATTTGTTTTGAAACCATTCATGAATTTTTTAAAATGACATTAAAAGCTCTAATGGAAAATGAAAGTCACTCTGCAAGTCCATGTTGGTCCCATTTCTTTATCAGAAGAGTTCATCATTTCTAAAGCCTTCTTTTTTTTTTTGGTTGCTTAACCGATTTTAATAACATGACACAAAGCCCCTACACTTGATAGAATCATTATGCAAAATACACAGATGAATACTGTCTTCTTTTAAAAATATAAAATAAATAAGCAAGACGTGAAAATAGGCAAGTTTCATTAAATAAATGAAAATTTTAAAAAAAGAAACTTTTGCTTTCCATATCATTTGAAAAAGGGAAATTAGCATTTTAAACAGTATTCAAGTTTAGTAAACAAATTTTTAAAAAGTATTATAAAATGTTTAACTGTCATCAGCTTCGAGGTTTATGTTGCTCCCAAATTTTGCATATAACTGAACTTTCACATCCGCTAACACTCGCTGAATTGATTCCACTCTGGCTTCTAAGGCGTCAATTTCTTCTTGCAAATTTTTCTTTTCTTCTTCTAACATTTCCTGTGTTTCTTCTTGAGAATGGCTAATGAAAACATCACCGATTGGATAAGGTATCATTAAGCAATCATCAACTGCAAGTATGATGTCCTCACAAGCATCTTCTAAATTCTGGAGTTGTTTTTTTTTACTTCTATTTCCCCTTTCAGCTCTGTGATTCTACTTGCATTCTGTGCAAATCTGTTTATCTTTTGTTGGTCTTCAAAAGGTGGTCTTAGAGGAGAAACAGGAGAGAAAGTTGTGCGAGGTGGTGCCTGACTTCCAAACTGAGATCCTTGGTTGGCTTGCGTTTAGGAGCATCAATAATGTAAGGATGCTTGGGTGGTTCAGTCGTTAAGCATCTGCCTTCGGCTCAGGTCATGATCCCAGGGTCCTGGGATCGAGTCCCGCATCGGGCTCCCTGCTCCGCAGGAAGCCTGCTTCTCCCTCTCCCTCTGCTTGTGTTCTCTCCCTCGCTGTGTCTCTGTCAAATAAATAAATAAATAATCTTAAAAAAAAATACTACTACTACTATAAGGATGCTCTCAGGCCCTGTGCTGGGCACCTTCCATTCGCTGTCTGATACTCACACCCGAGTGGGAAGCAGGTGGCATCTCCATCGTGTGGCCAGAAGATTCGTCCAAGGTCCCAAAGCTATTGTTCCACACACCTCGTTCCCCTACACCAGATGTCTGACCTATAACTGACCTTGGAGAAAAGCATCACTGTATGGTTTCTCTTCAAGGAAAAGAGTGTGAGACCCGTACAACCAGGGCCACGAGGGCCTCTGACAAAGCTCACAACTTGGTTACTCATTTTCAGAGGGGTCTAACTAAGTCACATCTTAGTTTTTCTAAGAAAGGTGATCCACGAGTTGCTCCTCTCTAGGGAAGCCATCCCCTGAGGAAAGCAGATTTAAACTTTTTTCCCTCCTCTCCCCTGAGACAGTAGAACGAGTAAATTTTTGTTGTTGTTGTTGTTGTTGTTCTCAAACAAGGGAGCTAACTGCAGTGTCCATGGACCGGAGCTATGAAATTTTTTTTTAAGATTTATTTATTTATTTGACAGAGGGAGACACACAGCGAGAGAGGGAACACAAGCAGGGGGAGTGGGAGAGGGAGGAGCAGGCTCCCCGCCGAGCAGGGAGCCCGATGCGAGGCTCGATCCCTGGACGCTGGGATCATGACCCGAGCCGAAGGCAGAGCCACCCAGGTGTCCCACGGAGCTCCGGATTTGAGAGAGGCGGAGAATTAAGAGAAGTACGGGCTCTGGAAGGGTGGAGAGGCCCTCAGGCGCTAAAGCCACCCAGGCGGGCAGGGAGCACTGTTTAGGCAGAAGAATTCGTTATGCGAAGGAGCCCGGAGGCAGAGGCAAATAAGTGCCTTATTGTTGAGAAGAAAGGGAGAGAGAGCACAGAGAGGGAAGGCTGCCAAGGCCTGGGGCACAAAGCAGCCAGAAGAAAACAGGAGACCCAGGGAGGTGACGCACTGCACTGCTCCGCGGGGTATGCCCCACGGGCACCCACATTCCGAGCCGCCCCCAACCCCCAAGGCTTCGTTTGCGGTTCCGATGAAGGACAGGAGGGATTAGGCCGTAGTTGCTCCGGGATGCTGTCGGCCTGGTCTGGTCGGGGCTTGGCCCATGTGAGGAGGCCAACTCGGCCAGTGCTCCTGACATATTTTCCAAGCTGGGTTCTGCTGTGTCAATAATTTTGCCATTTTGAAATCGTAATGCCATACGTAAGAGCTGAACTCAAGGGATTGCATTTCAACCTCTTTGTTTGGCAAGACCCTTACCTTTAACATAAATGATTATACTTACAGCGAAAGTGAGCTTGATCTCACACACACACACACACACACACACACACACACGACCCACAAGTCACTTATACACAATGGCTGGCCACAGCACACCGCAGTCTCAGACAAACTAAAAGAGGCTTATTTTTGGACATCCAATGACGTAGAGCACATAAACAGTGTTCCCAATGAAGTGCAAAACATTTTCTTGTTTTTTTAAAAAAGTTTCGAAAACCTTATTATGTGGTTTGATGATAGAAATGCACATGACTTCAGAAAACCACAGGACGGTCAGCATCTTTCTTGCCAAAAAAATGCCCACAACATTTTCCTGCAAATGCTACCCTGCCCCAAAAGCTACATTTTCAGACCGTTTAAATTAGTAATGGAGCAAAAACAACACACATGTAGAGGACAGAGGAAACAAGCTGCCTTCAAACCGTCCGCATGTGAGGATGCTTAGCTATGCTGCCCGCATCCCTCTCCCCCTGCCTTTCTCACGTCCTTGCTTCAGGGATGAAGCCGAAATTGCAGCAAGTAGTATCACATCCCTACAGGATTCCAAAGCAAAACCTGCCCCCTTTCGTCCTCCCCCTGCTTTAACTCTGGGGTAGCTCCCCACCAGAGCATCCCCGACCAACCACCTTAAATGGCAAGGGCACTGTTTTTCTCATTGAATGAGAAACCAGCCGTCCAAGACGAGCTTTTTGCTAAAGATTAATTTAGGCCACAACAGTGAACTGCATATCCTAAGAGGCCAGGAGGAAAACCCAGCACAGCCCTGAGACCCAGAGTCCTAAGAGCCCCAGAACCTCTGCAGCATCCAACTGCGGGAGGGTCCGAGAGGAGAGGAACATACTTTAGGTGGCCAAACCCATGGCCCTCAGGGCCTTGCACACACACTCTGGGACTTGCAGATTCAAATACCTTGCCCCAGACCTTGACATATAAATCTGGGGACTACCATTTAGCAGGCTTTGTAAATAATGTCCCTAGCTCCAGAGACAATAAGGACAGTGGCCCTGCTAAGAAATTCAACATTTGCTGAGCACTTCTACTGGGGGTCCAATGATGTGGTGGGCATTGCCATAAGCATTCACACCTATTTCATCTTCATTCCACCCTGTGAAGAACACACGGTCGGTTTGCTTGTTTTTAATCGAGATACAATAAAATCCACCCATTTAAAGTATACAATTCAGTGGGTTTTAGTATATTCAGTTACACAACCATCGCCATTATATAATTCCAGAGCATTTTCAGCGTCCTAAGAGGAACGTGTTTGTTTGTCTGTCTGTCTGTTTAGCGGCAGGGGACAGGCGGCAGAGAGAACCTGACGCGGCAGCAGAGCCCGACCCAGAGCTCAATCTCACAACCTTGAGATCACGACCTGAGCCAAAATCAAGAGTCAGACGCTGAACCGACTGAGCCCCCAAGTGCCCCAAGGAACATGGATGGGTTTTGAATCCCCATCCCATTGATGGAAAAAAAAACCCAAAAAAAAACGAGGGCAAGACATTAAGCAACCCATCCAAGATCACCAAGTCTCCAGCAGACTGGGCTGAAACCCGTCCCTGAACGCTCTACAGCGCGGGTCACTGCGGATCACCCCTCCAGCCACCCTTGGCTTCCGGTGCTCTGTTCCCCCGCCCCGCCTCCCCGCAAATGGTGGGTGCTCCCCAGAGCTGTGCCTCCGTTGCTTTCTCACCCGGCACGTGTACCCAGCAGGTCTCCCTGACCCAACTCCTACTCCCACACATACTTCTCTCGTCTGAACATCTATGTAAGCTCCAGATGCAGGCTGCACCACCACTGCCCCCCACGTTCGGCATCTCCACCTCAATGTCCCCAGGCACCCACAAAAGGGCCACAGAGACCCCATTCCCTCACTGGCCATTAGCACAGCCACTGGGCACAGCAGTTCAAGAGCTGGGATTCTCGAGTCTCAGGACCTGTGTGCCAGTTTCAGCTCTGCCTTGGAGTTCTCTGGCTCCAGGCACCTTGCAGCTCTTCTCTGGGCCTCTTCTCACCCATCTGTAAAGTGAAGGGCTATCTTGCGGGGTTGCTGCAAAGATCCGATGTAAAATCCTTAGCGCTGTGCCCGGCACACAGCGAGGGCTGAGTGACCAGCAGCCACTGTCATTACAGTGTGAAAGGTCCAAGAGGACCCGGACTGTCTTCACCGGCTGAGTCCGGTGGGGAACGGGCACACGCGCTACGTGTCGGAATCTTCTCCCTTCTGAAGGCTGAATAATACTCCATTACATGCACACACCACACTGTGTTTGTCCATTCATCTGTCCCTGAACACCTGCGTCGCTCCCACCTTCTGGCTGTCGTGAATAATGGTGCTGTGAACGTGGGTGTACGCATCCATGTTTGAGTCCCTGCTTTCAACTCCTTTCAGGTCTACCCGGAAGTGGAACTGCCGGATCCTGTGAGAATTCTACTTTTAGTTCTTAGTAATCAAAAATTTAAAAATAAGAGGTGGAAGCATAAAAATCAAAGTAATATATAAAATCCTTAAATCATAAATTTTAAAATACTAATAGGAGCTTTTTTCTTAAAAAATAAAAACAAAAAAACAGCTGTGGGTACCCGGGTGGCTCAATCGGTTAAGCGTCTGCCTTCGGCTCAGGTCATGATCCCAGGGTCCTGGGATCGAGCCCCGCGTCGGGCTCCCTGCTCAGCGGGAGGCCTGCTTCTCCCTCAACCGCTCCCCACCGCTTGTGTGCTCGCTCGCTCGCTCTCTCTCACGCTTGCTCTCGTGCTCTCTCTCAAATAAATAAATAAAATCTTTCTTAAAAAAAATAGCTATATCCACTGAAAAGGCCTAGAAATACAAAGTCAGTAATAATAAGCACCCCTAGTGCCCAGATTGAGGTCTCTAGGTATTATTTTACACTATCAGGAATAAGAACTTCTAAGAGAAATGATTGATTTCAGGTCTGGGGCAGGACATACACAAGACTAGCCTACAGGAAAGCAAGTACACTGTCAAAGACTACTGAGGTTTTGTCAGAAGGTCACAGGAGTCAACCTGAAGGGGCTCCCAATGGCCAACAAGACAACACAAATAGATACGTTTATATATAATATATATTTATATGCATATTTATGTTATATATTATATTATACATACTATATATAAATGTATACATTTGAGTACATTGTATACATTTGAGTAACATTCGATCTAAAAACTATCATTTTCCAGTGAAAGGAATCAGGGCTCCTTAGAGAATTCCAGGGCCGAGGTAGAAGGATCTAAGATGAGCCTGGAACTCTTGTGTCTGAGAATGAAGGGAACATGTCTGAAGGACGTTGGAGACGGTTCAAAGGGGCTCCCATTGGCCAAATCTGGGACAATCTGAGCATCAAAATAGATAATAATCGTTAAATATTAAAGTCCTTGAATAAAATATGAACCCATGAACCCATACTAACATAAATAAACAGGGAAGAAAAGTAAACTCTTCCTTACAGTTGAAAATCCAGCTAATAATACAAAAGGAATGATAGATCCATACAATGGCCATTTGGCAACCATCATAACAACACCTGATTCAAGCAAGAATCAATGGATTTTAAAACTAATGAGTGAAAGTTTGAGGAGTTACAGGATATTTACATACTCTAAAAGTATCTCCCCACAAAAATACTTACTTAAATTATACAGGAAAAAAAGAGTAACGTGAGAGTGGAGAAGCCTGGCTGGTATCACTTTAACCAAGTTAAGATCACCAGTAAGGGAACAAATATCTACGTCATCTGCCTCTGACAGGAGGCACTGAAAAGAATGCATCATTATTTCTGCGGTATTCCTGGCAATACCACAAAATAACCAGAATCTAAACAGGAGAAAACGTCAGACAAACCCAAATTGAGGGACGTGCTACAAAATAACTGGCCTATATTCCTCCAAAATGTCAATGTCACGAAACACAAAGGCTGAGGAACTATTCCAGACTCAAGGAGATTAAAGAGAAATGACAACTGAATGCAACATATGATCCAGGATGTTCTTGTACTATGTATATAACAGTTTTGAGAAAACCAGAGAAACATGAATAAAGCTACAGTTTAGCTTTAGTATTGTATCAGTGTTAATTTCCTGACTTTGATCACTGTACTGTGGTTTTGTAACAACATGGTCTTGTCTTTAAGGACACTGAAGTATTTAAGGATAAACAGGCGTCAAGTCTGCACTACAGAAGACTTAAAAGACTCAAAAGACTTAAAATGCTATATAAATATACACATACCCATGAGTCTATACACACAAAGAGAAAGGATAAAGCAAATGTGGTAAAAAGTTAACATTTGGAGAATCCAGGAGAAAGTATGTATTCCTCTGTACTACTCTTGCAACCTTTGTGTAAGTCTGAAATTATTTCAAATTCAAAAGTCTTTTTAAATGACCACAAAATATTGAAATATATTAAATACATAAAAGCCATGAGTTTTTAATGGACATTTCAAGGGGAAAACCCCTCTGTTCACCTTTGGGGGTTGCTAAAGCATCAGCTTGTTATTAGGAAAGCTGATAAAGGACAAGAACCAAGCAGGTACCTTGCTTGCCTTTCCCATACAAACTGTATTTCAGGGCAATCAAATGGATGGTGAGGAAAAGTTCCTTACAGAATTCCAGCTAGTAAATGCAGAAGGAATGACAGATTAGAAAATCACCATTTGGTAATGGACCTGGGTCAGAGTTTCTCAACCCACCTGAAAGCCAGACATTAACTTGGTAGGATTCAATCAAAAAATATTCTTTTTTTGCCTGCCAACTTATCAAAATCATCCTCCTAACTCCCATTTGTGTCACCCTCCACTAAAGCTTTCTCTGACTCTTGGGGCACCTGGCTGGCTCAGTCGGTGAAGCATGAGACTATTCATCTTGAGGTCGTGGGTTTGAGTCCCACAACAGGTGTAGAAATTACTTAAAAATAAAAAAAATTAAAAAAGCTTTCTCTGGCTCTTCAGCCCAATTACTCTTAGCTCACTCAGATGACCTGTAGCTCTTGTTCTAACCACTGGTTCACATACTCGGTTCACATGGGGATCTTTTCAAAATTCTGATACCAACACTGTACTCCAGAACAAAGTTTCCCAACTCAGCACTATTGACACTTTGGACCGGATAATCCTTTGTTCAAGGGGCTGTCCTGTGCATCGTGTGATGTTTAGCAGCATCCATGGCCTCAACCCGACCCCCGCGGCAGCAACCAAAAATGTCTCCAGATAGTGTCAGATGTTTCCTGAGGGGGAAAATCTCCCACCTCCAATCAGAACCACTGATCAGGTTATGATCACCATTGGCTGTTAAGCTATTAAGTAAAAGGCCGATGAGGAATTTTGAATAGATGGATCAGGCTCAAAACACTCGTACCCACCAATCCATCCTAGTGTCACTAAAAGTGAGACAATCAGACACTTTTACCTTCTGATGTTGATGCAACAGGATGGACACTGCGGCACCAATAAAGCTTTCTTACTGTCCCCCAAAACCAAGCCTCCAGAGTGAACGAATTGACAGGAACTGGAAGAGTCAGAGAAGCATGTGAAATTTACACTGAGGAGGCCATCAGCCAAATTCAAAATGTGGGCAATGCTACACAACAAATTACCTCTTCTCATCAACAAACAGCATAAAAGGAAGGGAGGGGGCTGATGCAGATTAAGAGAGACTAAGAAACATTTGAGCATAGGCAATGTGCGGATTGTGTTTAGATCCTTTTTTTTTAAGATTTTATTTATTTATTTATTTATTTTGAGAGAGAGAGAGAGAAAAAAAAACGAGCAGGAGGAGGGGCAGTGGGAGAGGAAGAAGCAGGCTCTCTGCTGAGCAGGGAGCCCAACGTGGGGCTCGATCCCAGGACCCTGGGGATCATGACCTGAGCCAAAGGCAGCTGCTTAGCCAGCTGAGCCACCCAGGTGCCCTCTTGTTTAGATCCTAATTCAAACAAACCAAAAAGGCACTTTTGGAATTCCTGGAGAAAAAGAAATACATAGTGGATATTAAAGGATATGAAGGAACCATTAATTATTTAGACGTGATAATACTGTGGATGTGTCATTTAGGGAAAAAGGTCCTTAACTGTTAGAAATGCATGCTAAGTATTTACAATTGAAATGCTACGGTATCTAAGACAAGTTTTAAAATAGGACAGCCAGAAAAAAGGGGGGGGGGAAGTTGGTAAAAGAAGAACATAAAATGTTAGTAACTGTTGAAGATGGGTGAAGGGGATAAGGGGATGCAGGTTAATTTTATGTGTCAACTTGAGTGGGCCACAGGGTGCCCAAGTGATTAAACACTCTTCCTGGGTATGCCTGTGAGGGTGTTTCCAGGTGAGATTAGCATTTGAATCTAAAGTAAACTCGGTAAAGTAGATAGCCCTCCCCAACGTGGCTGAACACCATCCAGTCCACTGAGGGCTTGAACAGAACAAAAGGGAGAGAAAGGAAGAATTCGCCCCTTTCTTCCTGCCTCACTGCTTGCGTCCCATCTTTCCCTGCCCTTGGGCTGGAGTTTACATCATCAGCTCTGGGCTGACAGGACTCTGAATTACACCACTGGCTTTCCTGGATCTCCAGCTTGCAGACAGCAGATCATGGGACTTCTCAGCCTCCACAACCACGTGAGCCTATTTCTCACAATAAATCTTCTTTTATATCCTACTAGTTCTGTTTCTCTAGAGAACGCTAATTCATACAACTAGTAAATGTCTGTAAGTTTCCATAATAAAAACCTTAATTTAAAAAGAATGTCAAGGGCGCCTGGGTGACTCAGTTGGTTAAATGTCTGCCTTTGGCTCAGGTCATGACCCTGGGGTCCTGGGACTGAGTCCTGTATCAGGCTCCCTGCTCAGTAGGGAGTCTGCTTCTCCCTCTGCCTCTCCCCCTGCTCATGATCTCTCTCCTTCTCTCCCTCTCTCATGCTTTCTCTCAAATAAATACAATCTTAAAAAAAAAAAAA
>NC_138384.1:17586385-17610484 GCF_054177405.1 Leptonychotes weddellii | reverse complement strand
AAAAAATGAAATCTTGCCATTTGCAACTGGAGCTAGAGGGTATTATGCTAAGCAAAATAAGTCAATCAGAGAAACACAATTATCATATGATCACACTAATATGTGGAATTTGAGAAACAAGGCAGAGGATCATTGGGGAAGGGAGGGGAAAAATGAAACAAGACGAAACCAGAGAGGGAAACAAACCATAAGAGCCTCTTAATCTCAGGGGAAAAAATGAGGGTTGCTGGAGTGGAGGGGGGTGGGAGGGATGCGGTGGCTGGGTGATAGACACTGGGGAGGGTATGTGCGATGGTGAGTGCTGCGAATTGTGTAAGACTGATGAATCACAGACCTGTACCCCTGAAACAAATAATACATTATATGTTAAAAAAAACAAAAACAAAAAACAAAAAAGAACTGCAGGCCTCCTACAGAATTCTGTGGAACTAGACATAGAGGAGGGGCTCCACAAACTACTGACCCTACTGGGCACCCCCAGGCTTCCCTCAATCTGGCAATTTGTCGTTCTTTGTGGGTTTCACTCACCTAACTAGGTTGGCAGCCCCGGAGGCCCCCAAAGTCCAACCCCAACAGCTGAAGCTTTTCTAAAGCATCTAATGCAGATGAGGCATATGCAGGGTCTTCCCAACTACCTCACCAAAACCACCTTAAGCACCGCAATACCAGTAACGCCCTCATTACCCCTCCACGGTCATCACACATTTCAGCACCTGCAAAGAGCCATCTGGATGCATCCCCTGTGACAAATGGGGGTCTGTGTTCCCAGTTTCAGCTCCAAAACCATACTCTAAAAGAAGATAGACCATGCTGACAAATTATCCTGAGCTCAATTTATTATAGACAAATGAAGGGACAAAAAGGCAACTTTATTTCTACCAACATTTGGGTTTTGTTATAACCCAAACTTTGGGACCCCCAAGTCAACTGGCCGTCCCAGGACGTTCACTTGGGCAGTTTGCCTGGGCTGATTAGATACCTGCACTTTCGGCAGGACATCGCAGGCAAAGACCTGATTTGCCCTATATGGTCTTTACTAAATTACTGACCTAAAAAGCACCCAAGGATATTTACTACTCATCCTCTACCCCCATAATCACATAAAGGGTAAGAAAGATGATCTGAATTCAGAGAGCTGTTCCACAACTGTCTTCACAGAGCGGAAGCAGCTAAGTCACTGGGAAAGAGGCTCAGGGTCCAGGGCCACCAACAAACTAGGTAGCTATAGCTAAGCCACATTCTAGGGGGTCAGATTCGTTACCCATAAAACAAAGGAGAGACATACATGAATGGTTTCAAGTTTCCTTCTAATATAAAATTCTGATTTTCTGAATCGCAAGGTGTTGTGAGCCATCTTGAACCTCCACTATTGATTTATACCATGATCTCACCTGGCTACAGACTTCCGTCTATCTCCCCCTCCCCAATTCATATGTTAATTATGGTATCTGCTGACGGTATCTGGGGCGGGAGCCTTTGGGAGGTTATCAGGGTTGGATAAAGTCATAAGGATGGAGCCGTCATGATGAGATTAATGCCCTTATAGGAAGAGGGAGAGAGATCGTGTTCCCTTGCTCTCTCTCCATGCATGCACAAAGAGGCCATGGGAACACACAGCAAGTTGGCTGTCAACTACATGCCAACAGATCTGAGAATGATGCTTACCTTGCAGGTACCCTGACCTTGGCCCAGCCTCCAGAACTGTGAGCAATAAAACTACTATTGTTTAAGCCACCCAATATATGGTATTTTGAATGGCAGATGAAGACACACCCTCAACATGAATTAGTTGTTTTTCTATTCTTCCTGGATTTGGGGCTGGTTCCAAACTCACTAGTACATCAAACTGAACTTGGATGAATTGTTTTGTTTGTTTTTTTATAATTTTTTTGAAGATTTTATTTATTTATTTATTAGAGAGCAAGAGAGAGAGAAACAGCATGAGAGGGGAGAGGGTCAGAGGGAGAAGCAGACTCCCCACTTAGCTGGGAGTCCGATGTGGGAATTAATCCCAGGACTCCGGGATCATGACCTGAGCGGAAGGCAGTCGCTTAACCAACTGAGCCACCCAGGTGCCCTGAACTTGGATGAATTGTTAAGTGCTTACCAAGCAGCCAAGTTGTTTGCTACTGTGAACACTAGACAGGAGAAAACTGGGTCTCTGCCTTGCAGGTGTTTACAGACTTACTACAATTAACTGTAAGTATACCCAAATCTGTTCAGAAAGCCAGAAAATCCAGGGGTGCCTGGCTGGCTCACACAGAGGAGCTTGAGACTCTTGATCTCTGGGTTGTGAGTTCAAGCCCCACACTGGGTGTAGAGATTACTTAAATAAATAAAACTTAAACAAAAAATAAATTTAAAATAAACTTAAAAAAAGAAAGCCAGAGAGGCACCTGGGTGGCACAGTTGGTTAAGCGTCCAACTCTTGGTTTCGGCTCAGGTCATGATTTCAGAGTCATGAGATTAAGCTACACATTGGGCTCTGTGCTCAGCTCACCAAGTCTGCTTGAGATTCTCCCTCTCCCTCTGCTCCTCCTGCTCATGCTCATGCATGCGTTCTCTCTCTCTCTCAAATAAATAAATCTTTTTGCGGCGCCTGGGTGGCTCAGTTGGTTAAGCGACTGCCTTCAGCTCAGGTCATGATCCCAGGGTCCTGGGATCGAGTCCCGCATCAGGCTCCCTGCTCTGCGGGGAGCCTGCTTCTCCCTCTCCCACTCCCCCTGCTTGTGTTCCCTCTCTCGCTGTGTCTCTCTGTCAAATAAATAAATAAAATCTTTAAAAAATAAAAAATAAATAAATAAATAAATAAATCTTTTTAAAATGAAGGAAGGAAGGAAGGAAGGAATCACAGAGTCCATAGAGTGAGGGACACATGTAGTTTAAGCTGGTGCTCCATCACAGGAGACCGATCAGAACAAAGAAAACCCATGATGGGCACAGCAGGGCCAGTAGGAAGAGGGGTAGGGGAGAGCAAACAGGGAAGAGGATACAGGACCCAGCCTTACCCCAGCCCACTCCCTGCTGGGGTTGCTTCTGGCTGGGCAAAAGGCTGCAGTGCCCTTGCAGGATCAGCGTGTAACTGTGGGAGAACAAGGAGCTTCTAGCCAGGATGAGGTAGCAGATCCAGGTCAAGAGAACCTGAAATGGGAGCGTGACTCAACTAGAACCTAGCTGGAGGAGCCAAGACTCATGCGCATGAAGGGTAACAGCAAGCATTCACCAGGTGCTTCTCTCAGCCAGGTTCCACGCCAGGCACTTTCTATTCAACCTCACGCCAACCCTGCGGCGGCAGGTGATCCTCTTCCCTGTATTCCTTCAGTTCTGGCCTGACTCAGGCCCCTGAAGACCAGGCTGAGGACTAAAGGGCATGGCCCTAAGTGTAGGTGATCAAGATCTATTTCTGTGAAGGAAAGTGACCAGGGAAAAACAAGAAAACAAGAGAGAAACCCAGAGTGGGGTACAGAAAGCCGTAACGGAGGCTCTTCCAGTGACCCAACAGCTCAGCTGGAGGAGCAGAGGACACGGAGAGAACGGGACAAATGAAACTGGGAGGGCCTAACATGCATGCAGTGGATAAAAATCCAGCCCACACAGGCCCCTCTCCAGATATCCCACATCTCAGACTAAATTGTGAAAGATTTTGAAATGGACCAAAAGGGTTACCGAGTATCTTCAATGCAAGAACGGGCCTTGTTAGAACATAACTTTCCAAGTTATCTGATCCTATGGGATTTGTCCCTTTTATGGCCTTTGAGATATTTTGCAACTCTTTTAAGTTGTACAAAACTGATAAGCCATGCAAATGATTCTTGTCTGTAGACAGGCAAATTAACTGTCTGGTGGAGAGACAAGTGATCCCCCTTAGAGCCAAAGTGGCATCTATTTGAAATTCATTTCATGATGTATGTGTGTGCAAATCCTTGAATTTTCCTTTGAACAGATTGTAATCCTACTGGTTGAATCTTACTGGTTCCCTCATTAATTAATAAACTCTTTTATATTTGTACGAGGGTTGTGATTTTATCCTTTAAAGATTCTCTGTTAACACCCATAAACAAGCAAAAGTCCGAATGGATGCCAATAATGTGTAGTAGCTGTTCTACGGGGGAAAAACAGGTTCCAGAGGTCAACAATTCTTTTAACCCCAAGTAATCTGAAGTGCTGGCTCAAGCGAACAGGAAGACAATCTAGCCTCAATTTTTACCTCTCTACCCCTCTTCCACCAGCAGTCTCCAGCTTCCTCACAACTTCCACTCACTCTGATCTCAGAAATTCTTAAATTTCAGTGGCAGTCCGAGGAGCTAAAAGAGAAGGACTGAGAGGCTCCCCTTTATAACGAAACCAACACCTCTCCAGGCTCTGACAGATGTGACCCCTTCGCTGTGGAAGAATCGGGAGCCGGAAGGGCTCTCAAGGCTGGCAGATCTCCCAGGAGCCGTGCTGGCCGAAGAGGGGAAACAGAAATGGACTAAGTCCCTGTAGGATGGGAAAGATGCGTGATGTTGGTGCAAGGCTCAAAACCTGCCTAGTGGTTGTAGAAACACACACGAGGGGGTTCCAGGCGTGCTCACTGCAGGCTGGCTGCTGAGCTCCCCACCTCGTAGCCGGGGGGACCATCAGCAAGTTAGTGAGATCAAAAAGCCTGTTTTCTCATCTGTAAAGCATCTGCCTCATAGGACTGCTGTGGGCATTAAATGAGAGAACACATGTGTAACACTCAGCAGTCTGGCACATAGTAAATGCGCAATAAATGTTAGCTTCAATAGTTTTCTGACCGAGAATGAATTGAATATAATGTAAAATAAAAACAAGGACTATAATAAAACCTAACTGCCACCTACCTATAAATTGCATTTGTCACATCTTTTCCACTCCCTTTGCCAAAAGACCAACTGGGTCTTCATTTCTCACCTGAATTACTCAACGTCTCCTATCATGCAGCCTGTTCTCATCTCATCCACCTCAAAATCATCCCTCCTCAGCCCCTTTAACCCAGCGACAGCCAAGAGAAATAGGAGAACCACATAAGTGACTGTATATTTTTTAACAGCCAGATTTTTAAAAAGTAAAAAGAAACAGAATTTCATAGTATATTTACCCAGTTATATCCAAAGTATTATTTTGACATGTGATTAACATAAAAAATTGAGATATTTCACATTTTCTTTTCCTATTACAACTTCAAAATCTAGCATGTATTTTATACTTACGCACATCTCAATTTATACTATCCACATTTCAAGTAGCCTCAGCTCCAACCGCTCCCCATCTCTTTCAGGAAATCCAAATTCATTGGCCTCACAAATCAGGCCCTTTCCAACCTGGGTCCTCCTCCCCTTACCCAGGCTTACCCGTCCTCCTTACCTGCCCCCCCCCCAGGCTTACCTGTCCTCCTTACCTGCCCCCCCCAGGCTTACCTGTCCTCCTTACCTGCCCCCCCAGGCTTACCTGTCCTCCTTACCTGCCCCCCCCTTTGCTGGGATTGCCCCCAGCTCCCAGCACCTGGTATATTTCTCCCCCACAGGACACACCACACCTATGCCAGCCACTGGCTATTCAACACTAACACGTGAAGTGCCCGTTTCCCACAAGGGCCTCCTTGCCAAGCTGTCCCCGGCCTCTAGGAGGGCGCCCTTGGCTCTGGTGGTAAGGACACCCCACACCAAACCCTCACTCCCAAGCCGACTATGAGCGCATCGGAGGCAAGGACCTTTGTCCTGTTTATGCAGAACAGCAGATGACCCAGCCAAGGGTTTCAAACACATATATAGAATTTTTTTTTTAAGGGGAGAATACGTTAGCACTTTTACCATTTAGCTACTGATCTTGATCTAACTCTGAAGTCATTCAGCCAACTCTTAAAGTATACACAATATACAGGGTTTGGCCCAAAAATGGTGGAGACGTAGTAGGCAAGCTAAAGAGGCAACTACCGCTGGGACCGCCATTGTTCCTGGGGCTTGGGTTGTTGGTTTTTTGTTTTTTGGGTTTTTTTATTGGCACAAAAATCTTTTAGCCTTAAACTGTTTTTCATAGCTGTGCTGGAATAAATGGGAAACCACAAAAATGAAGGCTTCCACTGCACCAGTCATCAAATTGTAGTGGTAAGAAAGAAGCCATCCAAAACTATCCACATCTGATTGAACTCTCAACATTTTAAGTGTTTATTAACCCATATAATTCCCAAACTTAACCAGTCATTTGAAATGCTCAGAGACAAAATCCTGGGTTTCAGTATTTCCTACAGCCCCCTCCAGCCTCCAGAAGATCGAGGCCTCCCTTCCCAGGGCCCCATGCAACTGCTATTCTTTTATATTCATCAGAGAGCTTTATAAAGACAACCACTAGGACCAGCCTCAATCCTAGTTGACTTTTTCTTTACACATGTTAAGTTTCTGTGCTGAGGGCTCTCAAAAGATGCTGGCTTGGCGGATCCTGAGCGATCCTCTCTATCAACATGTTCATCAGAAAGCAGAAAACTTCGATAATAATCGGAGAATCCCTGGTTTTCATCTTACACTTTCCTAAGCAAAAAGCTTGGCGAGGCCTCTTATGGTTTCCCCTCCTTTTACAAAAATCTGCCTTCTAAGCAAAAGCTTCTGTTTCCTAGTAGCAGTAGATACCCTTTTAAAACTCACAGTTCAAAAAAAGAAAAAAAAAGAATTACAGTGGCATTTTGTTTCCATACTTTTCTCCCCAATATTTTCCACCCAGAACCGAGTCCAGAAGCTTATTTGTAAGTACACAAATGTAGGTTATTTTTCCCTCATAGATCCTATGTTTTCAAATAGTTTGACCTTAAAAACTACCTTAAGTAACACTCCCTTTTCTCTCTGCATATTCAACTGGCTGACGAGGGCCTTACTATGTGCCAGGTACTGTTTGAGACCCTGGGGATATAGCAGGAAACTTAACACACGACACCTCTACTCTCACAGAGCTGAAGTTCTAGTCGGGTGGTCCAAGCTATGAAGAAAAATTAAGCAGGGAGAGGGGATCAAGAGTGGGGGTGGGGGGTGTCCTACTTTACACAGGGTGCTCAGGGAAGGTCTCTTTGGAGCAGAACAGAAGAACAACAGTGCTGGAGAACAGAGCCAAGTGACCTTTTTTGGGAAGGGGGCAGGGAGCGGAGGATGCAAGAATAAATCTCAAATGGGAAGACTCTGAGGCAGGAGTCTGTTACTCAAATGTCAATCAAAGCTTCTGATCAACAAAAAATAATCAGTACCATAAAATCCCAGCCAAAAAAGAAATTGGCCTGATTACTATTTAATGCAGTTATATTAGTCTTTTTGAAATGTAATTAGTACCTAGCCCCACAGTCTCTCAATCTCCCATTTCTACATTAATGAACTCTAGGGGTCCCAGGGGGACCCCAGTCTGAAAACCAGTGACAGACCCCACCGTTTAATGTCTGGAGACAAGACCACACATGAGAGGCGCTGAGATGGAACACTGGACCCCACCTCGCGTGAGAATCTTTCACACAAAAATCGTCCCCATCAAGAAGTTACACTGCTTGAGCGCCTGGGTGGCTCAGTCGTTAAGCGTCTGCCTTCGGCTCAGGTCATGATCCCAGGGTCCTGGGATCGAGCCCCGCATCGGGATCCCTGCTCCGTGGGAAGCCTGCTTCTCCCTCTCCCACTCCCCCTGCTTGTGTTCCTGCTCTCGCTATCTCTCTCTCAAATAAATAAATAAAATCTTTAAAAAACAAACAAACAAAAAAAGAAGTTACACTGCTTAAAAATAAAATAAGATTTCCCAAAGGAGGTGTTGCTTTCTAAATTCTGTACCCTTCCACTCATCTGTCCCTTCTCCAGCCAGCTGCAGGCCTGCTCCCCAGCCCTGGACCACTTTGAACGGAGCCTTTGAAAGTTTAAGTTGGCTTTCGGCCACCACACAAGATGCTGAGGCCACCCCCTTGTCCGGGGGTGCCTTGTTCTCTCATTCTCTACCTCTCCCGGTCTATCCTTCTTCCTCCTGGGCTCTCTGAAGTCCCACCTCGCTAATGAATCCAAATCCCAGCTCATCGCGCCCTGCTTTTTATTTCTCGCGCACACATACAGCCTGTCCCCCGGCCCCGGGATAATCTTATTTTCCAAACAACAATATCAGGACACACTGTCAGTACATGAGTACTTGTTATATGAATCACTGTAACTGCAATGCTTGGAATATTTCATAATTTAAAGTTTTTTTTTTTTTAACTTCAGATGCACTTATATATCGTCTGATGAGACAGCACAGCACATTGGGACCATCTGGGAAAATTCAGAATCTGTGATCACAGTCACGGGCCTTTGACCACAGCTCTATTCTCTAATAAACAACTGGATTTTCCAGAGAAATCGGATGTCATCCTACAAAAGGATTTGAAGCAACTTCCAGCAATGAGGAGACGAGGCAGTGACAGCAGCTGCGGGGGGAGGGGCCAGAATGCTGGCGTTCCCAGGTTGTTTCAAGAGCTCATGGAACTAGCAGGACCACCGTACGAAGCAATCAGCCTCGGCGGCCCCACAGACCTCAGCCCTTTATGGGGCGGACCACCTATGTGCTGTAGCTCAGCTATCTCCAGAACTCCCTCTAGGCTGGAAATATGCCTCTCCTGAGCACCCAAGCAAGGCATCCGTTTTACCAGGAGGGACAAGCATCACGGATTGGGCAGTGCACTTACACTCCCGTCTTGACTCCTCTAAGCGTCCTCCGAAGGGCCATGACCTGGGAAAGGCTCTTCCCGTGCTCGAATTATGAAAAAAGGCCCTCCCCCGGGGCCATCAAGGAAGAATTGATCTTGCCCTGTGACTCTGGAGGAACCAGAAGGTCTTACTGAGCTCACCGTTCCCCACTGGTAAGCACACTGGAGAACTGGAATAAACTGGGACCTTCAGGCATATTGCAGAGAAATGCTGACCAAGTCCATAATTTTTTTAATGCTCAGAAATTTAATGATACTGCCCTTTGATCTAGTAAAAGCATTCCTTAAAATGTAACAAAAAATAGTAACAAATCAAAATAAGAGTGCAGGATATTTACTGAGTATTCTTCTTAATAGCAAAAAATTGGAAACCATGATCTTACTGAGCCTCTGGAAGAGAAAAACTCCAAACATCTTTTCATTCCATCTGTCATACTGAGATTTCTTTTTTCCTCGTTTCCTATATGTTACAATTTTTAAAAATGGAAATATAATTGACATTTAACAATTTATTAGTTTCAGGTGTACGACATAATGATTCGATATTTGTTTATATTGGGAAATGATCACCACAATAACTCTAGTTAATATGTGTTATCATCCATAGCTATAAATCTTTTTTCTTATGATGAAAACTTTTAAGATCTACTCCCTTACAACTTTCAAATATGCAACACAGGATTATTAACGACAGCCACCATGCTATAGCACGTTATAATGCCATATAATGTTTTAACTAATAGAATGAGGGTAAATTCCTCTCAAATGAAAGAAATTTTGCCTTTAGCAAATAAATAAATCAAGTGCCCACTATCGTGCAGAATGCTTGTTGTTGTTGTTTTTTAAACAGGAAAAGTTATTGAACAAATGTTTAAGCTTTTAGTTTCTTCAGGAGTTCTGTATTGTCTAAATCGTGCTTCCCAAGGGCCTCCAAATTACAAAGTAGGTAAAAGTAAGTTAAAGGTTATGGTCAGTACATTAGCTTTCAGGCTAACGTATGTTAAGATAGAACTTTTAACGGCTAACGTTTTAATAATTTTTTAATAGAAGATATTTGCATGTGGCATATAATTCAAAAAGTATAAAAAGTCATACAGTAAAACTAAGTCTCCCTTCCACTCTGGCCCTCAGCCACCGGTTTCCCAACTTGTGTCATTTTAGAGATATTCTATAGTGCCAACAGGTCTGTAACACGTTGTATGTGAGGCACTTTGCTCAGGATTTTGTATGCTAGGCTCATCAGTGCATAGTACTATCATCAACCCTAATTTATAAGTCAAGAGACCGGCTTGTGGCGTGAAATGAACAAGAAATTGGCCAAACGTCTCATACTCTCAGAACCCATCCCCATCTTCCCACTCCCCAACACACACACACACCCCACCCCACCCCCTAACAAAGGTGACTTGATGTTAAGTTGTTCTCCCTACCCCTAAATACTCTCCCACCAACTTCACCATCTGTTTGCCTGGCTAATTTGACTTTCCATACAAATTTTAGAATCGGGGCACCTGGCTGGCTCGGTCGGTAGAGTATGCTACTCTAGATTTTGAGGCTATGGGTTTGAGTCCCACACTGGGTGTAGAGATTACTTAAAAAAATAAAATCCTTTAAAAAAAACCCAAAAATTTAGAATCAGTTTGTCTCTCTCTAAAAAAATTTTGCAGGGATTTTCGATTGTGTTAAACCTATTGATCAATTTGTGGAAAATATTAAACCTATACTGAGTCTTCTGTGGGGCACCTGGGTGGCTCAGTCGTTAAGCCTTAAGCATCTGCCTTCGGCTCAGGTCATGATCCCAGGGTCCTGGCCACTCGGGGAGGAACCTGCTTCTCCCTCTCCCTCTACTGCTCCCCCTACTTGTGCTCACTCTCTCTCTGTCAAATAAATAAAATCTTTAAAAAAAAAATTTTTTTTTAAAAGATTTTATTTATTTATTTGAGAGAGAGAGAATGAGAGACAGAGAACATGAGAGGGAGGAGGGTCAGAGGGAGAAGCAGACTCCCCGCCGAGCCGGGAGCCCGATGCGGGACTCGATCCCGGGACTCCAGGATCATGACCTGAGCCGAAGGCAGCCGCTCAACCGACTGAGCCACCCAGGCGCCCCTAAATAAAATCTTTTTAAAAAAACCCTATACTGAGGGTTCTAAACCATGAACATAGTAATATCTGTCCACTTATTTAGGTTGTCTTTAATTTCTTTCTCCACTGTTTTGTAATTTTCAGTGTACAGATCCTGTACATATTTCATTAGATTTATACCTAAGTATTCCATTCTTTTCAGAGCTATTGCAACTGTCAGGGTTTTCTTGTTTGTTTTTTCCTGTTTCTAATGATTTATTGCTTTTATTGTATATATATACAGATATAGAAATACTGATTTTTATGTCTTGACCTTGTATTTTATAACTGTGCTAACTCACTTATTAGTTCTAGGAGCTTTATCTAGAGATTCCCATGGGATTGTCTACACAGACAATCATGCCATCTGCAAAGAGGGACAGTTTTCTTTCTTTTCGGTCTGTCTGCCTTCCATTTATTTTTCCTGCACTGGCCAGCACTTCCAGTACAATGCTGGATATCAGTGGTGAGAATAGAGATCATTGTTTTGTTCCCCATCACAGGGGGAAAACTTTCATTTTCACCACTAAGTATGTTAGCTGTAGATTTATTTTATTTTATTTATTTGACAGAGAGAGGCACAGCGAGAGAGGGAACACAGCAGGGGGAGTGGGAGAGGGAGAAGCAGGCTTCCCTTGGAGCAGGGAGCCCGACGCAGGGCTCGATCCCAGGACCCTGGGATCATGACCCGAGTGGAGGGCAGACTCTTAACGACTGAGCCACCCAGGAGCCCCTGTAGATTTTTGACAGATTGTCTTTTTTGGATTGAGGAAGTTCCCTTCTCTTCCTAGTTTGCTGGCAGCATTTATCCTGAATGAATGAATGTTGAATTCTGTGAAATGTTTTTTCTGCAGCCATTGACATAATGTGTGTTTTGTTACTTAAGCTGGTCATATGGTGGATTACATCTATTGATTTTGGAAAACTGAACCAGTCTTTTATACCTGGAATAAATCACAGTTGGTGGTGGTGTACTATTCTTTCTACATAATATCCCTGGATTTGATTGCCTAGTATTTTGTGGAGGATTTTTGAGTCTGTGTTCATGAGAACGATTGGTTTATAGTATTCTTTTCTTGAACTCTTTGTCTGGCTTTATAAAATGGATGTGTACTTACACTCTCCTGAGGTCTGGGATGATAATTTTATTATTTTGAACACCAAAAAAGTTAAGAGTGGTTTTAACTTTGCTTTTCTGTTAGAATTAATTTGATTTTAAGTCTTTGGCCATGAAGACAACTTCCAAAGATAACAATAATTTCCTAAGTGAAAATGAGACTGTTTTACAAGGAGCCACTTTAAGGTAGATCTGAGAACCCGTCGCAGTGAAACCCACTACTTCACCCGCAGGCCCTGTCACATCCCCGCACATAGCAGGAATGGTGAGGGGTTTTGCCCAACTGGCTTGAGATAAAGAGCAGACAAGGTTTCCATCAAATAAAAGATATGTTATTACTCAACCCTGAAATGTAAATACTCATATTTGCCTTTGAATTACCTAAGAAAGTACCTATCAGACATTCACTTTTTTTTTTTTTTTTAAGATTTTTATTTATTTATTTGACAGAGAGAGACACAGCGAGAGAGGGAACACAAGCAGGGGGAGTAGAAGAGGGAGAAGCAGGCTTCCCGCGGAGCAGGGAGCCTGATGCGGGGCTCGATCCCAGGACCCTGGGATCATGACCTGAGCTGAAGACAGACACTTAATGACTGAGCCACCCAGGCACCCCTCAGACATTGACTTCTTAGTTCTTACAATTCCTAAACTGCTTGGTCATTACTAACCACGTTACACTATTGAAGAAGCCAAGACAAGGATAGGTTTAAGAGATTTCAAGATCAGTGTAACTAAAATCTGAATTTAAACACCTCGTATCACCCAACTTGGTTATAAAGAGTTCTAAAATAACGACAATGCAATGTCAGAAAGTCAATCAGGCATGGGAGAAGCTTAAGAAAAGGATCTGAGGCAAAAGAGCTTCCTGAGAGGTCTTTTTAGAACTGAAATACTAGGGGCGTCTGAGTGGCTCAGTCGGTTAAGCGGCTGCCTTTGGCTCAGGTCACGATCCCAGGGTCCTGGGACTGGGCCCCGCGTCAGGATCCCTGCTCAGCGGGGAGTCTGCTTGTCCCTCTGCCCCCCACCCTCACCCCATGCTCCCTCTCTCTCTCAAATAAATAAAATCTTTACTAAAAAAAATAGAAGTGAAATGCTGACTCTCTTGGCACTTTTGAGAAGGCCCATCCCCTCACTGAGGAAGTGGACAGACCTGTTGGGTGAGGGGCAGGACCCCACACAGGAACTGCACACCTGCACAATGGCCACTGAGAAATCGAAACCCTTGTAAGTCTCTTAAGCATGCAAAAGTCACCCAAGCCATCACCAGGGTGGCCAAAACCACAGAAATGTCCTTGGACTCAAGGTCGCCTGCTCTGTGCAACTAAAAATGACGTGTTCAGGAGGCAGTAAAGAGCACACTCTGAAACCAGACTGCCACAGGGTTCAAATCCCAGCACTACCACCCACCAGCCATGTGACCTTGAATGAGACACAACCTGTGTGCCTCAATTTCCTCATCCATAACCTAGGGGTAACAACAGGAGAGTAAGCTCTCACTAAATAATGCCTACTGGGGCCTGTCCTCTTCTGACCCTGTCCTAAATCATGGTATAAATGACAGAATGCCTTCCCCAACCACCCAACCCCCAACCCACGAGCAAAACTATGCTTTCAACCAAGCTGATGAGAAAAAGCAAAAGGCCTACATTAACTATTTCATTAACTGATGTCTGGAAGCTAAAAACCAATAAGCACTCACAGAATCCACATTCACAAGAAGGAAGGAAGTATTGGGGCGCCTGGGTGGCTCAGCTGCTAAGCAGCTCGTCTGCCTTCGGCTCAAGTCATGATCCCAGGGTCCTGGGATTGAGCCCCGCATCGGGCTCTCTGCTCAGAGGGAAGCCTGCTTCTCCCTCTCCTACTCCCCCTGCTTGTGTTCCCTCTCTTGCTGTGTCTCTCTCTGTCAAATAAATAAATAAAATCTTAAAAAAAAAAAAAAGGAAGTATTAAAATCAATAGTTGAAACTAAGTCTTTTTCCACAAAAAAAAGTTCATTTTTACTGTTTTATATAACCATGAGACATTCTTCCCAGCTAAGAGATAGGTATAAGTTTCATTTTTAAAAATTTATAGGGGTGCCTGCATGGCTCGGTTAAGCATCTGCCTTCGGCTCAGGTCATGATCCCAGGGTGCTTGGATCAAGCCCCACGTCGGGCTCCCTGCTCAGCGGGGAGTCTGCTTCTCCCTCTCCCTCTGCCCCTCTCCGAGCTCATGCTTACATGCTCTCTCTCTCTCTGAAGTAAATAAGTAAATAAAACCTTTTTAAAAAATTTAATCTATGGGGGCGCCTGAGTGGCTCAGTCTAAGCGTCTGCCTTCGGCTCAGGTCACGATCCCAGGGTCCTGGGATCGAGCCCCGCATCGGGCTCCCTGCTCCGCGGGAAGCCTGCTTCTCCCTCTCCCGCTCCCCCTGCTTGTGTTCCCTCTCTCGCTGTGTCTCTCTCTGTCAAATAAATAAATAAAATCTTAAAAAAAAAATTTAATCTATGAAAATACTGATCAATTTTCATTTTTCAGATTAGTTTTAATATCAAAAACATTTCATTTAAAATATCAATTTAACTTTTTTTTTTTAAGATTTTATTTATTTATTTGAGAGAGGGAGAGAGAGAGAGCACGAGCAGGAAGCCCATTTCAGGACTCGATCCCAGGACCCTGGGATCACGACCTGAGCCGAAGGCAAAAGCTTAACGGACTGAGCTACTCAGGAGCCCCAACAATTTAACTTTTAAATCGCTAGGAAGTTGGGGCACCTGGGTGGCTCAGTTGGTTATGCGAAGGACTGTTGATTTCAGCTCAGGTCATGATCTCAAGGTCCTGAGATTGCTTGGGGGGGGGGGGCTCTGTGCTCAGCAGGGAGTCTGCCTCTCTCTCTCCCTCTTCCCCGCACTAGCTCTCTTTTTCGCTCTCTAAAATAAATAAATAAAGCTTTAAAAAAAATAATAAATCACTAGGAAGTAAACTATTTTTAATTCAAATATATAATTGTAATTTGGGGATGGCAATTTCACCAAGTTTCTTTAAAGACAGGAAATATTAATTAGCAGCAATGATATCTTTTATTACACACTAAGCACCTAAAATGCTAGGTGCTAATTTATACATCACCTCATTCTCTTAATCCTTTTAGGAGGCAAAGGCTCGTTTTACAGTAAAACCTCAGCCTTGAGGTTGAGTATAATGGTTCTGATAGAGAACTGATTGCTAGCACCTGTGTGAGGCTTTAATACTTTGCCAAAAAAAAAAATGATATAGAGGGGCGCCTGGGTGGCTCATTCAGTTAAGTGTCTGCGTTGAGCCTGCCTCCCCATTTCCCTGTCTCTCCCTCTGCTTGTGCACTCTCTCTCTCTCTCAAATGCATAAATAAAATCTTTTAAATAAATCAATAAATAAAATGATATAGAAAGGTAAGTTCAGGGGGTGGCCCAGTCAGTTAAGCATCTGCCTTTGCTCAGGTCATGATCCTCGGGTCCTGGGTTCCAGCCCCACATCTGGTTCCTGCTCAGCAGGGAGCCTGCTTCTCCCTCTCCCCCTGCTCATGCTGTCTCTCTCTCTCTTGCTCACTCTTTCTCTCAAATAAATAAAGTCTTAAAAAAATAATAAGTCTGAAACTTGAATGTGCATGTGAATCACCGGGGGAATCCTGTTAAAGTGCAGATTATGATTCAGAAGGTCTAGGCTCTCCGAGTCTGCATTTCCAACAAGCTCTCAGATGCTGGTAATGGTGCTGTTCTGTGGACCACACTTGGAGTAGCAAGGATCGCTACAGGTTGCAAGAGGCCACAAACCACAAAAAATGTCCATGAAAAAACTAAAATGAAAAAGTCAGATATTTCTCAAAAACAATATGTTAACTGTAATACAAGCTCTAAGGTAAGAATTATAACTTCTCCGTATTTCCTGATGGGATTCTGAACTTCGTAAACATCTTAAAAATATCTTCACAAGGACTTCTTGTTTAAATCTAGAGTCCAATCTCTCAGCTTTGTGAGGGTTCCGCCCCCAAAAAAACCCTGACTTGATATCAAGGCTGAGAAGCCAAGTACATGGAAGACTGTTTCAAGTTGCCGTACCCTTCAAGCAGGTCCCTTTCTTTCACTCACCCACACATCCTCTTACTGTTTAAATTCAAACATGAGACAAATGGCAGAGTTACGCGAGATTTTAGGGGCTGGGCCCGCAAGTTTTTCCAGATGGAAAGCAAATTTCTACGACAAAACAGCATCTTACCAAAAGGCAATGACAAATACCACCGGCTTCCATTCCTGGCCTTAGGTGACAAAGTCCCAGCGATGAGATGGCAACCAGCACTTTATACAAACTACTGATTTTCATTCTTTTACCAGATCCTTTGAGTGGCTAGTTCTCTTTACTTTCAAAAGTCCACAGAATAAACAAAGCAAGGTACTTAGCAAGGCCCTATTTTCCACCTGGGTCCAAGTTCACGCCCTGTTTTTTTACTCATTTCTGATTATCTGTGCTGTACTCAAACATTGGCTAGCTGCCTCTTTTAAAAGGCAGTTACACACCACCCTCCTCCCTCCCCCACCTCCTCCATTCTCTTTGCTAACAGCAATGCCTAACTACAGAACCAACATATCCCTGAGAACATTCCAGCTTACCGGATAAGGTCAGTTTAAAATTCTAGATAGGGGTAACCTATTCCATTTGCCTTTTTTAGAGCCCTTCAAAAATATCCCCTGGCCATCAGCAGAACAAGCCGGAGAGAGAGAAAATAGTCTATGATTCTGCAATTTACAAACACTGAGGGTGTCCACATTTTATATTATTCCCAAGGGATGTTTATCTATGTACTCAACTAAGCATAAGCCCAGTGCCTGGAAGAAACAATGTACACACATTGCAGCTCTAAGCAAATGGCTTCTCTGGCCGAGAAAGCTATAAAGTTTTGCTGCCAGGCCTCAGAGGAAGGCCTACCTGTGACAGGGAATATGGGGACACGTTTTTTCCCTGAACTGGAGCATGCCCTGTCCACAAGAGAGCTAAGCAACTGCCCAGAGAGGCCTGTTACAAAACCACAGAAGAGGGGCAGAAGTGGTAGGCCCCTGCCCTGAATACCCTGGAAGCTGAAAAGAAGAATTCTGAGATGAGCTCTACTATCGACAAGTCTGACAGAA
Organism: Leptonychotes weddellii; assembly: GCF_054177405.1. NCBI lineage: Eukaryota > Metazoa > Chordata > Mammalia > Carnivora > Phocidae > Leptonychotes > Leptonychotes weddellii. The sequence continues at coordinate 17,593,411 of NC_138384.1, read as the reverse complement.
AGTTCTCTGTTTCTGTTGCCTCCAACACTGGCTGCCCTCCTCCAGTGATTTAACTCTGGGTACCAATTGGGCAATGCCAGCCACCGAGCTGGGGCAGAGGATTGAGGGATGCTGGTTGGGTCTTCTAGGTTAATTAGCGGGAATCAAACCTCTGCGGTATAAACTGCAGACTTTGGGGGGCAGATCTGGGCACCCCCGCTGCATCTAGGCTACATGCCTCCATTCAACACATTTATTGAGTATCTACCCTATGCCCTGCACTCTGCCACATGCGGAGAAGGAAATCAAGCCACAGTCCCCAGTGGTGGAAGCAGACAGAGAAGGGCCTTCAGCGGAGGTGGAGGTTGTGAGGGCCCCGAAAACCTGCCACAAATTGCTGTGACCAGTAGTCACCCAGGGGACAGCATGACCTCCGCGCCGGGCTTCGCTGACCACCAAGCCCAATAATGAAAAAGGCTGGCGACGGCGAAGGCGGGAGTGAACAGGTAGGCCCGGGGGGCAGGTGTTCAGGTAGGAGGCGCACAGCTGAGGCTGCAGGGCTGGAGAGGGCAGGGTCCCCAGGGAAGGTGGGAGGGCGGCCCAGGACCCCGCGAGGGAGAGGGGGCGCGAGCAGCTGGGGTCTGGCCCCGGGAGGCGAGTGCGCGGCGGCGGCCCGCAGGGCCTGCGCCCCCGAAGCGGCAGCGGGGAGGGAAGGCGCCCGGCTAGGCCGCCCGCCCGCACCTGGGGCCCCGCCCGGCACCTACCACTTGGGCGACCTTGAGGCAGCCGAGCGCGCCGCGCAGGTAGTCGGGGTCGCAGCGCAGGCCGGCCAGCCCGCGGCGCTGGCTCACCGGCTCGGTGGTGGGCTGGTACGGGCTGCTGGCGCCCGAGATCATGGAGGTGCTCGAGGCCTCGCCCTCGAAGCCGTCCAGCTCCTCGCCGCTCCGCATGCTGCCGCCCGACCCGGGCCGCCTCGCGCGGCCGGCCCCCGGCGCCCGGAGCTGGCGGGCTCAGCGGGGCCGCCTCATCGCCGCCGCCGCCTGCCTGACCGCCCGCGGCCCGCCCCGCCGCCGCCGCCTCCTCTGCGCCCGCCGCCCGGCTGCAGCCGCGGCTCGGTCCGCTCGGGCTCGGCTCCCGCCGCCTCGGCAGCGGAAAGGGAGGGAGGCGGGAGCAGGCGGAGAGGGAAGGAGGCGGGAGCCGGCGCGGCGGGCCGGGAGGGGGCGGAGCGAGTGCCCACCCGCCGGCCTCTCGGCGGCGCTCCGCGGCTAGGGCGAGACGGAGGCTGCGGCCCGCGCCTAGGGGCCTCGGGGGGCGGGGCCTCGGGGGCGGGGCGGGAGGGGCGGGGCGCCGTCTCCTCGGACCCCGCCCTCACCTGCCTGTGCGCAGGGGCCCGAGGGGCCCGCTCCAAGTCCTGCGATCCCCGCGTACCAGGGCGGGGGTCGTGAGTGCAGAGAGGAATGAGGGCCGAGGGAGCGTCAAAGTGGACCTAGAGTACACAGGGTTGCTTTCCCAGGGTGCTGCCTTAGTTTTTCCTCTGGAGAAAGTGGGGTCCTCTGCAGGTAGGCTGGGAGAGTTCCCGGTGAAGACCAAGATGTGCTGTGCGACTCCCTGCTGCGAACGGCGCTTGGTCCAGGGTGGGTCGGATCAGAGGAGGCTAAGGGTCTGGGTTCCCACCCTGGGCGCCTTGCAACATAGCAGAACTGAAGCCAGGGACTGAGCGCGGCGGGAGTGAAAGAATGAGTGAGGGGTCGCTCAGCACGAGGTCTGCAGAACAGACACGATAAATATTTGTAACTCCCAATGTAAAGTTCTAGATCCACCGGCCTGACCGTGGACGGGTGCTAACACATTGTAGACCCTCGGTAAGCAACGTTAGTTGCCTCTCAGCTGAAAAGATTTTGCAATCTCTGTCTGATCGTCAAGTCAGGTTAAACACAGATTTTTGCTCTGACGGGCATTAATTAGGGACCAATTTGCAATTCAAGTGTGAAGGCTAATTTTAAGCTCAAGTAAAACACTGACTTTCTAAGAATTGTTGCTTTGGTACTGAACTCTTACACACCAGAAATATTGAGAGCTTCCCATGCTCTAGGTACTGAGCAAGACGCTTGAAGAAGGTATTATCGTTCCCATTTTACAGAAGGGCAGATTAAGACTCAAGAGTGGTAGTAGCTTGTCCCCAGCGACACAATTTCGTGGTAAGCAGAACCTGGGTTCCAACTTTTCCCCACACAATATTGCCTAATATATAATGTAGATAGATAGGCTGGTGAACTCCAAGCTGAGATGCAGTAAACACCATAACTAAAAAGATTTCCATTTAAAGGGCTTTCACCTTTAGGTTACCAAAGATGGGAAAGACAATGATCTCTAATACTCTATCCAACCGTATTGGGCACTTACTGTGTGCTAAGAAATATACTAGGATCTGGAGATAGATTGCCAGGTAAAAAAGACAGGTTGGATGCAGGCTTTGGCTTCTGATGTCTCCCAAAATCCCTGTAAAATGACAGTGATGGGGATTTGGGGTGGGGGGCATAAAACCACTGGGACAAAGAATGGGAGACAAGGGCAACAAAGTGGAAACAGAATAGCAAATGGGCAAGTGGTAACTGACTTAGCAGATCCAAGAAAGCTAAACCCTACATTGGCACAGGGAAAAGCTGAACTACAACCTAGGTTATATCACAGGACAGAGGGCTCTGGAACAGGCAGCACCAAGCCCATGTAGGAGTGGATCATTAGGCACAGTGGAGGGCAGGGGTACCATACTGAAAATTATGTATTTGTGTGTGTCTGTGTCTCCTTGGATGCCAAATAATATGAAAGCAAAAAAAAATTTTTTAATTCAATAAAAGAATTAGAGAAAAGGAAATCTTACGGGAAGTAGAGCCAAAAGGCAAAGAAATGGGAAATGAGAGAAAAGAAAATTAGAATAGTCCAAAAGAATAATAGAATAATAAGACTTCCATAAAGTTAAAACCAAGAAAATGGAGGGAAGAAACCATAAAATAATAATTCAATAACATTTTCCAGAACCAAACATGAGTTTTGGACAGTGCCCAGGACAGTGAATGAACAGGGACTTGCACCCAGGCCCATGGGACTGGCAAAGAGAAGATTCTCAAGGTTACAGAGAGGAACACAGCAGGTTTCACTTTTATAAAGGATCAGGAATCAGAAAGGCATCAGACTTTTCTACAGCAACTTTGGGAGCTACAAGGAAATGAAGCAAACCCTTCCACATCCTGAGGAAAAATGATCCTCACCTCGAAATCTGGTTCTGTCTGGAGTATCAATCAGGTATGAGAGTTGATGTCTCTTTCAGACATGTAGAGACTCCCTTTGTCCTTTTCTCAGGCGGCTGCTGGAGGACATCACCAGAACAAGGATTTAAACCAAGGAAACAAAAGACACGGGATCCAGGAAAGGGTGGATGCAGCCTAGAGAGAGGTGGTGAGGGGACAGAGGCCCCAGTGCAGCAGGGCTAGGAGTCACCCAGCCCAGACTGGAGCAGCCAGAGGCTCTGAGACTTCTTCAAGACGAAATTAATGTGTTGAATATACAGAAAGAGAAATACATAGTTTCGGGAAAGTTTTGACATAAGTTAGGGATAAATGCCTAGAGAACTAAGCAAAAATTCATATATGTTTATTAACTACAGGGAAAATAAAATGATTCATAGACAATAAGTATGGTAAATCTCAAGGCTCAGCTGTCAGTAATATTTGCATAACAATAATAATGTAAACAATGAATGCTGATCTAACCAGAAGTAACTATAGCAGAAAGGATAGAGGGACAGGATGTGTGCAGGTGTGATAGGGAGAAGGGGAGGGTATACAAGAGATCTAAATACTCATCATCTATCATGAGAGATCAGTAGATGCTTAAAACTGAAAAATCAAGAGGTAGCAGTATACGCATGTTAATTAAATATATAAAGATAAGTACAAAACATTCAGTTAAAAGTTTCAAAGTGTTGCCTCTGGGGAACAGGAAATTTAAGGAGGGTTATAGGCCTTGTAGAAGTATCTGATACTCTCAACTATGTGCACATATAACTTTAACAAAAATAAAAGCTAATGGGGCGCCTGGGTGGTTCAGTCGTTAAGCGTCTGCCTTCGGCTCAGGTCATGATCCCAGAGTCCTGGGATCGAGCCCCGCATCATCGGGCTCTCTGCTCGGCGGGAAGCCTGCTTCTCCCTCTCCCACTCCCCCTGCTTGTGTTCCCTCTCTCGCTGTGTCTCTCTGTCAAATAAATAAAATCTTTAAAAAAAATTGCTAAGGGGGGCTCCCGGCTGGCTTAGTCAGTGGAGCGCATGACTCTTGATCTTGGGGTCATGAGTTTGAGCCCCATGTTGGGTGTAGAGATTACTTAAAAAAAAAAACAAAATATTTTTTAAAAACTTTAAGTATCTAAGAGCTAAGTTAAATACAATTTTTAAAAAAGGAACTTGAGAGTCCGTGGTGAGCAAGGCAGATTACAGGCCCTGTCAGCATGGACGTGGAGAGCGAGTTTTGAAACCTGTAAGCATGTGCTCTGGGAATTTCCAGCCAAGGATTTAATTGAGTCTCTGGATCAGAATTTCGGCTGAGATTTGAAATGTGAACAGCAGTTAGCTAAGCAAAGAGATGATAAGGGTTGATGGAAGTGTATTCCAGGCAGAAGGAGCGAGATGTGCAAAAGCCCAGAGACAGGAAAAGCAGGGCACCGTGAAGAGGCTCAAATGCAGAATTTAAGGGGAGGAGGATGGCAGACAAGACCTGAAGCTGGAAGGAGGATGGCAGACAAGACCTGAAGCTGGAAGCAAGCCTCCGGCCGGTCCCTCCAAAACTCTTGTGGCCCATGTGACAGGGTGGACTCTGAACAGTGTTAAGCAGGAGAGTGGCCCCGGGGAGGCCTGACTTTAAGAACTCTGACTTCATTGAGGGAGAAGGATTGAGCGGAAGCGAGATTAGAGGCTTCCTCCGGTACTTATTAACTGTTCCCTGTTCCTGGACACTAGCCTAGGTTTATTTTTAGTTCTAGGGACAGACTCAAAATTTTTACTTCTGGTTTTTAACAGAAGTTAAACAGACTTCCAAAGGCTGTTGTTAGGCATCCCACATGGTAATGGTAGGTACAACCTGGTATTACGGTGCCTTCCTCAGTTTTAAATTGTAATGTATCACGAGTCTGTGGCTGTAGCTGTGCTCCAGGTGTCCGTGAGTGCTGAGATCAAACTGAGGATGACACAGGGTAGAAAAGTGGGCCGCCTTCCAATAGGTGCCTTGGTTTCAGGGTCTGGTCCACATATCCAGGGCTGACTCAAGGCAACCCAACTCAGAAGAGCCTGATGGACAAACCAGATGTTACTTTATTAATTGCTGCCAGTGGATAGACTCTACCAACAATCCTAATGCTAATTCGTATCTCAATCCCTGAACCCGTCCTGAAAGAGTTTCTTGGAGCATAGCACCCTTAAATAGGGGCTATTCCCCAGGATACCCCGGCTCACCTGATCAGGCCTGGCCTGGCCCAAGTTCCTCAACCTCTCATTTAGCCCTGAGCTTAGTTCCCTCCAAGGGCAACCATCTCCAAGTCTGCGGGCCTCCTCACTCTAGCCCCACACCACAAACACAATGATTCCATGGACTCATGGAAAGTTCTAACCTCAAGAGCATTGGTCCTCCAAGGACTTTAGATTCTTAATTCCATGAAGGACTGGGAGCAAAACACCTTCTTGAATGGTGTGGTCCCAGGTGGTCTTTACCTGGAGGCAGTGCCTGGCGTTGTTGAGGCAAAAGGGGGTTCACATCCTGAGGCCACTCCCTAGCGCATCTCTGTGGGTGCTGAAAGTGGGGGTAGCTTTTCCTGTAACTTCAATTAAGCAACAGATCTAATCTACTTTTAATAAGCTCAGTAATTAGCAGGATCCCTAGAGACTTCTTCAAAAATATCGACGGTGGTGAGGAACTAGAACATTTCAAGTATGAAGTATATAGTGGGAAGATGAATTAAGTTTAGCATTAAAAATGATCGGTGTTAATATCAAAATGAACCAAATGCCCAAGAAAATCTGATGTTTAATGTCACAAGACTAACAAGTTAAGTTTGAAACGATTTCACTTGTAAATGGCCTTTCAAGGAAAAGTCCCCATACAAATTCCTTATGTCTGAAGGATTAGACTCAAAGATGTAAAAATAAACAACCCATTTTTGTGTTTGAAAGAAGCAGATGCCCCTGTCCTCCATGGGGGGACTGACCGAACCCCTCCAGCCCCGTTCCCACACGCCTGGAGGGAGGGGCTGGGCCTGGGCGAATTCCAGGCGGGAGCAGTTCGGGGGTTGGAGTTAACTGCTGCTTCTGAAAAAACTTGTTCTCTTCAGCCAGAAAAATGCTCTCCAAGTCTTCTCTAAAAATAGTACTTGCTGGGATTTTCCAGTTTGACATTCCTTCAGTTCCTATGACCAAGGACAACTCGAGCCAATCCATCTGCACCCCTTCCCAGAGACGCCAGTAGAACCCCACCCTCCGTGGGAGGCCAGTTTGAAGGTCCTGCTGCCACCAAACTTTGTGGGCACTCGACGATTCAGATTCAGGCAAAGATTCGCCCGCTCAGCAGCTGCCTTGCTTCTCCCTGGCGGCCCTCCACCTTCTCTTCTCGTGGCAGAGAAGAGGGAATGATTTTCTAGGGAAAGTAGAAGGTGTGACCATAAGGAAATGTGGGTGCTGGGGTGCCTGGGTGGCTCAGTCGTTAAGCGTCTGCCTTCGGCTCAGGTCATGATCCCGGGGTCCTGGAATCTAGCCCCCCATCGGGCTCTCTGCTGGGCGGGAAGCCTGCTTCTCCCTCTCCCGCCCCCCACCCCCCGCTTGTGTTCCCTCTCTCGCTGTCTCTCTCTGTGAAATAAATAAATAAAATCTTAAAAAAAAAATGTGGGTGCTGCCTTCACTTACCTCCAGTCCCCGTGGCCATGCCAGGCCGGATGCTGACTACATTAGCCTGGGAAACTCAGGGAGCTGCTGCGGTAGCCAGGGGGCGACATACATAAACCCAACCTTT
>NC_138384.1:17560859-17586285 GCF_054177405.1 Leptonychotes weddellii | reverse complement strand
GACATGAGTTGAGCCAATGAGAATCCTACCCTGGGCTTTTTCTCTCTAGAACGCAGGGGTATACAGACTTCAGTGTGCATGGGAATCATTCAAGGGGTAGATTTTCAGGACCTCCTCCAAGAGTCCGATGCTTAGGCCTAAGGTGGGGACAGGAATCTGCTGCTGCAAATATCTATAGCACTACCAGACCGGTACAATTGCCTGGGGTAGGAGAGGCAGGGAAAGCTTCAAGGAGCTAACCTGCGTCTTGAAGGCTACACAGCCTGTGATCCCGCCAACTGTTCTGCCTTCTTGAAGCAGTCTCCTTGCCTGGTATATATGGCCCCAGGCTCTCCTGATTTTTCTCCTACCTCTCTGGTTGCTCTTTTCAGTCCTCTTTATAGGTTTGGTCCCTGGAGTTCAGTATTTCTCGGGGTACTAGCTTCATCACCCTTCTTAACTCCACACCATTCTCCTGAGCTCCAGCTACTTACATCCACTTGCCCATTAGACGTTACCCTTGGGTGTCCTGAATTCCATGAGGCTAAACATAATTCATAATCCCACCTGCTGGCGCCCCAACCTTGCAACCCTGCCCATTCCTTTATGAGGCCAATAGGAGAAGGAGGAGAAGGCAATGAGGCTAAACATAATTCATAATCCCACCTGCTGGCGCCCCAACCTTGCAACCCTGCCCATTCCTTTATGAGGCCAATAGGAGAAGGAGGAGAAGGCATTTTTTTTAAAGATTTTATTTATTTATTTGAGAGAGAGAGAATGAGAGAGAGCACATGAGAGGGGGGAGGGTCAGAGGGAGAAGCAGACTCCCTGCCGAGCAGGGAGCCCGATGCAGGGCTCGATCCTGGGACTCCAGGATCATGACCTGAGCCGAAGGCAGTCGCTTAACCAACTGAGCCACCCAGGCGCCCAGGAGAAGGCATTTTTAAAGTACATTCCATGTGCCCGACACTGCTCTACTCGGTTTTCATATATTACCTCATTTAATCTTCAAAATAGACCAGTGAAGAGGGCTAACTCCTAGGTCTCCTGTAGGGCTCAATGTCACCTCACCCAGGAACACCTTCCTGAGTCCCCAGGCTGGATCAGCTGCTCCTTCCCTGGCTTTCCCAGCCTCTTGCATCAAAGTATCTACCCATCCATCTGCAGCCCTTCCAGACCATGATCTCTGTTGTGTCCTCTGGGTCTGGCCCAGGGCCAGGCATGGGGTAAGCACGCAAGGAACCATTTGTGGAACATAAGACCATATTCATTGGCTATGTCACCCCAGACAAGATGTTAACATCTGTGGGCCTCAGTTTCCTCGCCTGTAAATTGAAAAGGGTTTAGAATCATGTCTGAGACAAAGCAGACACTCAGCAAATGTTCACTCATTGTTGTCATTATTCTGAAAAAGCAGCGCAAGACATTCTGGAAAGAGGAGATAGCCTAAGCAAAGGCCTGACAGAAAGGCCTGAGGGGTTCAGAAAGAGGTGAGCAGTCTCAGTGTGTGTTCAGACGGGGAGGGTTAAAGGGTCTGTGAGGGGCAGAGGCAGGGACGGATAGGCAGAGAAGGTTGGGAACACATTCTGAAGGCCCCTGCACTCAGGAGAGCCATCAGAGTTGCACTGGGCTCTTTAAGCAGGGGACTGACATGATCAGATTGGGGTGAAAACAAAAAGTAGAGATGAATAATTCAAAGTCTTATCGTCTCTATCAAATGGGTAGCAGACTCTGTTACCTTAAATAATGTATAGAGCCCTTTATTTTTATTTATTTATTTATTTATTTATTTATTTATTTATTTATTTATTTGACAGAGAGACAGCGAGAGAGGGAACACAAGCAGGGGGAGTGGGAGAGGGAGAAGCAGGCCTCCCGCAGAGCAGGGAGCCCGATACGGGGCTCGATCCCAGGACCCTGGGATCATGACCTGAGCCGAAGGCAGATGCTTAATGACTGAGCCACCCAGGTGCCCCTGTATAGAGCCCTTTAAAAGAAAAAAGTTCATAGAGCCCCCAAGAGGATATCTGTGGATGCCTAGGGATCCCCAGACCCATTTGGGGAAACCCTGGTGCAGCCAGAAATACCCCAAGATTTCAGGGAGCCTGATTCTTGAAGGGGGGACTGAAGGTTACCTGGATTTGTGGGCACCTGAGCTCAGCCTTAAAGGATGGACAGGACTTAGGCAAGTGGTCAGAGTGGGCAGGAAAGTATGATAGTAGGACAAGCCAGGGGCAGAGTCCAGGAAGCCAGATTAGAGGAGGGAATGAAGTATGGTTGAGGGACTTATTTACTAAAGAAGTCATGGGGGTGGAGAGGTTTTAGGAGCTATTGTCAAAGGCACAAATGTTACATGGCTTTTGCTCTTTAGCCTGTATACATGGGCAGACTTGAAAGCTGTTTGTTTTTTAAGATTTTATTTATTAATTTGAGAGAGAGCAAGCGCACAAAGCGGGGGAAGGGGCAGAGGGAGAGGGTGAAGCAGACTCCCCACTGAGCAGGGAGCCTGATGTGGGACTTGATCCCAGGATCCTGAAATCATGACCTGAGCTGAAAGCAAACGCTTAACCGACTGAGCCACCCAGGCACCTGAAAGTTTTTTGTTTTGTTTTTTCAAAGATTTATTCATTCATTTGATAGAGAGAGACACAGCGAGAGAGGGAACACAAGCAGGGGGGGTGGGAGAGGGAGAAGCAGGCTTCCCGCTGAGCAGGGAGCCCGATGGGGGGCTCCATCCCAGGACCCTGGGATCATGACCTGAGCCGAAGGCAGATGCTTAACAACTGAGCCACCCAGGCGTCCCTGGAAGTTTTAATTAAATGTATTTACTTGGGGTTGCCTGGGTGGCTCAGTTGGTTTGGCATCTTACTCTTGATTTCGGCTCAGGTCATGATCTTGGGGTCATGGGATCAAGCCCTGCATCAGGCTCCACGCTCAGCGAGGAGTCTACTGGAGAGTCTCTCTCTCCCTCTGCCCCTCCCCTTGTTCACGTGCATTCTCTCTCAAATAAATAAATCTTTTCAAAAAGTGTATACTTGGGGGCACCTGGGTGGCTGAGTCATTAAGCGTCTGCCTTCAGCTCAGGTCATGATCCCAGGGTCCTGGGATCGAGCCCCGCATCGGGCTCCCTGCTCAGCGGGAAGCCTGCTTCTCCCTCTCCCACTCCCCCTGCTTGTGTTCCCTCTCTCGCTGTGTCTCTGTCAAAAAAATAAAATCTTTTTAAAAAAATGTATACTTGGAAACAATCTCAAAATTACAAAAAAAGAAAAAAACAAAAAACCTCCAAAAAACCAAAAGCCTGTAAGTACAGTACAAAGAACTTTTTTCCCCCTTGACTATTTGAAAGTAAGTTGCCAACCTAATATCCCATCACACCCAAATACCTTAGTAGTGCGTATGTCCTACAAACAGGGACATTGTCCTCCTTTACCAGAATACAACCATCAAAGCCAGGAAATTATTGATAGGTTACTACCATGTAATCCTTGGATCCCATTCAAATTTTGCCAAATGTCCCTATGTCTTCGTAGCAAAGTGATCCCATTAAGGATCAAGTGTTGCCTTAGCTGTCCTCTCTCTTTAGTCTCCTTCAGACTAGAACAGTTCCTCAGACTTGTCTTGACTTTCACGACATTCACACTTTTGAAGATTACAGCCAATATTTTGCAGGAATGTCCTATAATTTGGGTTTCTCTGATGTTTCCTCAGGATTAGATTCAGGTCATACATTTTTGGCAGAAACACCCTAGAAGCGATGTTGTGTTCTTCTCAGTACGGCCTATCAGGAGGCATATGATTCCTGCTTGTCCTATTATTGTTCACTTTGATCAGTAGATGAGGCTTGTCTACCAGCCTGCTCCATTGTAAGTTACTCTTTTTACCCCTTGTAATGAACAAACCTGAGTCACACTGAGCACAAAAATAAGTATTAATCATATGTATAACCCATTGAATAAATCATATAAATTGAAATGAGGAATGAGAAATGGAATGCTGTTTCTGATTAAACTTCCAATTTATTTATATCAAATATAGACTTATGATTTCCTATGTTTTTAATGGGTTATAATCCTTTTACAATCTTTTTTTTCCCCCTCAAATTGTGTCTGATTTGATTTTGGGCTCCTGTGGGGTTTTTTTGTTTTTGTTTTTCCATGTCTCCCTATTCTTTGAGCCCTTTCTTACTTTCTGGCACACATCTCCCAAGCTCACTTATACTTTCTCTGTCCCAGCCCTAGAATCAGCCATTTCTCCAAGGAGCCCCAATTTATTTTATTGGAGAACAGTATTTAGAAACCAAAATCTAGGCATGAGCTGCACTCACTCAGGCTGATGCTGCTCCTAGGCCCTCTTGGTGCAAAGAGCTAGGGAATATACATATGTATATAAACACACACATATACATGCATATATATATTTATATCTGTGTGTATTGAAAACCATGAGTTCACACTAATATTTCTAACTCCATTATTCTAGTTTTCTCTTTTTTAAAGATTTTATTTATTAGAGAGAGAGAGAGAGAAAACATGAGCAGGGGGAGGGGCAGAAGGAGAGGGACAAGCAGACTCCCCACTGAGCAGGGAGCTCAACGGGGAACTCAATCCCAGGACCCTGAGATCATGACCTGAGCCAAAGTCAGATGCTTAGCCAACTGAGCCACCAGGCACCCCTCTCATTTTCTCTTTCCAGTATTTGTTACTCCCTTCTCTGGTGGTGAGAAATATGGCTATTATCTTTCATACATTAATTTACATGATCAATGCCCCTGTATGTAACCACTTTCCAAATCTCCATCACCCCAGGCCCTGCACAGATGCTCTCCTACCACATGACCCCACATTGGGCCCCTCCTCTCACGTGGAGACTCACTTCATCCGACTCAGGTTCTGACACTCCATGTGGATGCCCTCCTTCCCCACTCTGGACTGATAACCTGGAGTTAGGCCAGCCCTCCCATGGGTTTGCCGTTTTCACCCCACTTGGGCTCTGATGCCCTATGCCCCTCTCCTCCTGAAGATGTCATCTTCACCCCCCTGAGAAGAGTGAGGAGGGTTTTTTAATGCCAGGCCATTCCCCCATCCCCACCCATAGGGACATTCTCTTCACTCTGCTCAGTTTCCAGAAACTGGCTTTGGGTCACCATAGCTTCTCACCCCTGCCCCAGCCACCTACTGTGCTCTGCCCACCTCAAAGCTTTAGGGCCAAATCAGTGGGGAAGAGGAAAAGCATCAATGATTTGAGGTTTTATTTTGAGCAGAGAAGCTGACTGTGGTGTTAACGCACTGCTTGCCTTGTCTGTTGCTCCCAGAAGACTATTAGTCCTGGAGAGGCCGAGCCTACCTTGTTTACCTCCTCCTCATCAGTATCTCAAGTGTCACCCACTCACGCCCACTGTTCCTTGGAAGATGGCAATGGTTGCTGAGGAGAGGCAGGGGGAGGCCCCAAGAGGCCACATACCCCAAGCACGTATTTGAAAGCCCACACATGCAGATGGTGGGGAGCGGCCTTGCCCAAGAATCAGGCAGTTGCCCAGGTGATGGCATTTATAGTGTGCTGAAAGCTTGTTTGCCCTAAAATAGCTCTCTTGCTCACTGTCTAAACTAGCAATTTCTTTCTTTGTATTTAAGGCCTGGTGTTTAGCACTGCTCCTGGGGGCTGGGGGACAGTGTACAGATTAGGTACAGGAAGGCAGCCAAGCAGGAGCAATGACACCTGGATTCTCAGTTCCCTTCTGTAGGACAGTGACAAGTAACTTCCCTCCCTGGCCTTCCTCCCCCACCTTGAAAGTGGTGATTTCAAGCTCTAAGGTCTCTCTCTCACACCAATAGTTCACGGCTGGTTCTGTTTCAGGACCATCTGCACACTTGGCAATGCACATGGCATTCACCTCAACGCATCCAGCCTCCCTATGAGGTAGGAGATGGATTCTCCTCACCACTTTCCAGATGAGGATGCTAAGGTTCAGAGAGGTCATGTGACTCACTTGTCCACAATTATACAACTCTTAAGCTCTGGAGCCAGGACTCAAAACCCAAGCCTACCTGACAGCCCATGTGTCAGGGCTGGGGCGGTGGGCTATGTTTTTCCTTTTATGTCAGAGCAGTTCCGGTTCAGCTCCATGCCAGAAATACTTACGGTTCCAAGCGTGGGCGAGAACCATCTGGCAGAGGGGCTGGTTTGAGGCTGTGTTTGGTGATGCCTCCCTTGAGGACTCGGAGCAAGAAGTGAGGTGTTTGCTGGATTGCCCTTTGTGCCCGTGACCATGCCGCCCCGGGAGTCGCAGAGACCTGCTCCCAGGGGTGTCCCTATAATGGCAAACCCACCAATTTACAAATGGCTGATTTCCCTGGGGGCAGGGAAGGTGAGAAGTAAAAATAGGTGGGGCAGGAGAGAGGAAACTGAGAGGCCACACAGAAATATCACCAGAGTCCAAATTCCAACAGTCATAAAGATAGGGATCCTTACCCAGCCTTAGTAACCCCGCACATGAACGTTCTCAAAGAACATTCTGCAGAACCTAGAGGATGTCCATAGTCACAGCTAGCTGGGAAAGCCCACACTTGAGCCCTTCTGAAAAGTCACACCTACCCAGTCACCCATGAAACAAATCAAAACAAAATACGTTTAACCCTGAGTCTTCCAATCCCACTCCACCACCTATAATGATACGCGCAGAACACACGGTGGGAAACCTAGATTTAGGTGTTTATAGATGGGAAGGGGGACATCAAGAGCAAGGCTGCCCAGTGTGGGGCAGAGGCTGCACCGGGACCAGGGGCATGCTCGTGCAGTTACAGCAGTGCAAAGCAAACATCCCTGCTGTTTGTTCCCTCCTGTGCTGCTATATATGAGACATGTCCTCGAAGATGGGTTTTCAGGGTGCAAACTACCTGAACGCTAATTGGAACCTCTGAAATACTTTCTCAACATGCACATTTTATTTGTATACAAAGTCTGAACAACCACAGCCTTTAGTTTCCTATATACTCCAGGGTTTAATGCCCGCATTTGTTAGCTGATTCTGAGTAGGTCAAAAACGGATTCACAGTAAAATGGCGCCAAACATTTTAAGTATCAAGGACAGATGTAACATGCCACAGACTGCTGACAGATGTACCAAGCACCCCCGCTCTTTAAAATAAGTTACTGCCTTAAAAAAAGGACTTTTAAGCAGTTGAATTCTTCCCCAAATAAAAATTAAGATGCTTATAATCTGAAGTTCACATCTTGCTTGCCTTTTCTAGAACTTTAAAATAGTTCTTTAAAGAAGCTGATTGGGTGAGGTGGGTTTGGAGAGGAGGTAGGGTGGGTAAGATGGAGGAACCTGATGATCATTTCTGAATGTTAATGAAGTTCTATGCAAGAAATAGGTTCAATGAAATGTTCTAGAAAAACATCATATATGAAGCTATCTCGGCGGTCTTGTGATTCATCTTGGTTGATGAAAACAAGATGGAAAACAAAGTTAAGTGTTAACAGTACTGGAAAAATTTTAACTTTACCCACATTGGAATTCCTTTCCTTTTTTTTTTTTTTTTAAAAGATCTTATTTACGGGGCGCCTGGGTGGCTCAGTCGTTAAGTGTCTGCCTTTGGCTCAGGTCACGATCCCAGGATCCTGGGATCGAGCCCCGCATCGGGCTCCCTGCTCAGCGGGAAGCCTGCTTCTCCCTCTCCCACTCCTCCTGCTTGTGTTCCCTCTCTTGCTATGTCTCTCTGTGTCAAATAAATAAAATTAAAAAAAAAAAAAAGATCTTATTTACTTATTTAGAAAGCGAGTGCACGAGCGGGTGGAGGGGCAGAAGGACAGGGGGCTCAGTCTCACGACCCTGAGACCATGACCTGAGTCGAAATCAATAGTCGGCCGGCCGCTTAACTGACTGAGCCACCTGCGCGCCCCAACACATTGGAATTTCTTAGGATCGGAAACACTAGAAAAGTTAGGCAACTCCTGTCTAAAATGCTGCCCAAGGTTGCAAAAGAGACCTCATGACCTCAACCCTCCCACACAGAGTCCTGGTCCCCGCTGATCTGTTGCCCACCCTAGACCCCCACTGCTGCCCTCTCAAACCTCTCCTTTCCCTTCAAGCTCCAAGATTCCCTCAGACTCAAAGCCCAGGGAAACTTCTGGGCTGCAGCTCAGCTACGGTCTGGCTCTTTGTACCAGCAGGGTGCACTGTCCACCCACGGTGGGCGTTTTGGCTTCTTCCTCCTGCTTTCAACCACGCTGCTACAGCTGTGTTGTTTCTGTCTCCTAGTCAGCACACACCACCTGTGCCTCAATTAGCAGAGCACTGGGATGGCACTTCGCATCCCTGTGGCTATCTGCAGGCCTTGCAGGGTGAGAACTACAGTACTAAACAGGAAGCACTATCCTTGCCTCCAGAATCCAGGGTCAGGTGTGGCATCCCATGGGAACTGCACCAGGCAGGTGCCCACCGGTTATCCATCCCTTCAACCTCTATTTCCTTTATAGATGAGATATTAAACTACAAAATGTGAGATGCCACAAATGGAAGGTGTAGATTCTACACAGGTACAAATGGGGTTGCTGGAACAATGTTTAAATTACAGTTTCCGAGAGGTATGTTCGGGGCCAACAATCACACTGAAGACCAACCACATGCCAGGCACAGGTGTGCATCCTCTACTGTTCACAATGACTGGAAAGAAATTTGATCCTTCCTTTACAGAGGAAGGAGGCCTAAAGGTGTGAAGTTCCCCAATTTGGGCTGCTTTCTTGTTCTGCTTTTTTTTTTAAACATTTATTTTTTTTAAGATTTTATTTATTTGACAGAGAGATAGAGAGCACAGATAGGCAGAGCAGCAGGCAGAGGGAGAGGGAGAAGCAGGCTCTCCGCAGAGCAGCGAGCCCGATGCGGGGCTCGATCCCATGACCCTGGGATCATGACCTGAGCCAAAACCGAGTCAGACACTCAACCGACCGAGCCACCCAGGCGCCCCTCTCGTTTTGCTTCTTCATCAGTTCCATATCTGTCTAAACTGTACTTGCCTGATTCACAAGTAGTGAGACTTCTGTAAGGTCAGAGAAAGCACCCATGCCGGTCCCGTCAGGCCAGCTGCCTCCCTCTGTGTGCTGCCGCCAATCCAAGGTGAGAGAAGGAATCTAGAGTGGGTGGTAGTGTGTGTGAGGGCCACCAGGCAGGCTGGCCTTGCATGCACACTCAGGGATAGCTACACTCGTGAAAGTCTGTATCTTAGGGCCCGACAAGAGCCTTTACCACAGGTGACCCCCAAAACTCTTCATGCCCTAAGAGGCAGAGGTCCTTCCAAGATAGGAGAGTGGCAGGCCCCTCAACCCACCTTTCTCAGCAAAGAAACTGTGATTACAGCCCCTTCTCCCTCTGTATAGGTATACTCTATACTTTCTCTTTGGGTGCATTCTCTGCCAGTTTTCCCACCTAACAAGAACGACTTCTCCATCCAGGACAGAAATGGAAAAAGGTTAAAGAGCAATATACATGCGCTTAGCACCACAGATGAAAACACTTTCAATAGGTACATATCCCTCACCCGCTACACAGGAGTACAATACACACCAGCAGAGCACCACAATTAGCTCAAACTCCAAAGCTAGATGTCTTGGGTTCAACTTCTCACTGACCTTACTAGCTGTTCAGCCTTGTTTCCTCTCCTGGAAACTAAGATGGGGATGATGGCAGCACCTGCCACACCGAGCTGTTATGAAGATTCAGTCAGCGTATACGAAGCACCTAGAGGAGTCACTGGCATATAGTGATCTCTAGTAGCTTTGCTATTACAATGCTACTGCTAGCCCCCATGAAATAAAATAAGCCCCCAAGTACGTCTTTATTTACCAAACTTCCTAAACTCAATTTCAAGGCAAAATAGAATGGGTTAATAATTTCTACAACTGACAGGTGTTCAGAATGATGTAACCTTTAAAAAAAATGATGTAACCTTTATGGAAGGGATTCTGATAACATCTAACAAAAACTACAGAGGTACATTTACCTTTGACTAGGCAGTCCCTCCCCACTGTTAGGAATTTACCCTGAAGATACATCCCCACAGATAAAAACAACATATGCACAGTTATTAATTGTAGCATTATGTACAAATAAGACCAGAAATGTCCTAAATGTCCACCATGTTATGAGATTGGGTGAATAAGCTATGATACATGTGCATAATTGACTACTATGCAGCTATAAACAAGAATAAAGACTTGAAGACAGAAGACTGAACTCATAAAAAACTTTTAGGCGATGTTAAGTGAAAAAAGTATATATTGTATGTCCACTGAAAGAACCTAGATCCAACAGCATCCAGTAACATTAACCATGCCTACAGTCTAGACTAAAATAAATACCGATTCCCACTAAAAAGAACCAGGACTCCTAGGGGAAAAAAAAAACTAATTCCAGGTCAGAGGCAAGGGAAATGCAAGGTGAGCCTGAAACATCTTTTTGCGCCAGAAAGTAAGGAAATGCTCCAAGACCAATGGGGGCATATCAAAAGGACACAGCTGATGTATCTGAGTCTAGTAACCATATATATAAAGAACTCTTACAATGCAACAATAAGACAAATACCTTAATTTAAAAATGAGCAAAGGGGGCGCCTGGGTGGCTCAGTTGGTTAAGCGACTGCCTTCGGCTCAGGTCATGATCCTGGAGTCCTGGGATCGAGTCCCGCATCGGGCTCCCTGCTCAGCAGGGAGTCTGCTTCTCCCTCTGATCCCCCCCCCCTCATGCTCTCTGTCTCTCATTCTCTCTCTCTCAAATAAATAAATAAAATCTTTAAAAAAAAAAAATGAGCAAAGGATTTGAATAGACAATTCTAAGATATACAAATGGCCAATAAGTACATGAAAAAATGCTTGACATCATTAGTCTCTGACATACTACTTTATGCTCATTAGGATGGCTATAATTAAAACAAAAACAAACAAAAAACTCCCAGAAAACAAGTGTCAGCCAAGATGTGGAGAAATCAGAACCCTCATATATTGCTAGTGGGAATGTAAAAAGCTAAAATGGTTTAGTTGCTGTAGAAAACAATCTGGTGGTTTTTCAGTTAAAACAGAATTGTGATATGACCCAGCACATACTCTTAGGTACGTGTCTACAGAACATGTTTACACACAAACTTACATATGAATGTTCCTAGCAGCATAAATCATAATAACCAACAACTGAAAACAACCCAAATGCGTATCAACTGATAAGGGGATCAAATGAAATGTAGTTTTATCCTTGCAATGGGGCGGGCATTATTCAGCCACACAAGGAGATGAGGTACTGGTACATGCTACAACATTGATGAACCTAGAAAACATTATATTCAATAATTGGGGGGGAGGGCAGAATTTGGACTAATAGGTATGAGGTTTCTTTTTAGGGTGATGGAAATGTTCTGGAATTTGACAGAGGTAGAGGGTACATAACATAGTGAGTGTACTGAAAACCCTTGGACATTTTAAAGTGGCAAATCTTATGTTGTGGATTATAGCTCAATAAAAAGAAAAAGGGACACAGCTGGCTGAAGGGGCTCCCACTCATCAAATATGGGGCAATTTGAGCATCAAAAAGAATGAGTTACTAGATTATAACACTCTGAATTAAAAAATTCACAGTGAAAACAATGACCCAAAAAGGGAGAGGGAAGAACTCCTCTTTATAAATGAATGCCAGCTAATGCAGGAGGAATGATGGGATAAGAAAAATGACCATTTAAGACTCCTAATGAGATAACTGATTTAGGCAAGGGTCATCAGTGGGTGCTCACAACCGATGTGTAAAAGGTGGCCGAAGACAAAGATACTCAATGGTACCACGCACAGTTTATTGGATAGATCTGGGGGACACCACCTTAACCAAAGAATCAAACCCAACATCACCAATACAGGGACAACCCGATGTGATGCACTAGAACATAGACAACCTCACTTATGTATCCCTGCAAAAAACATTTAACCTGAAATGAATCATGAACAAACAATAAGACAAACCCAGAATGTGGGATTTTCTATAAGACAACTGGCCTGGACTTAAATATATTTAGGGGTAAAATGCCCTGATGTTTAAAACTCATTTAAATGACTTAGGGAAGGAAAAGTGTATGCATACACGCGTCTATGTGTGCACGTGAGAGAGAGAGAGAGAAATGGAGGGAAAGAGAAAGCAAATGTGGCAAAATGTTAAAAACTGGTGAATCTATGTTAAAAAAAAGTACAAGGGTATTCAATATACTTTCAAATTTTCTGTAGGTTTACAATTTTTCAAAATAAGTTGGGAGAAAATGTGTATAATCAGCTTTAAAGAACAAAAATTTAACATGCTTATTAGTTAAATGTAATAAACAGAAACAATGTATCTCTAATACAACAAATGTGATCTTCTTCAACATATTTTACTGTTCCCCATTTAAACAGGTAAAAAACATTACGGTATAGTTGCTCTGAAATTCCTCTACGAAGCCTGAAGACTTCTGAATTAAGTAAAAGTTAGCCCAATTCAGTTGATAAAAAATTTATCTAAGAGGCAAGAAAATATGTTGGGATAACTCACAAACCCCACTGTACTGTACCCGCAGCTTAGAACTCTACATACTTCAAAATATGGCTTCAAGATGTTTCTTCTTTAACAGAATTTGTTAATTTTTCGTGAGAGAGGTAAACATTTTTTGCTACATAGACCATATGATTAGCAGACAATTCAACTTTTATCTCCGGTGAGATGATTTATCATAAAGAAAGTCACCAAAAGTTGTAAGCAGTCTGGATTCGTGTTTATTGAAGCCAGTAATTAGAGACATCTTCTTTTCCAGCACTAGAAAGCAAGGTTCCACATGACTGCATAACTGCATCCGGTTAGAGCCACACCCCTGTACTAAGGCTGGTGGGGGAATAATCTGCAGTCCTAATTTTAAATTAAAAACACCAATAAACTTAGTATAGAGACGACAGTGAACTTTCACTTACAGCATCAACATTGTTAAAGGTCATGATGTACAGAGCAGTCACTTTCAACTTTGTTAAACCAATAAAACACGACAACGTCTTCAGTTTAAATAGTGATTTTAAAATGCCAATCAAAAAAAAAAAAGTGCAAACAAAATTAAATAATGATAGCAGCATACCCGTTGCATTTTTAGGAAAGACCAATTCACGGCCCTTATCATGGCCACATCTTCAAGGTTGGGCTTATTTCTTTGATTCGTCCACTTTAAAGACAAACAGCAGATGTAACCACTACAATATATATAAATAGTCTTAAATTGTCTTTAACAGTCTACCTTACAAGTGTATTCTGCAAATAAAATGAATTTTATTTTAAAAAGTAAAGGCTGTTTACTGTTTGGCCTTTGGTTCCACTGCTTGAAAACCCCGAAATAACAAAAAATATCTCCCCTCCTCCCACCCCCCCAAAATAACCCTGCAGCTCCCCAAAGTTGGTAGACTTTGGCAACCACTGAGCACGTGACATTACGTGCACCAGTGTCTTCTGCTACTAGGAGCATCCACTTGTCATAAGAAACTAAAAGTGATCTTCAAGAAACCTTCCCTCACAAGACAGTGTCTTAGCATTTTATCAGTTTTAGGACATTTTATATTGACACAAAAGTGCTTATCATATTTAAATGACAAAAAATTTTTAAAAAGTAAAATTCTGCATTAAAATTTGAAATCACACTGTATCCCCTGTAGGCATGTCCCTTTCCAATAATTCTTTCTGGTTTCTGAGGTCACTCATTTTGCCCCCACCCCCACCCCAGCTGCTATAGAGAGAGGGATTAAGTGACCCCACCATCAGTGTGGTCACAGTTGTTGGGCACCTATTGGTCACTACACCACAGCTATCCTTATACAGTCAGTTTACTGTCACTATCTGGACAATCTAGTAATTGGAAGCCACAATACATTTAAAAACAAAAACTGAATTTAAAAAGGGGTGAAAAAGTGTATTTTTAACAATAAAACTGGCACAAGGAACATGTTTTTGTTTGTCGGAAAGGCAACTAAGTACTCAGCTTTCTCCTTAACAGTGTTCAGACCTTTACAAAAGAGCAATTCAAGACAGTCTTAGAGTCTTGTCTTATTATATAACACAGGTTATTAAGTTATGCCCAGTACTATGTTAGTGGTCAGTCAAATGTGGTATGTAAAAGTAATGACATTAGGGAAGTTATGCTCAGACACAGTACAACAAACATTCATATAAAAAAAGTAAACTCCACATAAGTGAACTGAGGTTTTTTTTCCCCTTGGTTTGACAACAAATGTTTTATACATTAAATTAATGGTAGTGTTTGCATTCAAATGTTCTGTGTCACGTATAAAATTAAAAGTGCCATTTCAAATCCACAGAAGTCATTTCCAGAATGGTGGTATGACATGACGACATGTATGAATTTGCCCTAAATGGAAACACTGAAACTCTTATTTCCATAAGAAAAAAACGCTACATTTTATGAAAAACACAAACAAGAAAAAAATGTATAATTTCCATTTTCAATATAAAACATTCACACTTATTTGTCCATCTGATAGCACTGATCAGACCAGAGAGCTAGGACAAGATCCTTTTGCATCAATGGAACTCTGTGAAGGTTTCCATAGACCATAAGGCAGGGATTGGTGCAAGCCAATTCATCAGAGTGCAATTACATTACAAACCTCCCTCAAACTTTCTGTAGCATATTGCATTATGGTAAAATGAGAGGTTGTTACCCATTCTCTATTAGTAGGCCAGCCTGTGGTAGTATAAAAAAATTTAATTTAAAAAACAAAGCAGGAGCTATTTAGAAAACAATTCAAAGGAAACTAATTTTGTAACTGCTGACTTTAATCACACCCCACAGTGACCGTCTGCCCCGATGCACATCTGTGGAGCCCAGCATGGCCCACGGGGACATGGCCTGGGCCACACATGTGACTCTGAGGCAGCTGCCATCTTCCCCACCATTGTCAGCTCCACCTGACTCAGGCACCCCCACACTCTACATATCTGTCATAAGTTAAAGATGCATTCAGAACAAGTCTAATTCCCATTTTCTTAGTGTTTAGCTTGGAAATGCTTTTGATTTTAAGTCTTAAAAATAATTATTTGACTTTCTACTGACCACACAGTATTTACTCACACTGCTCATCTCCGCCTTCCTCATCTCCTTCGACGTTCAGCTTCCCCACCATCACTTCTCTCATTCTTCCTTTCAGTCTTCTCTTTCCTGGACTTGCTGCTACTTAATCTGCTTCCCAAGAACAAGTGAATTCGCCAAAACGCAACTGGTCAGACTAACCACCCTCTGATCAATGATTTCCTGGTCTCATTTGCTCCACCCTGAAAGAAAGCAGGCCCTCTTTCTCCCATCTACCTTCCCTTCCACAAGAAGCCCAGCTGCACTTGCTTCCCACGAAGGAGCCGCATGCCTGAGAGTCCAAGGGTTATCCTTAACAAAGGGGTCTGACACATAACCTTCCTAAATGTGCATTTCATACTCGGACAAGTCAATGAAGTATTTTTTAAGTTCATCTCCCCTGCCCCAAAAAACTGATAGCATGTGCCATATCAGAAAAATCCTTGTCTTAGCAGATCAATATACATAGTTATTTGGTCATTTTACATATGTACTTTTTAAGGAGGATCAGGCTTCATTTTCTGTTGAAGAGTTTGTTACCATGGAGTCTGGTTTTCGAGTCATTCTATCCAGTTCTTCCTGAACATTTGTCAACACAGTCTTTTGTCCTTAAAAAAAAAAAAAAAGCAGCAGTGATAGGAAAAATTATTTTTCTAAAAGGAATATTTGAATTTACAGACTACTGTAATCATCTGTGGTGATATAAACCTCAGTAAGAATGCAAACAAGTCTTTTTTCATTGCAATAATTATAAGGAGATACCCTAATTCAACCCTTCTTAATTCCAAACATCATAGGTCTGTGTTCCCCTGAATACATAACTGCCCCCTGTGTGGGCATGCCTTTGTGCCAAATATAAGAGCCTTTCTGAAAACACTCTCACCACCCAACTCCAACCCCAGGCACTGTCATCATCGCCTTCTTAGAGGTGGTATGTGAGTTTCTGGTATACCATAAACTACTTTCTGTGCCTCAGACAGAACAGGTGTTTGTTTTGTTTTTAATTACAACACTCTAACTCACACGGGTAGTCTGGAAACACCATGTTTCAATAAGAATATAATGCTAGGGCTAGACATTTCAATACTGCACAAAGTCAGTGCTCATATTCTTTTGTTATCAAATGCTGAGGCCTGGAAATGACCCTTATCTCCTATCAGGGGATATCAGCCCGAAGCTTTGGCCATGGGACCCGATTGAGAGTCTCCAAGAACTCAGGAGCCCCTGAAGGCTTGGCTGACCTGAGGATGGAGTGATCTCCTGCGGACCTCCTTTCATCTGAAATCACCAATTAGGGAAAATACTCTATTAACATTCCTTATAATCAGTGGAAAAGTAAAAGCAAAACCCTTTTTAAAATGGCCTCAAACTTCCTGGCAAAATGGGTAATTCCCAAGGAACTTGGCTCTTTTGTTTCAGAGGCCTCCAAGACATAGACTGGCCCTACTGCCCACATGGAAGGAAAGGAGGGTGGGCTGCCACAGAGAGGAGTGTGACAAGTGGGGAGCTTCATGGAGGAGGAAAGGACAACCCTCCAGTGAGACAGGGAGGGTTCACAGGCTCCAGCTCATGGCAAGACTAGAGACAGTGAACAAAAATCTTTATAAAGCATCATAGAATATTAAATATAATAAATAAAATGCCACCCATGAACAGTTCCACATCAGGGTCACATGTACAGTTTAGAATACACCTCAATTTACCCAACAGTCAGTTCCTGACAACCCAAGTCCTCATCTCCTTCGACGTTCAGCTTCCCCACCATCACTTCTCTCATTCTTCCTTTCAGTCTTCTCTTTCCTGGACTTGCTGCTACTTAATCTGCTTCCCAAGAACAAGTGAATTCGCCAAAACGCAACTGGTCAGACTAACCACCCTCTGATCAATGATTTCCTGGTCTCATTTGCTGAACGACGAAGGAGATGAGGTTGTACATAAATTCCACTTTAAATGTGCCAAGGAAACCTGCATGCTAATAAAGTAATCCTACTGTAAAGTGTACTGCTCGGTATAAGGTGGGGATGTGCTTACTCGCTTGGCTGTTCAGAACACGGAGGATCTGCACGTCAGGTGAAGGCAGACACTCCTGTCCATTCCCCCACCTCCAGCACTGCTCAACTGCAAGGATCAGAGGTCTCCAAGGGCCCTTCAGTACCTGATTTCTTGGCTGTGCTCTGCACACCACCAGCACCAGGACTTCCGGGAGAACCTGTTTTTTTACTCAGCAGGCTGTTGAAGAAGCTGGCCAACACACCTTCACTTGCTGCATTATCTAAGGAAACATTAAGAAAAATAGCATCACACCACTGGACGACTCAACACCACCACAAAACTAGCTTTCAGCTTGGAATTATCCATTTGTGGCTATCATCTTCCCCAGACACTGAGCACATTCATTTACTATGATTCCTTATATAATGCCACTGCCAAAGCTAATTACGTGTTAGCATGATTTATTAAGTGCAAACCTGTTTACATTTTCCATCTGTTTGGGGACATAACTCACCCAGGCGCCCTAAGATTTTTTATTTTTAAGTAATATCCATACCCAACATGGGACTCAAACTCACAACCTTGAGATCAAGAGTCACATGCTCCACCTAATGAGCCAGACAGGCACCCCTCAAAATACACTTTTAAAGTGTCATCTTGGGACACCTAGGTGGCTCAGTCAGTTAAGTGTCCACCTTCGGCTCAGATCATGATCCCAGAGTCCTGGGATCGAGCCCCATGTCAGGTTCCCTGCTCAGTGGGAAGTCTGCTTCTCTCTCTCTCTCTCCCTCGGCCCCTCCCCCTGCTCATGCTCATGCTGTCTCAAGTAAATAAATAAAATCTTTACAAAAAAAAAAAGTGACTTATGTTGTCTTCCTCTCTGAAGGAACCTGCACAGCCTAACTGGTATCTTACACAGAGCTAAATGCTAAGGCCACTGATTCCAACAAAGGGACAGGCCTTGGTCTCTGCCAATTGTGAGCCCCCTCCCTTTGAGGGAAAGGGCAAAGCAGCCCCTTCTTGGGGAAAGAGAACAGCCCAGCTGCCATGAGTCTCACCTTCCAAACCTAGCCACCCAGGCCTTTCAGGGTTCAGGCCTAAGATTAAAGACTCTCCATAGAAACAGGATACATACTTTTGATGTTTGGGTCCGGCTTCTTTACTGATGTGCCTGGGGAGGCGCTTGGCACACTGGCTGGCCCACCCCGGCCCTGAGTTCTTGGAGAGCCAGAGGGTCCTCTCGCAGGGGATTCCTAAGTCCAAAACCAGCCCAAGTCACACACAGGCATAAAAATAACAGGAAATACATATTCCAAAAATGAAGACATTCTCTGCAGGATGTTTTTCACAGTCTAGGGAGAAGGATGGCAGGACTGGGAGTTTGTTCCAGCTCAGCCTCTTTCTAGACCTTAGTTTCTCCTTAGAGAAATCAAGATAATAAAGCCTGCTCACTCTATTTCCCTGAGCTATATTCCTTCATCAGACATTTCCTGAGTCCCTATTATGTTCCTGGCCCTGGGCCTTCAGGGAAACCAAATTCCCTGGAAAATACAAAAACCCACACAAATATAAGCTCTTAGAAATAATGGCATCAAGAATGAAGACACCTACACCACTGGGCCTTGACACCCCATTTAGTTTAAGGTACTCACGGAGGCTCTCGTGGGCGTGGCTGGCTGCTTGGCAAGGAGTGACTGCAAAGAGAGGGACACACTGGCCATTAACCAAGGTCTGCAGAAACACTTACTGCCCAGTGTTCCACTAGAGGGCGCCATGAACAACAACCAAGTCATAGATTTTATATTATGCATGCAAAAAGTTTAAATTCAGCAATTTGGTATATGGTGAAAAAAATAATCCAAGTAACCAGTTTTGGAGCTAAGGTAGCAAGGAGAGCACATACGGGAGGACAGTTTGGCAAAAGAATCATCAACACCCCAGCCTGCTGAGCTGCCTGCACCATCAGGCAGACCCATGACATGGCTAAGAGACATGTCTAACAACAGTCCTAGTGAAACAGAAAGGTGAGAGTGGGTTTCCATTCTGAACTGTCAGCTTGGGGAAGTTACTCTCCTCACCTACAAAATGGATACATCAGCTCACCTGCATTCATGCACAGGAGGCTGTGTAGGGCTATGTAAAATAATGGAAGTGAGGTCAAGGCACTTGGTAAACTGTCAACATAGGAGGTATTAATTCGAGGAAACCTAATTTCCAGAGAGAAAGGTTACTTAAAATGATAATAAACCCCTCATTGCTGAGGATCTGCAAGCAGGTAGGGGATCACCTGAGACAGATGGTCTAACCCCTACTCTGTACCAATGCTAGAAATGGGAGGGAACAAGGAGACCTGGTTACAACCCCTTTGACACTGAAAGCTCTTCGTGATGTCCTCAACCTCACCCCACGGGACTGGCATTTCATGCATGAGAAGGCCTCTGCTCTGGTCTCACTGGTTCGTCTTACCTGTTGCTTCATTAGGAACACCTGCTCATCCTCCGCTGCCAACTCTTTGTCATGGACCAGCTGTGAAGTGAAATGACATACTCGTTTGTGGTCACAGGCCAAGAACACCAGAACTACTATCAAAATTCTCAATGAAAGAAGAATCTTGGGCTCGGGTCTCAACATGGACCTGGGGAGAGTCCCTGCTGCAACTGCACAATTACGTTTTTTCTAGCCTGGAACCAACTCTGTCCCGAGACCAGCCTTGGCATGTGGCCAACTGACATTTTTTAAGTCTGGCAGGTTCTAAATGCCTCCCAGATCAGGGCCTGCAGATCAGAGGTGCACAGGGATCTCCTAACAGTTATCCAGAGGTGTGGTGGCACTGTCAGGACTTAGTGGGAAACTTCAACCCAACTCCATGTGGGCATTCCATCACTCATGCGCCACCATCTGGAGCCATTTACTTAACACCAGACTTGAGATGAACATTTTTTTAAAGGCCCTTGGATTACGTTTTTCTTCCCCTTAAAGTGGTTCAGTATGTAAAACAGATTTCTTTATATATTTCTTTTCTCATAAAAACAAACAGACAAATAAACCCCCAACAAAACACAAACCCTGTAACTCAAACTGACTGACTTGGTTACCTTTCTCACAGGTGGCTTCACAATAAAATCTTCATATGCATCTTCTGGCTTCACAGTTGTGAAATTTTCATGTAAAATTGCTATTTTCTTTTCATTGTCCCAACCTGCAGGTCTAAAAGCAAGGAAATAGGGATTGATGTGCTTCTCCTGGGACTGCCTCACAGCACACTTTAGAGCACATTCCGGGTTAAGAGGGCTCCTAGGTGAGTGCCTTTCTCACAAGATCTGGTCTGTAGTTGCTGGGGCTGGCTTCTAGCTTGTGGCAGACAAGCCAAAGTTTAGTGCTGGCAAAACCCATCAGCTTGACAGCGCAGATCCTGCTCCAGACTAAGCTCATGGGGCCCAAGATCTAAGGAACCAGAATGAGATCTTACTGACTACACATGCTAACCCACAGAAGTGTTCAGAGCTTTCACACAACACCATCCAGAAGAGCAAGGACACAATGGGGCCTTATTCCGAGAGAGCGGAGGTTGCAGAGAAGAGCACAGAGGACAGAGCTCAGGATGAGACTGTTTGTCTTGGGCTTCAGTGTAGAGGAAATTTCTCTGAGAACTCTTCTGAAAACAGTTTTCTTATGGACTGCTTTATTAATGTTACTGGTGTGGGAAGATGTGGAGCAAAGGAGGGCATCAGGACCTACACTCTCCTGGGCCCCAAACCAAAGGGACACAAGGAGTCCTTGAGGCTCCTACATGGGTGCTGCCCTGCTTGTTATCACTAATGGCACCCAAGTTCCATTAAGTTGAGCTACAGTAGCCTACATTCCCACCAGACTCTCCTAAAAGAGCAACTGTAAAATGCCCTATACAACACACTTCTGAATTCTACAAGCTGTAAAAAATGCCAACTGATTGTTCTCGCAGGCCTCCCTTTCCCCACATAACCACTGCTTCACAGCTCTATGACCCAGACAGCCTTCTTAGCCAGGGTGCTCTACCCAAATGGTTTTGCTGACTTCACCAGCTCCCAAATAGCTAAAATACCAACAGGATCAAAGATGCAAAGGGACAGGGTATGATCAAAATACCATCAGGACCCAGGCAGCCTTCAGAAGCTGTGAGATGCTTTTCTCCAGAATAGCCCCGATCCCCAGACCATCTTCCTCAGCTTCCTGTTCCTCAGGATCCCAAGTGATTTGGGCACTCACATACCACTCACTGAGCTTGTGTCTCTGGTGCCTGCCTGATCGCTCTGGACAATTCTCTAAAAATCGATCTAAGGCTCTAGCTTTGCCATTTGTAAGCAGCCTGAATGAGGCTCTCCCTGAATGCTCAGGAAGCAACCCTGTTCAGTCCCCAGAGCTCTTGGCTTTCATATCTTCAGCCTTCTCAGAAACTGTCCCTCCTGCCCCTCCATTCCTTCTGGTCTGCTTCGCACACAAACACTTAGCCTTCTGCCATCACCCCTCTGCCCTCCCTGCCACAATGCCTCCACTACTCCATTACTGCCCCACCCCTGCCCTCCCAGTGCTGTGTGCAGGGACCACATCTTGTTCATTTCTGCATCTTTAGCATAGAACCTGGGCACCCAGAAGTGCTCAGCAGTTGCTGAAGACACTGTAATTTCCGAGAATATCTACGCCTACAAACACTAGCACAAGTCCTCGGAGGCCACACAGCTTCAACATTCATTCATGCATCCAAAACACTCATCATTCTCCAGGGACAGAAAGACACAAACTGGAGGAAACAGGTATCTAAATCTCTGCCCAAGAACATCAGCCCCAGTGGCTCCTAAAATATGAAATGCCAAATATACAGTAAGTATTCAGTATAGCTAAAGCTCATGCTGATAGGTACACCAACGAAGGTGCCTGCAATCTTCCCTGCCAATGAGCAGAGAAATCAAATGCTTCAGTAGAAGATTATCAGGGTCCCCAAAGCCCAATTCCCTACACTTCAACTCCCTCCTCCAGCCAGTATTCTATCAGAGCTGACAATAAGTGGCAAAAATGGCTGGCTTAAGTTTTGGCACCTTGCTCTCAATGAAGAAAGGCAGCACACCTGACCTCACTCCACCTACTTCCCTTAGACTAGAGGTAGAATGACAAGTAATCTGGAGAGGAGCTGGGTCTACCTATCCCCTGTGAGGTCCAGCCCAAGCACTTCGCCCCATGGCAGCAGAAAACTGGCTGTGTATGACAGAGACAGGAGGCACCTTACTTGGAAGGATAAAATGTGAAAAGCAAATGTACTATAAAAAGAAGCATTAAAAAAAAAAAAGCAT
The DNA here is from genome assembly GCF_054177405.1 of Leptonychotes weddellii. Classification (NCBI taxonomy): domain Eukaryota; kingdom Metazoa; phylum Chordata; class Mammalia; order Carnivora; family Phocidae; genus Leptonychotes; species Leptonychotes weddellii. The sequence continues at coordinate 17,563,865 of NC_138384.1, read as the reverse complement.
TTGAAATAACCTATAAGGAACTCACATAAAAACCGCATCCTTTTCCACAACTAAGGCAGGTGTGATAAAGTGGAAGCCATACGTTTTATGAACAATGTACTTATACAACAAGTCGAGGTTTTTCTCCTCCTTCACTGATGTGTAAATCAAGGCTGCTCCATCTAATCAATCCGCTTAAGGAAAACAAATTCACTGCAGGAGGAGATAAAAACAAACACATACAAGCATAATCCTCAAAGTACTACTCACAGGTGAATCAGTTTTTGCTCAATACCTGATCAATAGAAAGCGTTAAAACTTTTAAAACTAAAACGGTAATCGTAACAGATGAACCACGTCGAAAGCATAAAGCATGTCAATGCTGGCAGACCATGTACTTCATTTTTTAACACGTAGACTGCTACCTTTTGACCCATCAGGTTGGTTCCTAAGCAGTCAAGTTAATGGCTCTGAGGTTAGCCCAGAAAAACATCCTCGGCATAACCAAGGTACACAGATTTGTTCCTGGACAGATGGTTCACAAGGGATCCAGTTTATCATTAAGCCCATCTTTTGTAAGAGATGGATACCGAACATGTATCAGCACCCTCACTGAGCTGGACAAGATAAAAGGCCCAGAGGAAGTGGCAGGAACCTATCCCTCACCCCCATATCCCAGAATATAGAACCAAAGCACCAACTACTATTGTATTTTTACAGAAATAAGATTCAAAAGACTGCTGACACAGTATCTCTCTCGTGGACAGCACAAAACACACATATGGGAAAAACTCTGTGGCATCTAAAACAATACTGTGTTGGGTAATTAACCCTTTCTGCAAAAAAGCAAAGTTTAAAAAGATTTCCAAAATATGATAAAAGTAGTTTGGTATTAAGACTATCCATATCAGCTTTCTTCTTAATATGAAAGCCTTATCAAATGTACAGCATTAAAAATAAAAAGTGATGAAAGACAGACACAAATTAGTAAGTCTCAAATTCCAATACAGTAAAACATAAAACTCGCAAAAAGATGTATACAATTTCTCCATGGCAGAAGACCGTTCTGGATTCAGGAAGTACTTTAGCTTTTTGAAGATGCCCCAAATGGAGAGAAGCCTGGATCAGCACAGAGAGGGGAGCCTGCGCTCCTATGCCCTGACACAGCGTCCCAAGGATACACTGGAGGCAGAACCTCCGTAGGTGTGACTGGATGAAGTCAAAGTGCTCGTCCCTGTAATCATGCTCCTTCTCCAGGACACTCACTGCATCACACTGCAGGGAAGACAGAAAGAGAAAGGAGTCATCTTTTTGCTTCTCTCCCTGCTGAGGATGGGAACAGCATCTTCTTTAGAAATAAGGTATCATAGTTCCAAAGAAGAAAGCCGAAGCCAAAGGTCTAAGCATTAATCAGACAAGAGTCAGAAACAACTGGAGAGTTTTCTTTCATCCTGGGCCACAGTTTCCAGAGCTGTAAAGTGGGGATAGAACAGTCTGATCACCTCACAGTTGTTCTCAGAATCAAACACAGTCACATCAGGAAGCAGGCCCATGGGACATGGCTGTGCACTGCACACTCCATAGGACTCCTGTCTCACAGAATATAATGCGAATGGCACACTCTGTGGTTGAGAATAAAGTACTTTTGAAACCCAAAATGTTGTGTGTGTTTTAAGTCTATTTATTTATTTAAGTAATCTCTACACATAATGTGGGGCTCAAACTCACGACCCGAGATCAAGAGTCTCAGGCTCTTCCGACTGAGCTGGCCAGGGGTCCAAAAACCCAAAATGTTTTTAAAGCTACTTTTTTTTCTTTTGCAAGAGAACAACTTTATTTCTCTCTGACTGAACTTAATTTTCATTCTCGCATCATCATCCTATAGGGTAGAACAAACTGAAACTTTGAGTTCCCTTCCTTCTTTTCCTACTGAGTGTTATGTTCCTTTCTGAAAATCATCTCAAATCCAACAGATTTTAAGAGACTAAAACCCTGAAGAATTCTGCTCTTCTATATTATTTTTTATAATCAGCTTGGGCTAGATCAACTGGTTCACAGAGCCTTAAGAAAACTGCTTTTAGTTCTAAGTTTGAATCACTCAACAAAGTTGACAGTGCTTCATGGAGAGATTAACTCAAACTATGAACAAACTGAGTGATGTCATGTTTCCAGCAGCAACATTAAATGACAATATTCTCTAGCCTGACCTACTCAATGTACCTTAGTGAATCCCGAATTAGTACAACTCTCTTGTAGGAAGACACACAAGTAAAGCCCCTTAGTTTCTTTCAGATGGTGACTGTACACTGGCCAAACCCAGCCAGATTTACAATTCCCCGGCACATACCTTTGTGCACACCACCAACACTGGGATTCCCAGGTTATGAGTCAGCATATTGTCACCAAGAGGCAAGGCAACATTTTCTTCATCAGGACCTGAGGTCAAAGGTCCTCTTCTCTGTGGGGAACCTTGACAACCTTCTTCAGGCTCAACATAGTCTTGAAAATCTTTCACAACTACAGGTGAAAAAAGGAAAAGAAAATCACAAATAAATAAAAAATACACATGCCAGTTTTAGGAAACCAAAAAAGGCAGTAATAAGCATAAAACATAAAGAGTCATAACAAACTTCCCAACTCTGCTCTACTGCAATATTAGGGATTTGGAGGTAGTGATGCAAAATGCCAATTCTGACACATTCAGTCTGAGCACTATAAATTCAGAGCAGCAAAGACATACCCCCGGACATCTCTAATTATATACAACTCTTAAATAGGTTTTAATTTTTTTATTTACCTATTTCTTTAAGATTTTATTTTTAAGTAATCTCTACACCCAATGTGGGGCTTGAACTCATAACCCTGAGATCAAGAGTTGCATGCTCTACCAACTGAACCAGCCACAAGTTTTTAAAAAAGAGTAAGTGTTGGGGCGCCTCAGTGGCTCAGTCGTTAAGCATCTGCCTTCAGCTCAGGTCATGATCCCGGGGTCCTGGGATCAAGCCCTGCATCGGGCTCCCTGCTTGG
>NC_138384.1:17525887-17560359 GCF_054177405.1 Leptonychotes weddellii | reverse complement strand
GCCAAGCAGGGAGCCCGATGCGGGACTCGATCCCGGGACTCCAGGATCATGACCTGAGCCGAAGGCAGTCGCTTAACCGACTGAGCCACCCAGGCTCCCTAAAGATTTTATTTATTTATTTGAGAGAGAGAGAATGAGAGCGAGCACATGAGAGGGGGGAGGGTCAGAGGGAGAAGCAGACTCCCCGCCGAGCAGGGAGCCCGATGCGGGACTTGAACCCGGGACTCCAGGATCATGACCTGAGCCGAAGGCAGTCGCTTAACCGACTGAGCCACCCAGGCGCCCTTGATCTTTCTTTTTTTTTCTGTTTTAAAAATCTTCACAAGGTTATAACACTAAGAAAAAAGATTCAGAGACTGAAATCTCCAGGGCATTAACCCATTAATCTGGGTAAGCCTGGGGTTACCAGTGAATGGGCAGTGAAAGACAAACAGCTCTTCAGCCTCAGAACTATTCTAAGAAGTTGTCTTTAAGTTCTCTATTCCAGGGGAAAAAGAGGCATTATCTAGAAAGGTCAGTGGTTGAAGACAGACGAGCTGAGCTGCATAACAACCACTGCAGCATACATGCGGGTGACCCGGGAAACACACATGTATGCAGCAAACCAAATAATTAGATGTTAAACTCCCTGTTTTAGCTAATGTGGGACAGGAGCAAGAGGAATTTATGATAGGAAGACACACAGTGAGAGATACAATTTAGAAAGCACATCAAAATTTCTGAACCCTTCTGCCAGTAAGTGTGAAGATCCCATGTGCCATGCCCTAGAAGCCCTCATTAATTCACTAAAGGGAATGATGTCATCCTGTGGCAAAAAGCCAGGCCGAGCCCAGCCTGCCCTGGCCAAGACTGCTGCTGCTGCACACGCCACAGCCCCAGCCCCTGCCCCTCCCATTTCCCTGGCAAGTGGACAGAAGCTGATGTAAGTGCACAGAAGCAAGGGAAAGGAAAAATAAGCTTCTGAATCACAATAAGGAAAAACAAAACAAAACAAACTTTGTTTAATTTGAAAGTTCTCTGTTGTCAAAAGGGCTTGGGAGTCCTTAGTCTCAAAATAGCCTCTCATTTTAATGACAAAAAATGACCTTCCTATTTCTAACTAAAATCATACTTGCTGGATCCCAAAATGAACTAAGGTAGAAGCTCAAAGATTTCTCTTTTGTAGGGCTTCCTTTAAACCTCTCAATAAGAGAGTCCATGGGGCCTCAATGGAATCTCAGGGCAATGGACTCAAGCTGCAGATCCCACAGTAGGCCTCCACACCCACTGATGCTAACTCAATAGCCAGAATAACAGAAAAGTGGAAAGACCCACAGAACTGATCCAAATTTGAGGGGTGAGGAAAGAACCCATATTTTAAAAGAGAACCAATGAAGATAATAAGGAATATGGATTCGTTTACTTTCTTCAACTGTGATGCTTGAGAATAAGAATGCTTTAAATACTTTTTGACTACTGAATTTACAAGAGCAACTCTGAAATAAACTGTACAAACAAAACTACATATTCCATAAGGGAAGCTTTGTAACCTCCTGACACTATGAAAAGGAAGGTGGCTTGAACCATCCAAAGACACTAGTGAATTTTCCAATTAAGAAAATCCTATTTGGGCGCCTGGGTGGCTCAGTCGGTTAAGCGACTGCCTTCGGCTCAGGTCATGATCCTGGAGTCCCGGGATCGAGTCCCACATCGGGCTCCCTGCTCGGCAGGGAGTCTGCTTCTCCCTCTGACCCTCCCCCCTCTCATGTGCTCTCTCTCTCAAATAAATAAATAAAATCTTAAAAAAAAAAAAAAAAAAAAAAAAAAAAAGAAAATCCTATTTTACTTACACTTCCGTTCCAGCTCCCTCATTTCTTCTGGTGGAATTTTCATTTTATCAATGTGCTCACGTAAAACACTAGCCCATTTCTGTAGAGATTCCATCACGGTCCAAGGCCTAGACATGTCTGCAACAAAAATGACCAGGGTCTCCGGCAAGGATTCAGCAGACACTGCAAACTTCAGCAAGCCTTTGTGGTATAGGTCTCCATCCAGAATCCACACATTGCAGCGTGTGTGATCTAAAAAAAGCAGTAAAGCTAAGTTACTACCTGACAATAACCATCAGCACAGCTGGAAAAAAGCCACATCAAGAAGAACTTGAGGAGTGCCTGGGTGGCTCAGTCAGTTAAGCATCTGCCTTCGGCTCAGGTCATGATCTTGGGGTCCTGGAATCGAGTGCGTCAGGCTCCCTGCTTAGTGGGGTCTGCTTTTGCCTCTCCCTCCACCCTCCTCCCACTCCGCCACTCATGTGCGCTGTCAAATAAATAAAATCTTAAAAAAAAAAAAGAACTTGAAGGTAACCACCGTAGAATTCCAGACAAAACACACAAAGAAATCCTCTTTGGAAAAGAGCCCAAGTGTTCAGTGAGCAGTAACCCTTGGTCAAGGTGCCTAGTGAACTATCTACACTTTAAAAATTTGTAATTACCATAATATATTATATCCACATCTAAAGAGATTCCAGCAACGTCTGAGGAATAAAGAGTGAAGGACATTTTAGCCTTCAATAGGAATCAAATGATACATATAAAAGCGAAAATGTTCACTGGTCAACTGCTCTATAGTCTATGTAGTCCATTCTCCTCAGCTACCAACAATCCATGGGGCAACAAGCTGTGCCGAAGAGCCTGTGGTTAAACAAGCTCTTCTTGTCAGACACACTAAGCAGGGAGTTCACATAACTACAAACGGTGCCAAAGACACAGGACCTTTGTGTTTAAATGCCAAGATAAAATCATTACATATAAAAATTGAGGTATAAGAATTACTGGATGCCTGGTGATATTAAGGAATTAGTTATTTTTGGTATAATAAGAATATAGTTATGTTTTAAAAAATCCTTATCTTTTAGGGGCGCCTGGGTGTCTCAGTCAGTTAAGCATCTGCCTTCGGCTCAGGTCATGATCCCAGGGTCCCTGCTTGTGCTCTCACACTCTCTCTCTCAAATGAATAAATAAAAAATCTTAAAAAAACAAAAAACAAAAAACTTATCTTTTAAACATACATATGGAAGTATTTGCAAATGAAATGATATGTCTGAAATTTGCTTCACCATAATCCAGTGTGGAGTGAAAGAAGTGAGAATATAGTTGAAATAAAATTGCTAAAGAACTGTTTAAGGGAACTCTTTGAGGCAAATAACACACACTGGGGTTCATGATCCTAAGTCTATGTTGTACCTATTTTTAAAGGTCTTCCATAATAAAAGGTTAAACATACACACAAATGTGCAACTACTGACATTTAATGAAGCACATGGTTCCAAAATCATACCTGGATTATCAAACCATAGAAGGTATTTCTCCACGGGCGCCTGGGTGGCTCAGTCTGTTGGGCGACTGCCTTCGGCTCAGGTCATGATCCTGGAGTCCCGGGACTGAGTCCCACATCGGGCTCCCTGCTCAGCAGGGAGTCTGCTTCTCCCTCTGACCCTCCCCTATCTCGTGCTCTCTCTCTCTCTGTTACTCTCTCTCTCAAATAAATAAATAAAATCTTAAAAAAAAAAAAAGAAGATAATTCTCCACAATAAGCTATTTTAAAAAGTTTTTAGGTATCATTTTTGAGAAATACTTTTCTTATAAAAGTGCCTTGAGGGAGAACTCCTACAATCATAAGTATCATTTCACTAACTTCTTTCCCAACAAATTCCAAAATACACTTTTAAAAACCTATCTTCTGTTAGCTATGCTTTTTTGTGTAATTGATTCATTAAAACATATACTGTTAAAAATTTTATACTCATGACTTTATTTCAACAGTATAATAAAAAGTATCTCCACCTAACTAAACTTTCAAAGTTCTAATACACTTTATTTATTTTTTAAAGATTCTGTTTATTTATTTGACCGACAGAGATAACGAGAGCAGGAACACAAGCAGGGGGAGCGGGAGAGGAAGAAGCAGGCTTCCCACCGAGCAGGGAGCCTGATGTGGGGCTCGATCCCAGGACCCTGGGATCATGACCTGAGCCGAAGGCAGACGCTTAAAGACTGAGCCACCCAGGCACCCCTCTAATACATTTTAGACAGTGATTTTGGTTTGGGTTCTGTGGATGTCTTGAAAGATACTGCCCTGTACCTGAAGCCCACTGGTTTTAATGCCTTCCCCTCACCAGGCATGGTTCCTTTCTTCAGCTTCTCTTCCCACTGCCCACTACACATAATCAGCCATGCGCATGGAGAGCACACACACCACATGTGATGTTAAACGGATGCCCACAACCCTGGAGGCAGTGGTTCTTTGACGTGTCATGCCCCACCACAAACCAGGGACAAGCCAGAGACCATTTTCTCTACCTGTGTGATTGTCTGCAAAATGTACTATTTATAACCCACTCACATCACACGATAAAAAAGACTACTGATGAAAGATGTATAACTAATCACTGGTAAGGCAACTCCTCCATCAAAAAAAGGCCTGCAAGTAGGTGGCCTAAAAATGCAGAGACCAGGAAATTTTTAAGGCAACCTTAAGGAATCTGAAATAAATGTTAACACGTTCTTCAATTCAAAGGCAAGTGAATATGGTTAGTATGATGCTTTGGCATGATATATGCTTATGCCATCTTGACACAAGAAGCTACACAGGTTCACAGAATGTTTACACCAGGTTTTGTACTTTCAAAAGGGTACTGGAGCTACCACTGTGTCTCAAGTAGTCAGCCACCTCTCATTCCATCAACCTACAAAATAGGTATTGTTACTCAATTCTACAAATAAGGAAATGGAGGTGTGGAGGGCTTAGGTCAGTCACAACTAGTGATTATAGAAGCAGGACTCTGAACCAGTTCTGGTGGCTCCAAAGCCCAAGTGCTTTCCACAATAACCATGCTGCCCAACAAAAACAGGATGCAAAGGACTCAGACAATATGAAGCCCTCTAAGCCTGGCCCAGTGGCCCCTCAGTCCCAGACTTACCCACACTGATGCTGGTGGGCCCAGCTGAGCACCTGAATGCCTGTCTTCCTTATTAAGAAGAGCCCTCAGCACCAGGCCTACCTCCTACCTTTCTCTCACAACTTTCAGGCAATGTTTGGCATGGCAAAGGAAGCTAGGAGAGGAAGAGCAAGAATCAGGCCTCTGGGGTTCTAAAATGACCATTCAGTTAACATTAATAGAATGCAGGTCTCCAAGATTTAATAAGAGATCCTTATCCATGACCTCTATTAAATGACTTTTGGAGATCAAAGAATTATATTGCTGGAAAGGACCTGGGTCCATCTTCTTCATTTTAGCACTAAGGAAATGGGGAACCAGAGGTGGTGGGATCTGCTCCTTTATATAATCACCCTTATACTATGATCCTTACTGTTTAAATGGGTAAAGGCAAATATAAAGTAATCTAACACAGGTATTTCACCCTTAGATGAAATAACCTTCTTACAAATGAAAAGACCTAGGCACCAATGATTATTTGTTTTAGAGCCATTCATAAAGCTTCAAAGTTTATAAAAGAGGTATTACTGAGTAGTGGTAACAAAAAACAATTACTCCAATCCAACTCATCATTATACTTTTAAGAAAGAATTTTTAAGTAATATCTAATCTTTATAAGAGTGCTTATCATGTACTTTTCTTTTCTTTTTTTTTTTTTTTTAAAGATTTTATTTATTTATTTGCGAGAGAGAGAATGAGAGACAGAGAGCATGAGAGGGAGGAGGGTCAGAGGGAGAAGCAGACTCCCTGCTGAGCAGGGAGCCCGACGCGGGACTCGATCCCGGGACCCCAGGATCATGACCTGAGCCGAAGGCAGTCGCTTAACCAACTGAGCCGCCCAGGCGCCCCTGTACTTTTCTTTTCTTATCATGTACTTTTCATATTTCCAACTACCCTGTAGGTAGAAACTATTACTATCCATATTCTAGAGATAAGGAATTAAGAGAGAACATCATCACCTCCAAGCCTCTATTTCCTCCACTGAAAGAAACACAGGCAATCAGCATTTCTACATTGTCACAAAAAGACTCAAAAAACTCTACTGTGAATATCTACTGAGCTGTTATTCTCTGAATCATACGAATTTCAGATTCTCCACTAGGACATGGCAGAGTAACAATGTGCCCAAATCAATCTGCCAAGCATTTCTCTCATAGAAAGGTTCAAAGCCTTTATGTATTTATTTTTTCCAAAGCTTTTAAGAACATCTTTCTTACTACCTTTATGTGCATTTGAAACTTTACCTTCAATATCTCCTTTTAATTAGGGGCTACCCAGAGCAATAGCTAACAGTCCCAATTCCTCATTTTTATTAACATACTCTAAAAGGGAAAAGTGGGTTGGGGCGCCTGGCTGGCTCAGTCAGAAGAGCATGCGACTCTTGATCTCAGGGTCATGAATTTGAGCTCCATGATGGGTGTAGCGATTACTTAAAGAAATAAACTTAAAAAAAAAAAAAAAAGTGGTAAAGTCCTGCAAAGATATACATTTCATCTGTTGCCCTGTGACTAACTCTCTTAGAACTAAACAGAAAAGTGAGAATGCCTAGACACACTGCAGGAGCCACAACCACGGAGTCTGAGACATGCATATACCCCTTACCACGGATCAACATTTCACTTACCGTCTCGGTCCTCATCATGGACGCTGAGGTAGAGATACTCTAGGCCTCTTCCTTTTTTGCCATGCTCAGCTCCTTGAAGTTTAGTCATGAGAGTTGTTTTCCCAGAGCCATCTTCACCTACAAACGATATACAGAAGAAGGCAAAGTGTGCTGTTTATTCTAGGCAAGGACGGGGAGTATTGACACTTACACAAGTGACAACTAAGAATTTCATGCAAAGCCTGCTGCTGAGATCTGACCTGCATTCATCATAAACAAAGTAGGCTTTGGAGTGCCTGGGTGGCTCAGTTGGTTAAGCGGCTGCCTTTGGCTCAGGTCATGATCCCAGGGTCCTGGGATCGAGCCCCGCATCGGGCTCCCGGCTCAGCGGGGAGCCTGCTTCTCCCTCTACCTCTGCCTGCCTCTCTGCCTACTTGTCCTCTCTCTCTGTCAAATAAATAAATAAAATCTTTAAAAAAAAAAAACAAAGTAGGCTTTGCTGTAAGAGTGGGTGGGGGGATGGTGATAAAGGTGGCAAATTCCAAGATCTAAAATGATATTCTACTGCAGTCATCCTTATTTCACAAGGGACAGAATAAGGCAGGTCCACAGGCCCTACCTACAATTTGTAAGACATGCATCTGGAGAAGTAAAAGTAAAAGGTGGAGTCAGTTTCTCACAAAATAAACTTTTACTACAAGAAAAGCAAGAAATCTTCAAAGTAAAATTAACCTTAAAGCCAGGAACTGGGAACTAAAAAAAAGTCTGATCCTGCCTCATAATCATGAAGAACAGAAACTATTATTCACTTTTGATTTTAGTACCTCTCTTTCATAAGCATCCTGGAGGCTAGGAAACTGATGAAAATAATTACAGACCTGAGCAAAACTCTTAAGTACAGTCTCAGTAATTATCAAGCTCCTCCTCATCCCCCTCCCACCAACTAACAACCACCCCCACCCCCGAAAAAGAAACCTTAAACATTAAGACAAACCACCACCCAGAAACATTACTAGGCACCCCTGGGATTTAATAATATGGAATTACAGGACATGAGAATTGAGAGGCATTCCACAGATCAAAGGCCTCTTCTCCATCCCCAGTGCCACTACTGCATTCAGATACTCCACAAAGAGATACTGCATTCAGATACTCCACACAGAGATACTCCCTTCTGGGCCATGGTGAACATTTGTCAGCCTGACTTCAATATCTGCTCACTTTTGTCACCTGCAACTCTGCTGCCAGAATTCCCTTTCTAAAACACAGATCTGGTGACCTTGATGCCCCACTTAATGAGGATCTCTAACGGTCCTCTATTCCTCTATTACCTTCTGTAGTGATTATCACCTAAAGACCATAAACTTCCCTCAAAAACACTGGCAAAATTACCCTAACAGCTATTGCCGGGAGGATTAGGGGATGGAGGGGAAACAAAAGGCCTTGAAACTGAGGGGTCTCCAGGAAAAAGCATCAACTCCTCAGTCCTCCACAATCTGCCCCAACTTACTTCACCCGTCACCTTCCACAAGAAGCTTCTGGCAGCTTCCAACCCCCCACACCCTCCTGTCACCTCTGTGTTCCTACAAACACTAACCTGCTGTACCCTTTCATGTTGACACTTATCCTTCAAAACACCGGACACCAAAAGTACCCTCCCGCAAAACATCAAGCAATGTGATGCTCCCACAGTCATCTTGCCATGCCAACATGGTGTTGCACAATTACCAACCTATCAGTCTCTCATTAGCCTGAGATTCTTGTGCAAAGTCTGAAAGATATCTGTGCTGTCTCTGTGCCCAGCCTACAGGAACCGCTCAACAAATGGGTTCCCTGAATGAATGAACCTGATCAAACTCCCTCACTTGCAGAAGGAACTGAGACCAGACACACTAAGGGACCTGACCCAGCAGGGAGGGCTGGAATAATGCAGTAAAATCCCCAGGGAGGACTCCAAGACCTACTGTCCTTTGCAGGGTCTCCCCGACTGTGCACTACTTATGAAGATGAAGGAATGGCCCCGGTGTCATTTCTAGCCCTGACCCCAAGTCATCTCGTTCCCGCACCTCCTTCACCTAACCTACTCATATTCTCACCCTCCCTCACCCCATCCGCAATTTGGTGAACTTCGAGGCTATGAGCGCAGGGAATCAGGGACATTTAAAATAAGGTTGATGTTGCGGCCAAATGACTAAGGAATGTGCCGACAACTCCATGCCAGCATCACTGGACTCTCCAAAAGAGATGTCCCAACCTCAGGCACGGTGGACTTGGCCATCCTCCGGCTGTCCAGCCAGGATCTCCAGCCCTCCCGGGAGAGGCAGGCTGCGGGCAGGCGGCAGGGGAGAGAGAGGCTGGGACCTGTGAGAGGGGCGCCCGTCTCGCCCACCCCAGCTCCCCGGGCAACGCCCCGCCTCCGGCGCTCACCGAAGACCAGGATGTTCTTGCCGGACGGCAGCTTGGACCTGGCGCGGGTGGACACCTCGCTCAGGATCGAGGACCTATGGGGACAACAGCGAAGCGGTCAGCCCCGGGGCTAGCCTGGACCCGACTGGACCTACCCTGCCCGCGACGGCCAGTCAGACCATCAGACAGTCCAGTCCAGTCCGGCCGGCTCCCCGCCCGGCCGCGCCCTCCTGGGCTCAGCCGGCTCGGCCCGGCCGCCTCGCTGTCTTACCATAGGCTCTGGCCTTCTTCCTCCTCACTGGTTAGGTCGCCTGCAGCCGCCACGGCGGGCCCGTTGGGACCCAGCAGCAGCTTCTTCTCCACCCCCACCGGCGCCATCTTGCCAACTGCAGCCACAAAGAGGGCCCTCCCCCGGGCCCGCCGAGGACCCGCGAGGACCCTGGTCGGGCCGCCCGCCGCCCGCCGCCCCCCACGCCACACCTCACGCCGCCCGCCCTGTAGGGTCCACGCCGCCCGCCGCGCTCCGCCGGGCCCACGATGTCCGCGAGCTCCCACAGGGTCGTGAGGCCGCCGCGGTGGTGGAAGGTGGGCGGCGGTCAGGCGGCCGCCGGGGCAGCCATGCGCAGAGAGGCGACGGCGGCTGGAGGGGGAACCGCCCGGACGGAGAGCGCGCGGGCGGCCTCTGCCGGCCAAGGGGCGCAGCGGCACCCGGCCTGGGGTCCTCGCCCCGCTCCGCGCTCGCGGTGCGCCGTCGGGGGCCAGGAAGCCAAGTGGGCTGGCGCGAACAGTTCAGGCTTTGGAGTGAGACCAGTGCACGACAGCGCCATTTATCTGGCGCTTACCTGTGCCACAGTCACACATTATCTCACTGAATGTATCTAACCCTTTCACAGACGAGGAACCTGAAGCTTGGAAAGCTTAAGAAACCTTCCCGAGGACCCCAGTGCCAGAAGATAGCATTCCAGTACTTCAATCTTATTCACTGAGTTTAAACTATTGTATCATGAACTCTGCCCAGTTCTCACCAAGCCCCGCACTGAAAGATCGACCTTAAACTAGACCCTCAAATCCTCATAAATAGCCCGCTTTTCTACTCCTCTTTCCTTGACCCTATTAAAACTGCAAGGCAGTGATCTTTGCTGCAGTAAACAATGCACTCGAGTTTATTAACGGGTTTTTAAAAAATGTTATTTCCAGGGAGCCAGCATTTCACACCACAAATAGGCAGCTTTAATTTCCTTTCTTGGGGTGGGGGGTTGAAGGAACGAAAAAGATGTGAAGGATAAAGGTCAAGAAGCGACAAGGGGAAATAAAGTAATGGGAAAAAAACAAGTCCATTTCACCTATCCAGCTTAACTTTAGGTGTGGCCTCTGAGGGATCTTGCTATCCTCAAACAACTCACTTTATAAGGCATTTCTAAATATCACAAGGAAGTGGGATATGGCGGAAAAGCAACCACCTACATGAGTTTCAAATGAGCAGAATTCTGATCCGGCTCTGCCAAATGTTGGCAGCAAGAGTTACAGGATCCAACAAATGGGCATAGCATCTGCCAACCTGAATGTAAGGTTCAAACAAGACAATGAGAGTGAAAACCTATTAAGAGTTACACCCTTGGAAGTCTGAAAGTGTTACAAGTCATAAATCTGAATTTTCACAGGACAGAAGATGGAGTTTAAAACTACAGGCCAGTGAACTTATCAGCCCTAGGTAAAATTCTCTAATGTGACCAGTTGGAAAAGGAAAAGATAGGACTAGATTTACAGTCTTTTTCTTTTTTGCAGGAATACCAGGCAGGAGGATGTTGCAGACACAGCAACTGCAGTTTTCAACAGGGCATCTGGCAATTCACATCATAGATAAGAAAGTGAAAAATGTAAGCTGAATGATAGCATTGAGGCAAGTTAAAGACCAGGCCCAGAGGGGACCAATGAGCAGGGACAACCAGAGGCTGCTAGGAGCCTGCCCAACCTCTCACCCTGGCCCAGCCAACTCAAGTTGCCATCAGTGACTTGGATGAGAAAGCAGCAGCACACTCACGCTGTGGATGACCTGAAGCAGGAAGGGATGCCTAATATACTGGATGACAAACTGCGTGCAGATTAAATCTAGCAAGATGGGGCGCCTGGGTGGCTCAGTCATTAACCATCTGCCTTCGGCTCAGGTCATGATCCCAGGGTCCTGGGATCGAGCCCTGCATCAGGTTCCCTGCTCCGTGGGAAGCCTGCTTCTCCCTCTCCCACTCCCCCTGCTTGTGTTCCCTCTCTATGTCTTTCTCTGTCAAATAAATAAAATCTTTTAAAAAATAAATAAGTAAATAAATGTAGCAAGATGAAATTTAAGAGACTCCTGAGTTAACTGTAGTGGGGTTAAAAATAAAAGCCTAAGAACAAAATAGAAATTAATTAAAATTATAATCTGTAAATCATAAACTATATTAACTACAGTCTGAGAGTTGATCATGTAGAATACCAAGAACTATCTCAGGTGAGGTCCATAAAACCTCATTGGGCCCCTCAAAGCTGATCCCTTACTCTGGCAGTCAGGCCACATTTCTTTCTGGACACAGTTTATAAAGACAAAGAAGTGGGGGCGCCTGGGTGGCTCAGTCGTTAACCATCTGCCTTCAGCTCAGGTCGTGATCTCAGGGTCCTGGGATCGAGCCCCGCATCGGGCTCCCTGCTCCGCGGGAAGCCTGCTTCTCCCTCTCCCACTCCCCCTGCTTCTGTTCCCTCTCTGTCAAATAAATAAAATCTTAAAAAAAAAAAAAGACAAAAGAAGTGTCCAGTGGTCAGTGACTAAGTTCATAGGAGACATGACACTGTTCTGCTGAAGTAACTGGGGCTTATCAGCATGAAAGATAAAGCATGTAGAGGGAAAAGAGGAAAGTGATGGATATCAATCTTTGCCTTTCAAGGACTGGCATAGTGGAAAAGAAATTCAACTTTTGTGATTCTACAAAAGGTGCTCGAGGAAAGCACATTTCATTTTAATGTAAGGAAGAAATGACCATCAATTATTACCCTAAGTAGTAAACTCCATGTTTCTGAGGATTTTTGTAAAATTAAGGAGAGCCACCAATGGTCAGGTACAGCAGTTCATGCCTCTGGCAGCAAACTATAACTGAGGTCAGTTCCAACTCCAAAGGTCTGTCATTATTAAAGTCATTTTTTATTCCCAGTTGATTTGGCCAGGTCTGAATTCCTAAAGCCATACAGTTCTCTGTCATTATTCTTCGGCTTTCCTTTTGATATGTCATTTATTTCATTACCAAATATTTCCATTTGAAGGAAAAAAAGCAGCTCATGTTAACCAAAAGTTAGTCAAGGGTTAGGACAAAATTTCAATATTTCAGAAGGCAATAGAGTATTGGTTATTTTCTTTTCTTTTTATTATTTTTCTTTAGGGGGGGAGGGGCAGAAGGAGAGAGAGAATCTTAAGCAGGCTCCATGCCCAGCATGGAGCCCATGCGGGGCTCAATCTCACAAACCCTGAGATCATGACCTGAGCTGAAACCAAGAGTCAGACACTCAACCAACTGAGCCACTCAGGTGCCCCAATACTGGTTAATTTAAATATTGCCTCAATAACTGATACAAATCAGTGTCTAAGCTACAGTATGTCATATTCTTGGGGATGCTTCACTTAAGCAGTGTTTGATTTTTCTGTTACATACATAATTCCCAGTCAATAAAAGAACTATTGGGGTGCCCGGGTGGCTCAGTTGTTAAGCGTCTGCCTTCGGCTCAGGTCATGATCCCAGGGTCCTGGGATCGAGCCCTGTGTTGGGCTCCCTGCTCAGTGAAGAGTCTGCTTCTCCCTCTCCCACTCCACCTGTTTGTGTTCCCCCTCTCAGTTTCTCTGTCAAATAAATAAAATATTTTTAAAAATTAAAAAAAAAAATAAAAGAACTATTACCTGAGACCCACTTGAAGTGGAAAAATATGCTTAAGTCGTATTTGAACAATATTAAGAAACAACTTCGATTATCTAAACCGGTAAGGCTGAAACAACAGACAAAATGTTTTCCCTTTTGACCTAAAATAACTTGCATAAATCTTGAGTACAAATCGAAATAACCGAACAGACTATTTAAATAATCTCCATAGTGCTTAGGAAATACTGACAGATAATGGACTAGATTCATTCACACTTTAAATGCTTTAAGGAATTTTCCTAATTGTAAATTATTCTTTCCTTTAAAGGAAATTTTCGATTTAAATAGAAAATTTTCTGCATATTGGCTCTCTGGAATTTTCACTATGGATCAGAAAATTAAAAATTTAATAAAAACTCTGAGTTTATCAAAGTAGAAATAGTCATGATGTGAAAAGGTCAAAGAATACAAACTTACAGGAAATAACTTCTGGGACTGAAGAAATCTACAATGACATGAGGCAGTGAGCCAACGGCTACATAAGTATACAGGTGAGGTTTCAGGCCCTGATACTTAATCACCTTGCCACAGCAATAGCATTTTAAGTATAATAAAGGCTGCAACAGCATCCTTTGGGGATCATGACAGAAATATAAAAAGAATAAGAAAAATAGAAAATTGAGATCAAATAGATTAGTTTTCCACTAGAAGAAAACTAACTTAAAAATGAACAAAAAAATGTTCTCAGTTTTTAAAAAGCAAAACAAATAAACATACACCAAAAAGAAGTGAACCTAACCATAGAATTTGGGAGTATTCAAAGGAATTACATAATCAGCCTTTAGAAGAGGAACATTTTCGTTAACAAAATGTCAAACATTGATTTAATGTGTGGGAACTTCACGTGAACAGCTTGGGAAACTATTCTAAGTTCTGGGGAAGAACTTTCACTGGGTAAGAATATACTAAAATCCAAATGTCTCACATGGTATCCATTACAATATAATGTCAAATAATGTTTAAAGGCTGTTCATTTTTTTTCTCTGACCTGTGTTCCTTGAGCTTAAGGAAAAATAAAAGCATATTCCTAAATGAATGTTTGACCTTATAAAGGAATTTTGTCTTACTAATCTACACATTAAAAATGTATTATTTTAGAAATTACTTTAATAATTCGATGAGACAAAGCGTCACAAAAACTATGTAATTAGAACAGTATTCCTGTTTTTAGATTCCCTGCTTCATGAGCGTTTAGAAGAGTATTTTAAATTGTGTTTTCTCAAGGCATTGTATTTTAAGAGTTCAAACTAAAAACTGACAGGTATTCCGATCAAGGAGCTGCACACTTGGGACGTTTGGTCAGCTTGTGGTATTTGTGAGCAAGGTCCACAGCCTTCCGTCCTTGCTGAAAGGGGAAAGACCACAAAATTAAATTCCAATGATTTCCCATTTTCTTAACTCCATTGAAAAGGTAATTTACTTCTTCTTCGGTAAAGTTTTTACGAATTCTTCTTTTTTCTGTAATTAAGAATAATTGTAGAATATATTAGTACTTGCTGAAAAAAGGGATCTTCTTGAAACCCAAATAAGTGCTTAACTTATTCTAAGGATATGAACTATATAGTGAGAAAGCTTCATGCCTGCACTACTCATCATAGAGAAATCCATGTCAATTTAAAAACTGAGTGCCTACTATGAAGCTAGGCCTTATCACTCTGAATTCTTCAATAACTGTAACTTAATCCTATTGTAATAATACTTGCCACACCTTTCAATCAAGAAACACAAGAATTTATAAACATTTGACTGTTAATTCTCTCAACATTCCTGTGAGGACAATTAACAAACAGCTTACCTATCTTACAGATACAGTCTTCCCAAAGGGCTCCATTACTTCATAGAATAAAAAAGAATATCAACACTTGTTACTTGTTACAGGCTTGATAAATATTTTTAAAGAATAAGGGTCTTTTGAAATTCATTTTTAAAAAACACATTCACTACCTATATGGGTGTTCAGCTTGATTAAAACTCAAAAAATAAAGGGGCGCCTGGGTGGCTCAGTTGGTTAAGCAACTGCCTTCAGCTCAGGTCATGATCCTGGGGTCCCGGGATCGAGTCCCACATCGGCCTCCCTGCTCGGCAGGGAGTCTGCTTCTCCCTCTGACCCTCCTTCCTCTCATGCTCTCTGTCTCTCATTCTCTCTCTCTCAAATAAATAAATAAAATCTTTAAAAAAAAACCAAAAAACAAAAAACTCAAAAAATAGGCTGCACAAGGGGGGAAGGAAGTTTTCAACTATCTGGCTTTTAGGGATACTTTCTACAAAAGAAAGAATAAACAGTTCGTGTTAATAACATAAATATCTTCTGGTGATGATTACTAGGAAATAGTTTTCTTTTAAGCTTTTTCATTCATTGCTAATTCATGTTATCATTGTAGATAGATGCTGATATGGAGGGCTTTTTTTGTATTCACACTTAAGGCTACTATTTACTTTAGGAGGACTTGAAATAGTTGTGCTGGGAAAACCTTAGAAAATCTTGCCCTTGCAGGTCAAGACTGTTAGCCATTTGTCTAGCTCTCCTAAGACAGGAGCCATAGTTCAGATCTTTTAAAACAGAAATAAAAATCCTATCAGAAGGCTGAGAAATCAATAAAAATAATGTCTGATTATTACTTAATGGTATTACTTAGAATGCAAGATCCATGAAGATAAGAATTTTTGTCTGTTTTGGTCACTATCATATCCCAAGGCCTAAAACAGTACCTGACACATAGGAGAGGATCAATAAATACTTGTTGGAAGAAAAAACTTATTGGTAAAAAGTGTTCCAAACTTATCCATGGGGGCGCCTGGGTGGCTCAGCCAGTTAAGCGTCTGCCTTTGGCTCAGCATGATCCCAGGGTCCTGGGATAGAGCCCCACATCTCCCGCTCCCTCTGCTGCTCCCCCTGCTTGTGCTTTCTCTCTTTCTCTCAAATAAATAAATAAAATCTTTAAAAACAAAAAACAAAAAAAACTTATCAATGACGTTACTCTTCACTTTTGGGTCTCCTGGAAAACTACTGTTATCCAAGAAATACATGATTTCAACTTCACTTGCTAAATGATTTGAACTCATAATCAGGACAGGACAGGACAGGTTATTATAACGTTCACGATACAGGCATCTGGAAGTTGTTCACAGCCAATTCCCATTTTTCTAATGAAGCTGCCATCTCACTGACTCCTACATCTGTGCCCAATTCCTCAAAGTTTACTGCAGCTGAATACGGGGCAGCCTAGAAGGAGGAAGCAGCTCTACCCCACAGGGCTCCCTTCTGTGATTTCTTTAGTGCTCTTCTTAATATTGATCGGGTATTAGGAAAGAATAGGGGAAACAAGGCAAGAAGGCTCAATTCTAGAAACCCTTATTTTTCAAACCCTCTCAAGATACCAGTCCATTCTGAACGAGAGCCAAGGCTCTTTAAATGCTGAGATGCTGCAATGGTCTCTTCTCAAAAGAATGGTTTCAAATTTGAATGTAACCTACAGCCAAACAAATGGTCATAAATGTCTCTCAAAAAGAAAGGGAAATCAAGGGGGGAAAATGGCAACATATCCAAAATTCCTAGCCTGCTTGCGAAAGAGGTTTGTAAGACCAATCTACTCCATACCTCCTCAAGATGTCTTTATAAATTCTAAAAAAAAAGCAGGCCAAATTATTAACTATTTGTTTTTAGCTAAAGGAATTCTAACCTACAAAAAAGATGTATGTATTTATGAGCTGGACATCACTTAATAGTATTTAGGATCCCTCTGTATAATCAATGTATAACCATAATTATGTACATTTCATGAGGCTGTGCAAATGAGTTTACTAGGTAAAATGATTATAGGATATTTTTAGTTGTTATATATTTGCTTTTAAGTCCTGTTGTTGAAAAAAATCCATTATTAACTTGATGCCAACTCCTTGTCAAAAGCAAGTTTTCCAAGTGCAACATGTTTCTATGGAAAAGTTACCATTCTCTAACAGTTTCTACAGGAAATATTTCAAAAAAGTGGGCTGCCCTATAGGAGTACTGTACATAATTTTATTTTGCATGCAGAACTTTTAACTTAGAAAAAGATCCAGATATAAAAAGTAAATTCAAGGGGCACCTGGCTGGCTCAGTCAGTAGAGCACGTGACTCTTGATCTCGGGGTTTTGAGTTCAAGCCCCACGTTGGATGTAGAGACTACTTAAAAAAAAAAAATCTTTTTTTTTTTTTTTAAGATTTTATTTGTCAGAGAGAGAGTGCACAAGCAGGGGGAGAAGCAGGGAGAGGGAGAAGCAGGCTCCCCGCTGAGCAGGGAGCCTGATGTGGGGCTTGATCCCAGACCTGAGATCGTGACCCGAGCTGAAGGCAGACGGTCAACCAACTGAGCCACCCAGGTGACCTCCTCCCCAAAATCTTAAAAAAGTAAATTTGAAACTTCTTTTAAGGCTTTGGAAGTGAAAATGGCCAATTAAAAGTATATGGCAAAATGTTTCCATATGTATCAAGTCTAAATATCTTTGCAATAAATAACAGAATAACTCTATAGATACTACTAAATTCCAGGTTATTTTGACAAGTAAGGTTATTCAACTGCTTATTCTTACTCCTCAGGCATTAATTCCATATGAAGAGAATACAGTGATAATGTTCTTTAAGTCTCTGTAATAAATTTGGAATGGTTATAAACCTGAAATGTTAACCCGTAGTTAAATAAAAATTCTCATAAATTAACTCATCACTTAAGAAGTATTTTGATTTTTAAGCAGGGTTCTATGTGTCTCTTCAATTCTGATGGTGTGAAGTGCTGTAGTTATGAACCTAAACCTTCTGCAAAATCTCTCTGAGGCACTTATACATAGGAGAATAATTTTGTTCTTAAAATAGAAATGTGATCGAGAGGATAGAACAGGGGCTTCTGAAGAAAGACAGGCTTGCATCTGAATGTAAGCTCTGTCATTTGCCAACTCATTGTACCTTAAAGTGGGAATAAAATAAAACCTACCTTATAATAATATTATTATAAGCATTAAAGGAAATGTCTGTAGTACACCTAACATACAGGAAGTGCTTAATAAATGTTAGTTTCCTCCTGCTTCTTCCCCAGCTGGCAAGCAATGGGTGAGAAAGCAACATGAGGAAGGAAAGTGAGAAGCCTCTTTTCTTAGGACCTATGGCCTTCATCAAAGCCAAGGATTATCATTTAAGAACCATTAATGATGAGACTGAGAACAATCCTTCAGCTGTCCTCTTTTTCTCAGAACTATATGCAATTTAGGTTTATTTAAAAATTAAATATATTAACTTATTTCTCCAGAGGTAGAAGATTCACCACTGAGTTGTCGTCTTCTACGTGGGGTCAGCAGAATTTCTGAAAAATACAGAAAACATTTAGGATACTTAGAGTATCAATCTGAGTAAGAGCACATCAATTCCATTAATATGGTATTTCCTCCCCCCGCCCCCTTCTAATGGGAATTCTTAGATGGATTAGGAAGAATTTTTAAACTACCAGAGACTAAATCTGTTCCCTGGGTACATCTTAAAACACTGGTTGCTCAGAGACATTTTCTTTTCAACATTTTGCCCTCTAGCTTTTTAACATATTTAATGTTCTAGATCACAGTTCAGAAGGCATAGTCATAATTACAGTTTCAAAGCTGCGGAATTAATTACTTTTGTTACAGATAAGTGATTTCCTTAGTTCACTTTTATATCTGTCTTCAGCTTCCACAATGACTTTATGACGATCACATTGGTATGGGCAAGAGTGCAAGAGCTTGCTAAAATTTCGGCTATTCAGAGATTTTCCTACTGCTATGCAACCTAAAAGAAAACAAATTAAAGTGATATATAGATGTTACAAAATATCTAATAACAAAAATCTATGAAAGCAAATATCTTTATGATGGTAACTGAAATCAGGAACTTAATTATAAATATGTCAAGAAGCTCAGTCATAGGAGAGATTAAAGACAACAGATACAATACAGTGAAATGTGTTACAATAGAAGTGTGAACAGTTAGGTTGATATATAAACAGATCACCTAGCTTGGTTCTGAGTAGGAGTCACTATTAGGAAAGCTATCCAAAACAAGTGACCCTTATGCCTGGTTGTCTTTTTCCCCCCAATGTTTTATTATGGAAAATTTTAAACACACA
The DNA here is from genome assembly GCF_054177405.1 of Leptonychotes weddellii. Taxonomy (NCBI): domain Eukaryota; kingdom Metazoa; phylum Chordata; class Mammalia; order Carnivora; family Phocidae; genus Leptonychotes; species Leptonychotes weddellii. The sequence goes on along the minus strand of NC_138384.1, from coordinate 17,541,312 downwards.
AGAGTAAGGGAAAAAGAACTTCCACATATCCATCATTCACCTTCAATAATTATTAAGTCATATTCAGTCATATTTTGCCTACAACCCACTTACTCTGCTCTGCCCCCCATGTATACACTGGATTATGGAGGCTGGAATTGGCATTAAAGTATCATTTCATCTGTAAATACTTCATATGCAACCCTAACAGAAAAGGGCTTCTTTTTCAAACACACAAAACCATTATCAAGCCTAAAAAAATTATGCCTAATATAATCTAATATCCAGTGTTCAAATTTCCCCATCATTTCAAAACTTTCTTTTTACAGTTAATTTGTTTAAACCATGATCCAAAGAAGTTCCATCATTACATTCAGTTGAAATGTCTCGAATTTCTTTTAATCTATCAATTCTCCTCTCTTCCTCCTTGTCATTTACTTGATGTAAACACTGGGTCATTTGTACTATGGAGCTACTCAAAGGCTAGGTTTTCTTGACTTTATCCTAGTTAGATGCTTTAAAATGTTCCTGTGTGTCCAATAAACTAGTAATTAGATCTGGATGATTGATAAGATTCAGATTCAATTTTTTTTAAGATTTATCTTATTTTTAAAGATTTTATTTGAGAGAGAGCAAGTGAGTGAAGGAATACGAGTGGGGGGAGGGGCAGAGGGAGAGGGACAAGCAGACTCCCTGCTGAGCAGGGAGCCAGATGCGGGGCTCGATCCCAAGACCCTGAGATCATGACCTGAACCAAAGGCAGACACTTAACCGAAGGCAGACGCTTAACCGACTGAACCACTCAGGCACCCTTATTTTATTTTATTTTATTTTAGAGAAAGAGAGAAAGAAAGAGAGGGAGCAGGGGGAGGGGCCAGGGGAGAATTTCCAAGCAGACTCCCTGCCAAGCACAGAGCCTGACATGGGGCTTGATCCCATGACCCTGAAATCATGACCCAAGCAGAAACCAAGAGTTGGATGCTCAACCAACTGAGCCACCCAGGTGCTCAGATTCAATTGTTTTTAGTAGAATTCCTCACAGGCAGGATTGAGAACTTCTTTCTGCATCATATTAAGAGGTACAGAAAGTCTTTTTTTAATGTTAAGATTGATCAGTAGGTTCAGATGACGTTAGCCACTTCCATCCATTATAAAGTTCCCCATCTACCAGTCACCTAATGTTATTAGTGGCCCACTCCTAAAGGACTAGAAGTTAGCCAGGAAGAAAGCTGGCTGAGATAAGGACATTTCAAGTACAATGAACATGTGCAAAAGCCTAAAAAAGTGAAAAAGCACAGCATGGTCAGAGAATTATAGGTACTTTGGTGTGGCTAGAGAGAAATGTGGGAGGAAAGCTGAAGCCAGTGAAGGTTGCAGGGGGCCAGATAAGAATGTCTTTTTTTTTTTTTTTTAAGATTTTATTTATTTATTTGACAGAGAGAGAGCACAAGTAGGCAGAGTGACAGGCAGATGGAGAGGGAGAAACAGGCTCCCCGCCGAGCAGGGAGCCGGATGCGGGGCTCGATCCCAAGACCCCAGGACCATGACCCGAGCCGAAAGCAGCCACGCAATGGACTGAGCCACCCAGGCGCCCCAAGATAAGAATGTCTTGAGGGGCGCCTGGGTGGCTCAGTCGGTTGGGCGACTGCCTTCGGCTCAGGTCATGATCCTGGAGTCCCGGGATCGAGTCCCGCATCGGGCTCCCAGCTCGGCAGGGAGTCTGCTTCTCCCTCTGACCCTCCTTCCTCTCATGTTCTCTGTCTCTCATTCTCTCTCAAATAAATAAATAAAATCTTAAAAAAAAAAAAAAAAGAATGTCTTGAAAGCCATACTAAGTATTAACTATCTTCAAGTCAGTGGGGAGGAACTAAAGGATATTTATTAAGCAAGGAAATGATTTTCATTTGTCTCATAGAAAGCTTAGGCGAAGGTAAGAGGATCAGTTGAGGGGTTACTTCAATAGTCCAGAATATAAATGAGGGGATTCTGAAACAGGACATTTAGAGGGAGAATGTAGAGATTTCTGAGGTAAAAACTGGTGAATAATGAGCTGCTGGGGTAAGGGAAAAGCTTAGGATAATTCTTAAGTAATCTGATACTTGATTGAATGACAAAGTTTGGAATAAGCATGGCAACTTTCTGGAAGACTTAAAGAGAACAAATATGCAATAAAATTTAACAAGTGGAAGCAGAACAAAATTCCACAAAAAGCCAGGCAGAGAGTTTGAGTCACTGAGTTACAGAGAAGCACTGAGGGTTCTTTTAGCTTGATGACATGATAAAAAGCACATGTTAGAGAAGTTAACAGCAACATGAACATTATAGTTGGGGGTTGGTGAGACTTCAAACTGCAAGACTGTTAGAAAGTTGGTTTAACTGAGCATGAAGCAAAAAGCGCCTCTGTGGGAATGAAAGAACCAAATTTGACAGACTAGAAATAGGAGATGTAAAAAGAAAAAATGGTTATAGATAATTGAAATCTGGAAGGCCAGAAGAATAGTAACAACACTAACAGAAATGGAGTGGCTGGAGGGAAGGCAATTTAACAAGGAGGAAGATGCTGTTTTAAATACATCAAGCTTCAAGTAAAAACACGATACTGAAGTGAGTATGTCCTGGAAACAGCTGGAAATGGAGGAATGAGGCTATAACCAGTTCAAAGTAGAAGCCAAGTATAGAGATAACAAATTTGAAATCATCAGTAAAATGATAGCTGATGCCACAGAAGTAAATGTTGCCACCGTGTTGAGAAAGTGCTACAGATTATGTCTGGGGGAAATATCTGTAGAAATTTGGCAAGAAGAGAAAGATAAAGTAATAAAGGTGATAAAATGGAGTGGTTTTTAGAGTTCTTGAAGTAAGGATTGAGATCGATTCATCTTTGATACCCACGCCTGCCATAGAAGAAACACTCCCTAAGTATCTGTGAAATGAATGAATCATCATTGAAGAAAGGAACTAGGAGAGAACCATCTCAAACAAAGTAAGGGATGAAAGGAAGTTAACAGTAATAGAGCATCCACTCTGCCCTCTGAAATGCGTCAGACCAGAGGTTTCCAAACTTTCCCACTTCATGGCATCCTTAAGTTCTTGGTGATTTTTTATGGCACCCCTGGGCCAAAAGAAATACTGATTTGCCTGTTAAGTCCAAAACAACTTAATAAATATTTATGTTCTAATAACTTAGTAGCCATTTGAAAAAATAATACACCTAAATTGAAATAATATGGGCACCTGGGCGGCCGAGTTGATTGGGCCTCTGACTCTTGATTTCAGCTCAGGTCAGGATCTTAGGGTCGTGGGATCGAGCCCCGCGTTGGGCTCCACACGTAGCACAGAGTGTACATGTCCCTCTCCCTCTGCTCCTCCCCCTCTCGTAAGTGTGCTCTCTCTCCCTCTCTCAAATAAATAAGTAAATAAAATTAGGGGCGCCTGGGTAGCTCAATCGGTTAAGCATCTGCCTTCAGCTCAGGTCATGATCCCAGGGTCCTGGGATCCAGCCCCATTTCGGGTTCCCTGCTCAGCAGTGAGTCTGCTTGCCCCTCTTCCTTTGCCCCTCCCCCCACTCATGCTTGCTCGTGCTCTCTCTCAAATAAATAAAATCTTTTTAAAAAAAAATTAAAAAAAAGAAAATAATATTTAGATTTCATTCTTATTAATCACAATTATTCCTAATGGGATATGTGCACCTACTAGGTACAGCACAACTTCTCAAACCTTGGAATCTGACACTGCCACCCTCATTTCCTGTTCCATACTATTTTCATGTGGTGCTTGCTTTTTATCACAACCACTGAAAGCCCAGCTCCACAAAGACGACATCATCACAAGGAATGTAGTGCAATCTAACGCTGAAACTGTAAACGACTTTGAGCTAGTAGTGCCTGTGGTATCCAAAAGATGTTGACTATTTTGTGTTTCACTTAAAATTTAAAGTATTGTGTAGTGCCTTGTGAGTTCAATGCACACCTCCAGGGAGCCTGGGTGGACGATCTGGGAAGTTTGTCTTTAAACTACTGAGAGGAGAGGATTTCAAGGAAGGGCAGTCAACAGCACAGAGATACTAGAGAGGATAAAAATTTTTTAAAAAGTCTTCGGTTTTGGCAGGAAAAAAAGAGACTTCAGGAAATCTTTAACATTTAGGTTTAGTAGAATGGCAATAAAAGAAGCCAGAGTGCAGGGAGTTAAGAAAGACATTCATACCATGAAAGAGATAGGAGAAAGAGCAGGCTGTCTGGTAATAAATGATGAAAGAAAGAGGGGATGAATACTTGAAGAGACAGCAAATCACATCAAGTATTTAATACTTTTTCCCTCTCTCTCTTTTTTAAATTTTTATTTACTTAAGTAATCTCTAAACACAACATGGGGCTCAAACACACAACCCTGAGATCAAGAGCCGCATGCTCCTCCAAATGAGTCAGCCAGGAGCCCTTAGATTTTTCTTTTTTAGATGAAGAGAAATGAACATAGTTTAAGGTGGGCCAAAAGGGGTTAATGAATAGAAAGGTAATGAAAAGAAAGTATTAAAGTGGGGAGGAAAAAAGAGATGGGATTCAGATGATGTAGCTAATTTTAGAGTAATAGAGACAAACTCTACATTCAAGACTAAAGAATAGTGTTATTTCAAGCCTACTATAGAATAGCCTCAATTTTGTCCATAGAGCAGAGAGTGACACTAAAAGAGGAAATATCAGGGTATGGAGGAGAAGGGGCTGGGTTAAGCATTGTGGGTTAAGCATTGTGGCACATTTACAGGAGACTTGCAGAAAAAATAAAATAATGGGGCGTGGAACACTAGAAACATTTACACATTAAATATAGACATAAAAATAGATACTGTTTAATACTTAATGTCTTATGTTTAGAGCATTATCCAGAATACATACCTATTGGCTCTCTGAAAATATAAATAATGTTTACCTTACTCAGAAAAGTTAAACTTGTAGATGGTATTGTTGACAAAAATAGAATAATAAAGTAATAAAGTATTAGATGTGGTGATTCATATAAATAAATATTGGAAGCACAGGCTAATGCAGATAGGTATTGATTTGAGTGTTTTATGATATTCCAGATTGTTATTTTTCCAAAGGAAATGAAGTTTAAATCACACAGGCAGAACTACTACAAATCCTAGTTAACTAATTTCATACAAAGTTTTAATTGCAAAACAAATGTAATTAAAGAATATTTACCTGAGCATCTATACTTTAACATTTTGGAATGATTGTCAGTTGCTAGAAAACTGATGACTTCTTTATTTATTATATCTGAACATAATGTAAATGGATCTGGAAAAAAAAAACTGCAACACGTAAGATTCTTCTGATTGATGAAAATGCCCTGACATTTACATGATATATTAATTCTCAAGATTTTCATAAACTTTAGCACAGTACAACATATCCAGTCACCCTAGTAGATAAACAGAAAGGTTCTGGTTATCAGTAAAAGGTGACTGAGGCACTTACACCACCAGAAAGAGAGTCAAAGGTGTGGCTCATATGTTAGAGGGGAAATATACCAATGTACATTTTTAGCTATATTTTCCACCTAAATATGTTTTCTTAAAAAATCAAAGAAGAAATATTTTTAATCATACCTGTTACTGGTAACTGCTGCTTTCTATTTTTGACAACGGGAATTGGATGTTTAAAAATATGGTCACTAAAAGAAAATAGACACCAGATATTTAAAAGTAAACATAGTGTTTGGTGTGTGGACAAATGTTTCTGTAGGCAGTGGTGCAATTCTGGGTGTTTGGCAGGCAGAAGGAGATGGAACCAGGGTCTACCAAAGTCTATCAAATTCTGCCCAAGTAGTGTTTGTAATGGTTATAGCCTCCTTTCCAATAATGGAGTTAAATAAGACTCCAGGGGTGCCTGGGTGGCTTAGTCGGTTGAGCGTTTGCCTTGGGCTCAGATCATGATCCCAGAGTCCAGGGATCGAACTCCACGTCCAACTCCCTCTGCCCTTCACCCTAATCATGCTCGTTCTCTTTCTCTCAAATAAGTAAATAAAATCTTTAAAAAAAAAAACAAAAACCTACAAGACTCCAAAGGGCAATAATACTGATGCCAGCAGAAACATGGGGGAAAAGTTATAAAAGAGGAAAACATGGGACACCTGCCTGGCTCGGTTGGTAGAGCATGAGACTCTTGATCTCAGGGTCATGGGTTCGAGCCCCACACTGGGTACAGAGACTACTGAAATAAATAAATAAACTTAAAAAAAGAAAAAGGAAAACAGGAAGGAATGAGGCGGAAAAAAAAAAGGAGAGAACAGAATCAGAGAGCAAGAAGGCTGGCCCAAGAACGTATCTCAATGCTTTCCAATTCCATATCCCTGAGAAATCAAGTTAAATTGACATCAAGAATGGTTTTGCAAAGGAAAAAAGGGGTGATGATGATGTAATCCATCTCCCTAATATCCTGTTCACCCTGCAACCTTCCCAGAATATAGCAGCATACTCTTCAGTTTCCCTCCTGGCACAGTAACCATCAGAGGAGAGAACACAAGTAAGGATTTAAGAAACACTACAATCCCAGGTCTGGCCCCACAAGCTACCTGAGGGAGAAAGGACATCAACTGGAGGTGAGGTGCAAGGAACAAGTGAAAAGGCAAGCCTAAGGCAGATTTTCATCACACACTATTCCCTTTTATCAAATTAAATTTAGAAACTGGTTTTTGCTACATTGCTAATGGATTATCAATGTACACACTGTTACTTCAGGTATAGCGTTTCAGGTTAACTTTTCTGAGTATCCTTTCTAAAATTCAAATCTGATGTCACTCAATTTAAAATCCTCAATGGCTCCCATGCCCTATGAGGGAAAACCAAAAATCCTGAGTATGACATGCAAGGCCTTAGATGAACTGGCCTATACCTCCCCAACCAAACTCCCTTCTCAACATTTCCATTTAGGCTCCTCCCAAGACCATGTTTTTTGTTGTTTTGGTTTTTGGTTTTTTAAAGATTTTATTTATTTATTTGACAGAGAGAGAGAGAGACAGCGTGAGGGGGAACACAAGTAGGGGGGGTGGGAGAGGGAGAAGCAGGCTTCCAACTGAGCAGGGAGCCTGATGCAGGGCTCGATCCCAGGACCCCAAGATCATGACCTGAGCCGAAGGTAGTCGCTTAACCAACTGAGCCACCCAGGCGCCCCAAGACCATGTTTTATCATTTCTATATCCCAGGGCTTAACAGTGTGGCACATAGTACTGCACAAAAAATACTTGAATAAATACATAAAAGTTAGAAACAATTATTAAACTATACCTTGATTGAGAAACAGAATTCTTTTTTTCAAAAGTTGTTCCTTCATGTAAGTTTTGATTACAGCTTGAAATGGCTTTACATAAAGTCTTACTTTGCCCACTCTCCCTATAACAAGCATTAACTGGATTTGCACTCTTTAACAGGGTTTTCATTTGGTGATCATTCGTACATGCTGAAGACAGAACTCCATGGGACTGATAACTCTGAAGTTTTCTTGACTGCCTTTTATCTTTATCTTCTGCCGTAGGACCTCTGCCAATACTATCTGCATGGAGGTGTTTCAATGTATTTTGAATATTTATGTTCATAGATGAAATATTATCCTTATCTTTTTCTCTTTGTATTTTTTCCTATAATATAAAAATGACAAGTAAATAATCTCAAGATAATCCATTTGCTTTATAGTCCAATTTACACTCCCTTTAAATAATGTAGGAAAAGTTCATGATTAGCCAAAGAATATACATAATAAAAGGGACAGTTTACATTAGAAGAAAAGGGAATATATTTAATAGATAATCTGGGGACAACTGGATAGTCACCTGGGGAAAAAAATAAATTGGATCCCTATCTCAGAATTTACACAAAAATAAAGTCAAAATGAGCTAAATATTGTCATGTAAAAAAGGCAATGTTATGTTTTAAAAGAAAACATAGTATTTTAACACTGTTAAGAGGAAGAAGACCTTTCCAAATATCACAAAGAATCAATAAATCATAAAAGAAAAAAACCAAAAATACTTTTTCAAAGTTTTGCTACAGACCAGAACAATGTGGGTGGGTGGGGGAGGAACTCAGAAGAAAAAAAGGTCAGAAGTCAAATGATAATCAACCCATATAGAAAGAATATGTGTAAGTCATATCTTGAGGTATGATTTTTTTCTATTAACATTTATAAAAAGCTACTACAATGAAATATGAACAAGATTAACAATAGTGTAGAAAAACAGGAAAAGGAGATGAACAGTTAACAGGAAAGGAAATATAAATAGCTCTTAAACATATGAAAAAACGCCCCATCCCATTTGCAATAAGAGAAATGCACAGTAAAACCACACTGAGACAGCATTCATCTAGGACACTGGCAAAGATCAAAAGGATACAGGGAAACACTCTCATACATTACAGGTGGGAGTATAAATTGTACAACCTCTGTGGAGAAATAATTTGACAGTATCTTTCATAATAAAACCTGTGCATATCTTCAAAAAAATCCTATAGGTATACTTGTGTAAAGGTAAGCATATCTTACTTTTATGTGCAAGTACTCAGGTGAGTGCAAAATGTTAATGTTATTAACTGCAACACTGTTTGTAATAGCTAAAAGTTGGAAATAACCTAAATGTTCATAAGAAAGAGAGCTACCATATCCACCAATAGACTATTCCGCAACTGCAAATAAAGAATAAAGCAGGTGCCTGGCAGGCTCAGTTGGTAGAACATGCAACTCTTGATCCCACGTCGTGAGTTTAAGCCCCACATTGGGCTTGGAGCCTATTTAAAAAAAAATTTTTTTTTTTTAGGGGCTCCTGGGTGGCTCAGTTGGTTGGGCATCCGACTCTTGATTTCAGCTCTGGTGGTTATCTCAGGGTCCTGAGATTGAGCCCTGGGTAGGCCCCACTCTCAGCAGGGAATCTGTTTGGGATTCTCTCTCCCTCTCTTTCTGCCCCTCCCCCCAACACCTTCTCTTTCTCTAAAATAATAAAAATTTTTAAAGATTTTCTTTATTTGAGATAGAGCAAGAATGAGAGAGAAAGAGAGAGCGGGCACAGGTATGCACACAAGCGGGGGTGGAGGGGCAGGGGCGCACAAGAGTGGGGGTGAAGAGGCAGAAGGAGAGGGAGAAGCCGGTTCTCCACTGAGCAGGGAGCCTGATGCAGGGCTCGATTCCAGGACCCTGGGATCATGACCTGAGTCAAAGGCAGATGCTGAACAGACTGAGCCACCCAGGCGCCACTAAAAATTTTTTTTAAATAAAGAGAGGTAAGTAAATAAGCAAACAAACAAATAATGAGGGCTTCCGGTAAAGATGATGAATTTAACACCTTAATTTTTAGTCCTGAGCCCAGTGGAGTAAACCAACTGAAGAACAGTTTTCAAAAAGGCATAAACCCACAAGGAGAAGGAGAAATGAAAGAAGAAATAAAGGTAACCCAAGTTTGGAAATTGGAAAGCAGGCAGGTGAATGATAACCTACTTAGCAGTCTTAATAAAGCTGAATCCAAAGCTGACAATGGGAAAAGCTAAGAAACTACCTAGGATGGGCTGTCAAACTCTCAAAAGACTGAGGAATTGGAGGTGCTGGAACCTCTAGAAGATGGGATGAAGATGGGGCTTAAAAATAGGAAAACTGGATGAAAGTCTGTTTAAGAAATAGTTGGATTACAGGGGTGCCTGGGTGGCTCAGTCAGTTGAGTATCCAACTCTTGATCTCAGCTCAGGTCTTGATCTCAGGGTTGTGAGTTCAGACCCAGCACTGGGCTCCAGGATGAGCATGGAGCCTACTTAAAAAAAAAAAAAAAAAAGTAGTCGCATTATTAGATCTCGACCCCCCTATTTATGCACACTTAACAGGCAGTTGACTGACACCAGAAGGTCCTCTCCTTCCCCAAGGTTGAAAGTTCAATCTCTGGAAGGGATACAACAGTTTCTATACTGGAGGACACCAAACAAGGCTGAAGGCAGAACACTATTTAAGAAACAAATCTAAGCAAATATTCACATACTGAATACTAAGACCCACAAGCTTTCTTCTCCCATTTTGATTCCAGAAAACTGGTTGACAATCTCTAGGCAGGAGATTAGACATTGGAGGTTCTCCCCAAAAACGACTCATCTAACTGATCCTATGAGAATCCATAATCAACAAATTTTCAGAAAGACTTTCAGTATCTGACTCTTAAATATGAGTAGCAATCAAAGACCACCAGAAATATGAAGAAAGCTAGAGACCAAGGAAGGAAGGGAGAGGGAGGGAGGGGGGGAGGGAAGGAGAGAGACAGAAAGCAAGCAAGTAAGCAAATAGGCAAGCAAACTCAGAGGAAAAAGATGGAGTAGGAAGAAAAAAAAATTTTTTAAAGATTTATTTGAGAGAGGAAGGGAGAGAGTGAGAGACAGAGTGTGCCCATAAGCAAGGGGAGGGGCAGAGGGAGAGGGAGACAAGCAGTCTCCCCGCTCAGCATGGAGCCTAATGTGGGGCTTGATTCTAGGACCCTAAGATCATGACCTAGCCCAAATAAAGAGTTGGATGCTCAACCGAATGAGCCACCCAGGTGCCCCAGAAGAAAAAAAAATTTTTAATGAAAATTATCACTGAGGGGCACCTGGGTGGCTCAGTTGGTTAAGTGGCCTTCTCTTGGTTTTGATTCAGGTCATGATCTCAGGATCTTGGGATCAAGCCCTGCATCATCGGGCTCTGGGCTCAGTGGGGAGACTGCTTCTCTGCCTCTCTTTCCCTCTCCCTCTGCTCATACTCTCTCCTTCAAATAAATAGGTAAAAATTTAAAAAAAAAAAAAAGAAAATTATCATTGATATATTTAAGAGAAAAATGCCAATGATGTCTTAAGTCCATGAAATAAGAGTAAGATTTAAATGGAGTAAAAAAGAGGCTTTGGTAACTACAAATATGAAAGCAGAAGTGAAAAACATATTTGTTTAAAAAGTAAATATGAGGTGCCTGGGTGGCTCAGCTGTTAAGCATCTGCCTTTGGCTCAGGTCATGATCCCAGGGTCCTGGGATCAAGCCCCGCCATCGGGCTCCCTGCTTAGCGGGGAGTCTGCTTCTCCCTCTCACACTCCCGTGCTTGTGTTCCCTCTCTCGCTGTGTCTCTCTCTGTCAAATAAATAAATAAAATCTTTAAAAAAAATAAAATAAAAAGTAAATATGAGAACACTTCCTAAAATGTAGAAAAAAGAGGATGACATGGACTCCAGGAAACAGGAAATCAAACTAGGAAGGATAAAAAGAGCATTATGAGATGACAGTAAAGGAGTATCCCAGGGTAACAGTTGTATACTTGGCCTACAGGGTGTATTAGTTATTAATTTATTGCTCCTCAACTCCCAACCCAACCTTCTTTGCCCTACATTGTAAAACTGAAACTAGGCTCAATGGACTGCTATTCTACGACTAGCAATGATGTTAGTCTCTGTTATTAGCAAGTGCTGGAAGGACAATACAAGACTGCAAGAGAAAGAAGGGACTTTTTCTCCTTTTGGTGTTCTGTTGTTTGAGTGGTGGCAAATGGAAGTAGATAACTGAGAGAGGTTCATAATTTCTTTAAGGTATAACTGTCCAGTGATTCCACTCCTAGGTATTTACCCAAGAGAAATGAAAATGTAAATTTCACACAAAGAAGTACAAACCAATGTTCACAGCAACATTATTCATAGTGGCCAAGATCTAGAAGCAATCCAAATATCCATCAACTGGTGAATAAACAAGTTGCAGTACATTCATACTGTGGAATATTCAGTCCACAATAAAAAGGAGCAAATATTAATAAAACAACATTGACGAATCTCAAATACATTACACATTAAGTAAAAGAAGTCAAACACAAAAGATTATATAATATATAATTCCACTTATGTGAAATTACAGAAAAAGAAAACTAGTGACAGAAAACACATCAATGACTGCCTGGGCCTGAAGATGGGGACTGGGACTGTCTACAAAAGGACACAAGGAAACATTTCAGGGTGAATGAACGGTTCTATCTTAATTGTCATGATAGTTATGCAGCAGTATAAAATTATCATAACTCAAACCGTATATTTAAAATGTGTGATTATCACTGTATGTAAATAATGTCTTACTAAAAAATATTTCAGAAAAATGATTGTTTAAAGCAAAAATAATATTACTGAACAGTTTGTAACAATGTAGCAGTAAAATAATACATGGCAACAACAGCACAAAGAACAAATGGAAATGTATATAATACACATGAGTGGAATATTATTAGTTGAATATAGACCATGATCAGTTAAAGATGTATACTATAAACCCTAAAGCAACCACTTAAAAAAACAGGAATGTTTAGCCAATAATCTAAGGTGAGCTACAATTTTTAAAATAATATAAATGAAGAAAGGAGAGTAGGAAAAAAGGAACAAAGAACAAATGGTACAAGTAGGAAAAAAGTAGCAATATGGTAGACTTAAACCCAAACATACCAATACTTACATTAAACATAAATGAAGAAGTGATCACATCAATTAAAAACTAGAAACTGTCACATAGGATAAAAAAAGACCAAACTGGGCGCCTGGGTGGCTCAGTCGGTTGAGCGTCTGCCTTCGGCTCAGGTCATGATCCCAGGATCCTGGGATCGAGTCCCGCATCGGGCTCCCTGCTCAGCCAGGAGCCTGCTTCTCCCTCTCCCACTCCCCCTGCTTGTGTTCCCTCTCTCGCTGTCTCTCTCTGTCAAATAAATAAATAAAACCTTAAAAAAAAAAAAAAAAAAAAAGACCAAACTATATGCTGTCTACAAGAAACCCATGCTAACTATAAAGACACAGATTACAAGTAAAGAATATGTCCATCAGGGGGCGCTTGGGTGGCTCAGTCGTTAAGCATCTGCCTTCAGCTCAGGTCATGATCCCAGGGTCCTGGGATCAAGCCCCGCATCAGGCTCCCTGCTCAGCAGCGAGTCTACTTCTCCTTCTCCCACTCCCCCCTGCTTGTGTTCCCTCTCTTGTTGTGTCTCTCTGTCAAATAAATAAATAAAATCTGTAAAAAAAGAGTATGTCCATCAAGGAATGGATAAACAAAATGTGATATATATCCACTCAATGGAAAATTATTTGGTCATAAAAAGGAATGAAGTGCTGATACATGCTAAAACATGGATGAGTGTTGAAAATATGCTAAGTGAAAGAAGCCCGTCACAAAAGATCACATATTACATAATTCCATTCATATGAAATGTCCAGAATAGGCAAATCTATAGATATACAAAGAAGATTGTGCATGGCTGGGAATGGGGGATGCAGGGAAATAGCTAAAGGGTACAGAATTTCTTTCTGAGGTGATAAAAATATTCTAAAATTGACTATAGTTGCACATATCTGTAAATACACTAAACACTACTGAATTGCATACTTAAAATGGGCAAATTATATGTTATATGAAATATATCAATAAAATATCAATAAAGCTTTTTTAAAAGGAATGAAATACTGATATAAACATGCATAAGCCTTGCAAACATTATGCTAAATGAAAGAAGCTAGTCACAAAAGCCCACATATTATATGATTCTTTATATAAGAAGTCTAGAATAGGCAAATATATAGAGACAGAAAATAGTTTAGTGCTTGCCTAGGCTGGGGAGGTGGGGAGAATGGATGGGGGAAATAGGAAGGCTGACTGCTAAAATGTATGGGATTTCTTTTGGGGATGATAAAAATATTCTAAGATTGATTGTGGTAATGGTTGCACAATTCTGTGAGTATACTAAAAACCAATGAAACGTCTTTAAACAGGTCAATTGAATCAAATGTGATTTACATCTCAATAAAGCTGTTACATACACACACACGTAGCAGGATGTTTATTCTAGAGTTGTCTACACTGGTGACAGAATGAATATAATCTGAATGTCCCTCAACAAAAGACTAGTTAAATAAATTTATGATCATCTATAATAATGAATATTAGTCATTTAAAAGAATGAAATTACTATACTATTATACTAAGTTGAGCACTATGCTTTTATTTTTATAAATACATGCACAGGGGTGCCTCAGTGGCTCAGTCAGTTGAGCATCCAACTCTTGACCTCAGTTCAGGTCTTGATCTCAGGGTCATGAGTTCAAGCCCTGTGTTGGGCTCCACAGTGGGCTTGGAGCCTACTTAAAAAATAAATAAAAGTAAAAATGCATGCACATACAAAGACACAAAGCGTACATTCACAGAAAAAATAGTGAAATGTGCATATACACATACATATACATATATGTAAAGAGAGGGATTATTATTTCTCCATCCTTTTTTTTTCTTTCTTTTTTTTTTTTTTTTTTTTTTTATTTATTTGACAGAGAGAGACACAGTGAGAGAGGGAACACAAGCAGGGGGAGTGGGAGAGGGAGAAGCAGGCTCCCCGTCGAGTAGGGAGCCCGATGCGGGGCTCGATCCGAGGACCCCGGGACCACAACCCGAGCCAAAGGCAGATGCTTAACCGACTGAGCCACCCAGGCACCCCTCCATCCTTTTTCTAACTCTTATTATGCAAACGTTAGATCTCTATCTTCCATGTCTCTTATTTTTTCAGTCATCATTTCCACCTTTTAAAAATCTTTTTTTCCCTATGTTCAAAGATGGTTACTCAAGTATCAACTGAATTTTAAATTTGAAACCATTAAAATCTGGGGCACCTGGGTGGCTCAGTCGGTTAAGCATAAGACTTGATTTTAGTTCAGGTCATGATCTCCTGGGTAAAGGGATTGAGCCCTGTGTCAGGCTCCAAGCTCAGATGGGAGTCTGCTTGAGATTCTCCCTCTCCCTCTGCCCCTCCCCCCACTCACAAGCTCACTCTCTTTCTCTCACTAGAATAAATCTTTTTAAAAAAACATTGAAATATAAAAAATAGCTTAGCAAGAAAAATCTTTTACCCTCCAACCTCTACTGTAGAAAAATACTTGAAAAAAGTTCTATATTCCTTGAAACAAAAAGGCCAACCTCATTTCTTTCTCTTTCAAGCTGTTCTATTCTGTGTAGAATTTCCTTTGCTTTCTTCCAGTACTCTTCAAGGTTCTTCTCTTTCATATTTACGTCTTTTAATTGTTCTTCATTTTCATCAAAAGAGTATTCTCCTAGACTTAGAGATAATTTCTCAGCTTTGTAATATGGGAAAAAATAATGAATTTATCCATTACTAGAACTGTTTTTTTTTACACTTTAAATATAATTTTAACACTTTAAATAAGGACTACCTCATACCCCACACCCTCTTCTCTAAATTTTGCCCATGCAAACTATCTTAATTGTCTAGGTGGTACTGAAAATAAATGGAAAGCAAGTACTTGGCAGAAGCCCAAGCCCCAGTCATAAGTTAGACTTTACTCTATCAGAGGAGTATAGGAGAAAGAACATCATGAAAATACATTATGCCAGGCACATAAACATCCCCAAGTATGTGGATACCAGTTTTAGGTTTT
>NC_138384.1:17515623-17525787 GCF_054177405.1 Leptonychotes weddellii | reverse complement strand
AACTAGCACAGTGCCTGCAAATAATAGGCACTCGAACATTTTTTTAAATAAATAAACAAGGGGCATCTGGGTGGCTCAGTCGTTAAGTGTCTGCCTTCGGCTCGGGTCGTGATCCCGGGGTCCTGGGATCGAGCCCCGCATTGGGCTTCCTGCTCCCGGGAAGCCTGCTTCTCCCTCTCTCACTCCCCCTGCTTGTGTTCCCTCTCTCACTGTGTCTCTCTCTATCAAATAAATAAAATCTTTAAAAAATAAAATAAATAAATAAATAAATAAACAAATGCACTTTATATTATAATTTAACCATAAGTCACCTGTAGGCCTCAAATTTAAGTCCTACAACTAAACTGTCCACATTGCATAAAATAAGTGAATTATCTATATTGCTGCTCTCTTCCAGATAGGTTGAAATGCTGAAATACTCTTGTTGTCATGTCCAAATTATATACTCTGCTTCTCAAATTAAGAAGCACCTGGGAACCTAAAGGGTTTGGCTCATCAAAGCAGATATAAATTCCCCTTCATAAACTTTGGTATTTTTTTAAGTAACAAGAAACTTACTAATTTTTTTGCAATTGTGAAGCACAAAAGTGGCAGCTTTGTTTAGTTCCTCATTCTGCGATTCGGTTAAGGCTTGTATCATGAGTGGAAGCCCATTGTTTTTAAAAAGATCATACTGATTTTCCTCTGGAAAACATACCAAAATGAAAGTAGAAAATAGTTATAGTTATTTTTTCATAAAATATCTGCATAAGGTCATAATTCTTCTTTGTGATCATTATGATCACAGTTTAAATCTTTAGAATAAAAAATAGTTTCAGAAGTATTTTCCATTTAGGAAATAATCTTCTGACATAAAATACCTGTCTCATAAGTGATGATCTCTGAAATACAGCCACAGAGTAGTCATACCTCATTAAGAGTAAAAAAACAGCCCTCACCTAGTTTAAAAAAAGGTATCATTGAAAATAAAAAAAGTATAGTTGTCAGATTAAACCTCAATAAAAAATAAAAATAAAAAATTTAAATGGTAGAATAAATCCAGAGCACCTGGGTGACTCAGTTAAGCGTCCAACTCTTGATTTGGGATCAGGTCATGATCTCAGGGTTGTGAAATGGAGCCCCACAGCGTGGAGCCTGCTTAAGATTCTCTCTCTCCCTCTCCCTCTAAAAAAAAAAAAAAATGGAGATAGGAGAAGAGGAACACAAGGAGGAATCTAGTCCAATTACATTGGTGAAAGATGTTGAGGGGCTGAGGGCCTAAACTGGAACTGGGCAGAAAGGGATAAGGAGGGCTATGGATGAAGGAGGATGAGGAGCAAAATGACTGGTTTGGGGCCTGAATGACTTAAAGAAAGGCAGTACTTTCAAGCCTCTCATATGAAAATAAGGAAAAAACCAAAAGTGGATTTCCACTCCACTATTTTAATAAGCATACTAAATAATTCAATACTAGGGGCGCCTGTGTGGCTCAGTCGTTAAGCATCTGCCTTTGGCTCAGGTCATGATCCCAGGGTCCTGGGATCAAGCTCCGCATTGGGCTCCCTGCTCCACGGGAAGCCTGCTTCTCCCTATCCCACTCCCCCGCTTGTGTTCCCTCTCTCGCTGTGTTTCTCTCTGTCAAATAAATAAATAAAACCTTTAAAAAAATAAATTCAATACTAACCACAATCCTCTGTGCAATGACCAAGAGTAAGTATAATGCTAAATTTTTCTCCTGAATCCAGACCTTCATGAAGCAGTAATGTCAGAAGTTTTGAAACAATCTGATACTTGGATAGTATTATTCCAAAAGTAGCTATTAGTATAAAATAGGGGGGGAAAAGTATAAATTTAAAACTTGAAACTATACATATGCTATTTGTCAGATCTTATCCTGGGAGAACAATACCATATCAATATAACAGCTAATACTCATATCTCATACATATGTTATGTATGTGTGAATATAAATAAATGTATTGTAATAAGATAATGGCTTATAGAGCCCTCATTAATCCCTGGTTATGGCTGGGTGAGTCAGACTTCATACTTATCAGAAAGAGGCATACCTTAATTCTTCATATAATTTTTAAAAATCTATAAATTGGGTTTTCCATTGCTTATGTTTCCAAGATGTCCCTTCATTTCTCATCTAAAGTTTTTCATTTAATACTGCTTTTTCAGTGAAACAAAGGTTTAGAAATGACAGAATCTTATCTTGTTCTATCAGTAGACTTAAAGTCAGAAGACCTCGATTTGAACCCTGAGGGAAGTCATAATCTCCACATGAAAACAAGGAGTTGGACCAGATAATTTTTAAGATCCCCTCCTGCTTGTGAGACACTGAAAGTCCAATCTATGTTTGTGTTCAATCTATCATTTCAACACTCACCATGCTGAATTCAAATAAAACTCAACTGTAGAAAAATTACTAAGCATGTTCACTCACGATTATCAGCAATACACGCATCCACTGTCTTTGTCACCACCACTGCAAGCTTAGCACTGGAAAGAGTCTTGTGTGAATCTGATTCCAGTTGCACCAGAACTTGAGACAATACATCCAGTCCACCCACAGATATAAAGTATTTCTGAACATATGCTTAAGGAATAAAGCAGCAAAACTATTAATACCTCAAACAAGAAAAGTGTATGGTTCCATTCAATTAATTTGCACTAAATATGACATTCACATGACTTTTTCAAACACTAAAAATCCCAAAATTAAAGAATGAAAAATCCAATCTTTACCTGTGCATACATATAATCATAAAATGGGTCATTTGCTTAGGTAAGAAACGAACTTTTACATAGAACAACTACAGATACAGTACAGTGTTTCCTGTTAGATATGTTTTTTGTTTCATTTAGCAAGAACTGGTATATTTTGCAAGAATGACATTAGTAAACTCGAAGTCTTTCAATAGAGCTATGAAGAACAGATTCATTCATTTAGCTTGGTTTTGCAATTAGCAAGCTGCCTATTTTCTGAATTCCAACATAACTCATTCCTTAGATTGCTTGAATCTACAAAGGGCAAAGTAATTATTCCAAAGGAACACATATTTTCTCCATCTTATTTAAGCCTAATTCTTTTACTTCTTAGAACATAAAATTATAACATATTATTGAGAGACATAACAACTATTCCAAAAAAATACTCAGTGAAAAATACATTTTTTTAAAAAGTTTGAGGTGTCTTGTTCCACTGTTGAAAAGGATTCTGATGGGAAAGTATCCCATGGGTCTATGCATTCAATAGTCTTCACAGCCCCTATATAAGCAGTGGGTTTATAACAAATGGATATAATTCTGCCACAAATGTTCTTTCCAGTCTACCCTAGCATCACAAATTGAACCAAGATTATTTTTTTTAAGATTTATTTATTTGAGAGAGAGCGAGAGAAAGAGCACAAGTGGGATGAGGGATAGAGGGAGAAGCAGGCTCTCCGCTTAGTAGGGAGCCTGATGCAGGACTTGATCCAGGGACTCCGGGATCATGACCTGAGCCGAAGGCAGGCACTTAACCAACTGAGCCACCCAGGTGCCCTGAGCAAAGATGATTTAAATGAAAAAATTACTTTTTATACTGTTTGATAAAACACAAAGATCTTAATCTAAAGAAAAAAAAAAAACATCAAGTTCAGGGACACCTGGGTGGCGTGGTAGGTTAAGCCTCTGACTACTGGTTTCAGCTCAGGTCATGATCTCAGGGCTGTAAGAGCAAGCCCTGTGTCAGGCTCCAGGCTCAGTGCAGAGTCTGCTTGGGATTCTCTCTCCTCCCCCTTTGCCCCTCCTGCTCATATTCTCTCTCTCTCTCAAGTAAATAAATATTTAAAAAATACGTATTGGGGCGCCTGGGTGGCTTAGTCGTTAAGCGTCTGCCTTCGGCTCAGGTCATGATCCCAGGGTCCTGGGATCAAGCCCTGCATTGGGCTCCCTGCTCTGTCAAAAGCCTGCTTCTCCCTCTCCCGCTCCCCCTGCTTGTATTCCCTCTCTAGCTGTCTCTCTCTGTGTGTCAAATAAATAAATAAAATCTTTAAAAATAAATAAATAAAAAATATGTATTTAAAAAAATATCAGGTTCAGAATTTTCTACATCTGGGAAAGGAGGTGTTAGGAAATGTTACTGAAGGATAAGCAAGCATTTTCAATATTATGGAGACTCCAAAACAGGTTTCTTTTCTGCGAAGTATTTTCATTAAAAAACAAAACAAAACAAAAACCTCTTGAAAAAGAAATATCTTGGGCGCCTGGGTGGCTCAGTTGGTTAAGTGACTGCCTTCGGCTCAGGTCATGATCCTGGAATCACAGGATCGAGTCCCGCATCGGGCTCCCTGCTCGGCAGGGAGTCTGCTTCTCCCTCTGACCCTCCCCCCTCTCATGCTCTCTCTCTCTCATTCTCTCTCTCAAATAAATAAATAAAATCTTTTAAAAAAAAAGAAAAAGAAATATCTTTAAATGTTTAGATAAAAATGGCACTGTGTTACCACATTTTCTAGTAATAGCCTATGTAATAAAAATTCAGGCTTATAAGCATAAGAACATCCTAGTCTACACTTGTACACTGAGTATTTCAAATTTTATCTAATCTCTTATTTCATACGAGTTTGCTAAGAGTAATGAGGTCCTAAAATTATTACTATTTCAAGTTGACTTTTAGAGAAAAAGGAAATGTCAAAGCATCATGGAAAGAGAATACAATTTTGGAATTATAGAGATATGTTCCTTTGCACGTGAAACATGACTATTTGCTTTAAATACGTGAATATAGGTACACACCAACAATGTGTGAGAAAGTTCTAGTTGCTCCATATCCTCATCAACGTTTAATATTACTAGCCTTTCTGCTTTTAGGCATGGTGTGAGTGTGTAGTGGTATCCCTGGGGTTTTAGTTTGGATTTCTCTGATGACCAATGATTTTGAGCAGCTTTTCAAAAACTTTCTCATTACTTATTTACAATTTAATACTTGTATCTTCTTTGGTGAAATATTTGTCCAAATCTTGCCCATTTTTTAAATCATTAGGTTGTTTTTTGTCCTACCAATTTGTAGGAGTTCTCTATATATTTTGGGTACAAGTTCTTTGTCAGATGTACATTTCACAAATATTTTCTTCCAGTCTATGGTTTTCCTTTTCATTTTAACATGGTCTTTTGAAGAGTTAAAGCTTTCAATTTCACTGAAGTCCAATTTCTCATTTTTTCCTTAGTGGCTCATACTTTTTGTGTCCTAAGAAATCTTTGTCTTCTCCCAAATTATGAAGATTTGCTCCTATGTTTTTGTCTAGAATTTTACAGTTTTAGTTCTTACACTTAGGTCTGTGGATCACTTCAGGTTAATTTTTACAAACAGTATAAAATTAGGGTTGAGATTCATATTATGTGTACAGATATCCACTCTTTCCAGAAGCATTTGTTGAAAAGACAAATTCCCACATGGAATTGTTATGGCATCTTTTTAGAAAACCAGCGACTATGTATGTGTGGGTCTATTTCTGGATTCTCTATTTTGTTCCATTGATCTAGTATGTCTACACTTAAACTAATGCCACACTTTCTTGATTACTGTATGATAAGTATTGAAATCAAGTAATATAAATCCCATAATTTTGACCTTTTTCAAAACAGTTTTGACTATCCTCGCCCCTTTGCATTTCCATGTAAATTTAGAATCAGCCTGTCAATTTCTACAGCAATGCCTGCTGGTATTTTGATGGGAATGCCTTGAATCAAGAGATGAATTTGCAAAGTGACATTCTAATAATACTGAGTCTTACAATCCATGAGTGTAATATATCTCCCATTTATTTAGGTTTTCTTTACCTCAGCAATGTTTCATAGTTTTCAGCATATAGACATTGCACATATTTCATTAAATATATCCCTAAGTAGTTTTTTGATATGATTATAAACGATAGTTTAAGTTCCCGATTGCTTGTTGCTACTACATAGAAATACAGTTGATTTCTGTATATGACCCTGTATCCTGCAACCTTGCTAAAATCATTTATTCATTCCTGTAGCTTTATTGTAGATTCTTCAATCACGTCATGTATTAATAAATACCGTATTTTCTTTTCCTTTTCAATCTCTATGCCTTTTATTTTCTTGTCTTATTTCACCGACCTGAACACCCAGTAAAATCTTAAAGCATTGAGAGTGGCCATCCTTGTTTTTTTCCAATCTTGGGGTTGGTGGAGGGCACATTAAGTCTTTCATCATTGACTATGTTAACTGTGTTTTGTAGAGGCCCTCTATCACACTGAGAAGTTCTATCTATTCCTAGTTTACCAAAAGCTTTTGTCACAAATGTATGTTGAACTACACGAAAAGCTTTCCTTGCATCCTTTCAGACTGTATAGTTTTTCTTTTCTGTCATAACCTGTGAATATGGTGAATTTTCCAATGTTCAACCAATCTTGCATTCCTAGGATAAATGTCACTTGGTCATAATATATTATCCTTTCTGTATATTGCTGGATTTGATTTGTTAATATTTTTTAAAATTTTAATTATAACTTTTTAAAAATTTCTTTAAGTAAGCTCTGAACCCAACATGGGGCTTGAACTCATGACCCCAAGATCAAGAGCCACATGCTCTACAGACTGAGCCAGCCAGGAACCCCTGATTTGTTAATGTTTTGCTAAGGATGTTTGCATCTATATTCATAAAGGATCCTGACGTACAGTTTTCTTGTAAAGTCTTTTTCAAGTTTTAGTATGGGAATAATGCTGATCTAAAATGTATGGGCAAAGGGGTGCCTGGCTGGCTCAGTCAGTAGAGCATGGAACTCTTGTTCTTGAGTCGTGAGTTCAAGCCCCATGTTGGGCATGAAGATTACTTAAATAAAATAATAAAATAAAATAAAATAAAATAAAATAAAAACATCAAAATGTGTTGGGAAGTGTTTCTTCCACTTCCATTTCCTGGCAATTTATGTAGAATTTATTTTCCTTAAATGTTTGTCATAATTAACCAGTGAAGCCATCAGGGCCTGGAAATTCCTGTTTTAGGTTTTCAACTACAAATTCAATTTCTTTAATATATATAATAATATTCAGGTTATCTATTTCTTCTGAGTGAGCTTTGGTGGTTGGTGCCTTTCAAAGAATTTATCCAATTCATGTAAGTTGTCAAATTTAGTGGCATAAAGTTGTTTTGATTATTCCTTTATTATCCTTTTAATATCTGTTAGGATCTAGAGTGATGTCACTTCTTATTCCTGATATTAGTAATTTGGGCCCTCTCTTTTTATTTTGTGGTTAGTCTGGCTAAAGGATCCACCATTTCATTGATCTTTTTAAAGAACTAGCTCTGGTTTCATTGATTTTTCCCTATTCTGTTATTTTTCTATTGCATTGATTTCTTATCTTCTCTTTATTATTTCCTTCTTTCCTCTGAGTTTAACTTGATTTATTTTCTAGTTTCTTAGGTGGAAACTAATATAATTGATTGAGAGCTTTCTTCTTTCCTTATACAAACTGTAGTGCTATAAATTTCCCTCCAAACACTGCTTTCAGAATTTTGCAGCAACCCAGCTTTTATTTTTTATTCATTCATTTATTTATTTTTAGCAACCCAGTTTTTTAATGTTGTGCTTTCATTATCATTCAGTTAAAAACATTTCTAATTTCTTCATGACTTACTCTTTTTTTAAAAAAAAAGATTTTATTTATCTGACAGAGAGATACAGCGAGAAAGGGAACACAAGCAGGAGGAGTGGGAGAGGGAGAAGCAGGCTTCCCGCGGTACAGGGAGCCCGATGTGGGGCTCGATCCCAGGACCCTGGGATCATGACCTGAGCCGAAGGCAGACGTTTAACGACTGAGCCACCCAGGCGCCCCGTGACTTACTCTTTTACTCATGGGTTTGTAGGGTTTTTTTTTAGTCTCTTTTTTAGCACTGAGTAATTTTCAGATATTTGGGACTTTTCTAGATGTTTTATTTTTATTCATTTCTAATTTAATTACGTGTGATCAGAGAATATATTGTGTGGGGCTTTAGTTTTGCTATCTAGTTGCTCTGTTTCATGAGGGTATCTGGGGAGATTCAAAACTATGCTGCTACCTCCATCTTTCCTATTATCTTCCTAACGATGTCTACTTTCAAGATTTTCCTATAATAGTCTAAATGCAACCAAAACAACCCAACTTACTGTAATAAAATTATTTCATTAATTCAATTAACTCCATAATTAACTCAAAAGATTTTTGTTATGTTTTGAACTATGTTTCTTCAAGTAAAACTAGAGAATAATGAATACTTACTGTTATTTGCAAGAGTGAGTCCAATAAATGAGCAAACAGGGCGAATTATCTCAGGTTTGATACAATTTATTAGCCAGTCATTGGCATGTGGAAAAAGTGAACAGCAAAGCATTTGATTTTCATCTGAAAGGAGACAAAGTCAATCATGTTTTAATATATTTGGAAAATATCAGTTCATTTGTTTTTATTTTATTTTTATATTTAAATATTTGAGATATTACCATTTTGAGGATTGTTGACACAGACGCACAAAGTACTACACACTGAAGACCATAACTGATAGCTCTGGAATGCATTTTTATCCGACAAATTCAACTCGTATTTTGAAAGAACAGTCCTATTTGGTTAAAAAAAAAAAGGAAGAAGCAAATTAAAACAAATGTGTTAAAGTCTTAAGTAATGAATAACAACAAAAGATTTGTATTTTCTTACCTGAACAACTGTGTCAGAACTGTAATACAACCTGTTTCTCTTACAAGTGTTTGTCCAGTCCCTTAAAAAACAGACATATAATACACAAATAGGACTTCTGTTTATAAGTAATTTTGCAGAAATGAAAAACATTTAACTAGTATTTTTAATAAATAACTTGTAATCACTTTAAAGTATTGCAATAGATAAAAATCTGTAATCGGGGTTATACACTACCTATGCCCAGAAAAAGACAGCATTCAAATTTCCTCCAAAACTGAAATAAATTTTAGCTAAGAGCTACCTGAAATTTAAGGTCATTGTTAGCTGATATAATAAACACTGTAACTAAATGGCTAATTCAGTGGAAAATCAACCAAAGTAATCATCAAATGCCTCTTTTGCTTTTAAAGCTGCTCCTTTTCAATGTTATTTAAATAACACTAATCACTTTACTATTTTTTATAATTAATAAATATCAAACAATTAAATATATGTGATTCTCTTTTCTTTAAAGCCAGTAGTTCTCAGAAGTTAGTAAGATTTTTTAAAAAGACACTGATATAGGGGTGCCTGGGTGGCTCAGTCGGTTAAGTGTCCGACTCTTGATCTCAGCTCAGGTCTTGATCTCAGGGTTGTGAGTTCAAGCCCTGCATTGGGCTCCACGCTAGACGTAGAGCCTACTTTAAAAAAAAAAAAAAAAGACACTAATATAAAGACTAGAATAAAAAGAACAATTTCAATTTATTATTTTTTTAAATGTTTCTACACCACGAAAGAATGTACTTACTATTATTTGAAACTAGAACCAAAATAACATAGACAGACATTCTTTTCAAATTTGTGTTTGAATCATCATTAGATAAGAACCAAGTTAAGTCTTCAAATAATTCTGAAGTGCACAAAGACTGCTGACAGTAAACTGAAAAATAAAAATATAATTTCAATTTCTATGCATTAGCCTAAGTCTTAAAATACGCTGAACAAAATATAAAGTTGCCAAACAGATGGTTCTCAACCAGATCTCATTTCATTGACATTTATTAGTCATGCAACAAAATTTCTGAAAAATTGCTATGTGCTTAATCAATTAGCAGACTAAAAAAGCAGTACCTTAATCAGAAGTACTTGACTGAGGCTCTAAAACATGTACAAAATCTCCTAGAATTTCTAATAAAAACCTAACTAGGGACGCCTGGGTGGCTCAGTCGGTTAAGCATCTGCCTTCGGCTCAGGTCATGATCCCAGGATCCTGGGATCGAGTCCCACATTGGGATCCTTGCTCAGTGGGGAGCCTGCTTCTCCCTCTGCCTGCCGCTCCCCCTGCTTGTGCTTGATCGCTCTCTTTCTCGCTCTCTCTCTCTCTGGCAAATAAATAAATAAAATCTTTAAAAAACAAAACAAAACCCCAAACCTAACTAAACAAAAAAATATGAAAAAAAATTTAAGAGGATGAGTAAGTAACAAAAGATAGCAAGAGAAAAAAAAATTTTTTTTAAAGAT
>NC_138384.1:17490085-17515123 GCF_054177405.1 Leptonychotes weddellii | reverse complement strand
AATTGAAATCACACTTTAAAAACCTTTTGTAAAGAAAACTCTAGGTTCAGATAGCTTCATTTGTAAACTCTTCCAAATGCTTAAGGAAGAAGTAATACCAATTCTACACAAACTTTTCTAAAAGTTTGGAGAGAAGGAATACTTCCAAACTTATTCTATGAGGCCAGCATTACCCTAATACCAAAACCAAAGCCATTAGAAAGGAAAAAAAGACAACTACAGACCAATATCCCACATGAACATACATGTAAAAAGTCTAAATAATTTTAGCAAACTGAATCTAAAAACATATTAAAGTAGCAATACATCATGACCAAGTGGGTTTATCCTAAAATTCAGGGTTGGCTTAAGATATGAAAAATCAATTGATGTAATATGACAAACTAACGTGGAAAATCATATGGTTATCTCAATAGATGCAGAAAAAGCATTTGATAAAATTCAACATTCATTTCTGACAAAAAAAAAAAAAAAGTTCAGCAAACTTGGACTAGAAGAAAACCTCCTCAATTTAAAAAAGTGTATCTACAAAAAAAAGCCCTACAGTAAACATAATACTTAACAGAGAAAGACTGAATTCTTTCTCCCTGAGATCAGGAACAAGACAGAGATGTTTAACATTGTACTGGGGAGTCTAGGCAATGTCATTCTATTTAACATTCCATTTAACATTGTACTGGAGAGCTTAGCCAGTGCCATCAGGTGAGAAAAAGAAACAAAAGACATTCAAATTAGGAAGGAAGTAATAAAACTATCTACCTTCATGTATAACATGACCTTCTATACAGATAATCTGATGGAATCTACAAAAGAGCTACTGAGTATAGTAAGGTTTCAGTATATCCATTTAACATACAGAAATTAATTACATTTCTATATATACCAGCAATAAGTAACTGAAAATTGAAATTGAAAAATAATGCCGTTTATGGGGAGCCTGGGTGGCTCAGTCAGTTGAGCATCCAACTCTTGATCTCAGCTCAGGTCATGACCTCATCAGTCATGAGTTAGACCTCTGCCTTGGGCATGGAGCCAACTTTATTTTTTATTATTTTTTTAAGATTTTATGTATTATTTTTTTGACAGGGAGAGACACAGAGAGAGAGGAAACACAAGTAAGGGGAGTGGGAGAGGGAGAAGCAGGCTCTGCGGAGTAGGGCGACCGATGTGTGGCTCAATCCCAGGAACCTGGGATCATGACCTGAGCCGAAGGCAGATGCTTAACAACTGAGCCACCCAGGTGCCCCTGGAGCCAACTTAAAAAAAAAACAACAACAATGCTGCTTATAATAGTATCAAAAATATTAAATACTTAGGGATAAATCTGACAAAGATGTGAACAACATGTCTACTAAAACTTAAAAAATACTGTGGAGACATATTAAAGAAGATTGAAATAAAGCGAGTAAAACACCTTTTTCATGGGTTGGAGGACTAAATATTGTTAAAATGTCGATTTCCTCAACTTGATCTATAAATTCAATGTAACCCCAACAGGCTTATTTTTTTTACAATGGCAATGCAGAGAAGAAAGGATAGTCTTTCCAACAAATGGTACTGTAACAACTAGATACCCACGTTCAAAAACATAACAAACCAAACTCGAATCAAACCATATACAAAAATTAACTCAAAAGGGATTGCAGACATAATGTAAAATTGGAACTATAAAACTTTTAAGAGGTAACGCAGGAAAAAATCTTTGCAACCTTGGTTTAGGTGAAAATTTTTTAGACACAATGCAAATAGCACAATCTGTAGAAAAATAAGGAATAAACTGTATTTCATCAAGATTTAAAACTTCATTTTCTTTTTTTTTAAGATTTTATTTATTTGAGAGAGAACAAGCACAAGCAAGGGGAGGGGCAGAGGGAGAGGGAGAAGCAGGTTCTCCCCTGAGCAGGAAGCCTGACACAGGGCTTGATCCCAGGACCCTGAGATCATGACCTAAGCCAAAGGCAGATGCTTAACCGACTGAACCAACCAAGCACCCCTCAGCAGTTTCATAAATTGTTAAACATACACCTACCATTTGATCCAGCCATTCCACTCCTAAGAATTTATCTAAAAGAAAAGCAGGTATGGTCCATACAAAGACTTATACACAAATGTTCATGGCAGCATTATATGTAATAGCCAAAAACTGAAAACAACTGAAATGTCCATCAACAGATGAATGGATAAATAAATTGTGGTATGACCATACACTATGGCTAAGTATAACAATAAAAAGGAGTTAACTATTGATATATGCAACAACATGGAGGAATCTCAAAATAATTAAACTGAAAGAAACCACAAAAAAAGAATATATACTGTATTACTCCATGTATTGGAAAAAAAATGTAAACTATAATAACAGAAGGCAGACCAGTGGTTGCTTGGGGGAAAGGGGTCCAGGAAGGGACAAAAAGAAGTATTATAAGGGTGCATGAGGATATATTCCCTATCCTGATTGTGCTGTTTGCATATATACACATGTGTGTGTCAAAACTTACGAAAATATAAACTTGAAATATTTATTTGCAACTAAAAATGAAAGACAATCATTTCCCTATAAAACTTTTCACTATGGCCTTTTAACAATTTCATCTCTTGGTTTTAAATAAAATTGTATGCAGATTTTGACATAATGTTTGAATTAAATTTAAAGTTCTCAAAGATATAGGATGAAGAAAGAACATAAAAACATAGAGGATCACATTAAAAGAAACTTAGATCTATTATCAATCAATATTTAGTTTTCCCCTTAAAAGAAATTCAACTGACAATTTGGTTCAATAAAATTACTCATGACTCAACCTGTTAGTGAAAAACCATAGTACAAAGGTTATTGCTAAATTATCTTAAAGCAATAGCAAACATTTATTGATCATTTTCTACATTAATAGAGACCGTAAGAAGGTTAGTTTGACTGTATGGATAGCAATAACAACAAGCCAAAGAGGATTTTTGATGGGGCATGCTGATTTTCAATTCTAGGCACAACTGCAGAAAACAAGAAACTTCTTTAAGTATTCCTCTATTCCCTCCTGTATACCCTCTCCTACTTTGATATTTTCTATTATAATCCCTCCCTTCCCAGACAAAGCACCTAATAACATCTACAACTCAGTTTTATCTTCTCCAGCCTATGCAACCTAGTTCCTTCAATCATTCCTGAATAAAACAAAACTCAAGTATATACAATATAGAAGCACAATTTATAAAAGAAAATTGGATAAATTGGACCTAAAATTTGAAATTTTTTGAGCTTCAAAAGATATCAAGAATGTGAAAAGACAACTCACAGAAGGGAAGAATAGATCTACAAATCAGATATCTGATAAGGGGCTTGTGTTCAGAAAATATAAAGAACTCTTAAGACTCAATAATAAAAAGATAACCCAAGTAAAAAGCATATAGACATTTCTCCAAGAAAGATACACAAATGGTCAGTTAGTATATGAAAAGACGCTCAACATCATTAGTCATTAAGAAAATGGAAACCAAAACCACATTAAATACCACTTCACAGGGGCACCTGTTGGTTAAGCAACTGCCTTCAGCTCAGGTCATGATCCTGAAGTCCTGGGATCCAGTCAGCATCAGGCTCCCCACTCAGCAGGGAGTCTGCTTCTCCCTCTGACCCTCCCCCCGCTCTCATTCTCTCTCTCTCAAATAAATAAATAAAATCTTAAATAAAAATAGTTAAAAAAAACACCACTTCAAATCCACTAGTATGGCTATAATCAAAAAGACAGATTATGACAAGTGTTTACCAAGAATTTGAAGAAAATGGAACCCTTATACATTGCTGTAGGAATGTAAAATGGTACAGCCACTTTGGCAAAAAGTCTAGCAATTCCTCAAAAGGTTAAATATAAATTTACCAGACTCAATAATACTACTAGATATATACCCAAGAGAAATGAAAACATGTCACACAAAAACTTGTACATGAATGTTCACAGCAACATTACTCATAACTGCCAAACAGTGGAAACCCAAATTTCCATCACCTCTTGAATGCATAAACAAAATAAGATATATCCATTCAATGGAATATTATTCGGCAACAAAAAGGAATGAAGATACTGATAAAACTTGAATAATCCTTGATAATACTATGCTAAGTGAAAGAAGCCAGCCACAAAAGCCCACATATTGTATGATTCAATTTATATGTCCAGAATAGGCAAGTCTAAAGACAGAAAATAGATTAGTAGTTGCCTACAGTTGGGGGCGGGTGGTGGAGGTGTGACTGCTAAAGAGTACAGGGTTGGGGGGAAATCGGAGGGGTAAACGAACCATGAGAGATGATGGACTCTGAAAAACAAACTGAAGGTTCTACAGGGGAGGGGGGTGGGAGGATGGGTTAGCCTGATGGTGGGTATTGAGGAGGGCACGTTCTGCATGGAGCACTGGGTGTTATGCACAAACAATGAATCATGGAACACTGCATCTAAAACTAATGATGTAATGTATGGGGATTAACATAACAATAAAAAAACTAAAAAAAAACTTCTCACACACAAAAAAAGAGTACAGGGTTGCTTTGGGGGTGATAAAAAGGCACTAAAATTGATTGTGATGATGATTGTACAACACTGTGAATATATTAAAAACAACTAAATTGTATACTTTAAATGGTTGAATTGTGTGGTATGTCAATTATATTTTAATAAAGCTATTCTATATACAAAAATCAAATTACTGGGGGCACCTGGGTGGCTCAGTTGTTAAGTGTCTGCCTTTGGCTCAGGTCGTGATCCCAGGGTCCTGGGATCGAGCCCTACATCGGGCTCCCTGCTTGGCGGGAAGCCTGCTTCTTCCTCTCCCACTCCCCCTGCTTGTGTTCCCTCTCTCGCTGTGTCTCTCTCTGTCAAATAAATAAAGTCTTAAAAAAAAAGCAAATTACTGGTATGCTTTGTAGTTGTCCAAATGACCAAAGTGACCCCAATCTCAGTTCTTTTGGGTGACTGATATGGATACTAGGAAAGAGACAGTCTCTCTTTTCTAAATCTCAAACTGCATGTAAATCTGGCTATTCATTTCCAAGGTCAAACTTTGGAACCCTGTCATTAGTCAGAACAGATCCATCAGTAATATTTTCAAATCTATCATCTTACTTTTGGAATATTATCCCTAATCCTTTCAACTGTCTTACTTTCTTATTCTTATATTTACTCCTTGACCCCTAAGATCTCTATAATCCCTTTACTCCTCCTGCACTGAGGCTTCTAGTTTCATTTCCTTCCCTATTCATCCTAGATCCCATGATTCATCACCTCAACCATTATCTTGCTAAGATTACTTTGACCCCCGTCCTTCTACTAAACATGTCCTATAATCCTAACCATGACTCAAAAACATTTTCCTTTCTCTGCTCTTTCAGCCCAAATTTGGGCATTGCTAAAAGAAAAAAAAAATCAAGCAATTATGCCATTACAAATATTTGGTATGCATTCCAAGTTATAACCCCCAAATCTATTCAGCAATCCCATCCACGGTCAGCTCTATCTCTCACACCCTTCTGCTTCCTCTGCCATTTTCCGCAATGGCTATTCCAAATCTTCAGCTATCTTTAAACCTCCAACCCCTGTCCCACATCTCCTTCTCTTCCACTTTGTTTTATTTTATTTTTTAATGATTTTATTTATTTATTTGAGAGAGTGAGAGAGAGAGAGAAAGAGCACGAGCAGGGAGGATAGACGGGGGGCGGGGCACAGCAAGAGAGGGAACACAAGCAGGGGGAGTGGGGGAGGGAGAAGCAGGCTCCCAGCTAAGCAGGGAGTTCGATGCGGGACTCGATCCCAGAACCCTGAGATCACGACCGGAGCCGAAGGCAGACACTTAACCAACTGAGCCACCCAGGAGTCCCTCTTCCACTTTGTTTTAATTGGGTTTCCCCAGAAGTAGACCAAGAGACAAGGATTTGAGTGTTAAGTACTTTTTTGAGAAAGTGACACAGGACAGGAAGGCAGACAGAAGAAAGTTATTATTAAGGGTAACTGGAGCTTCACTCCACAAGGGAACTCTGGGAGCCAGGGTGGAGCCACATGTCTCAGAGATATCCCCACCAAAGGGTGAAGAGTATTTGTCCATCAATTCCAATCAGTCATTTGTTCAGGGCTGCTCCCAGGGAAAGGGCCATTAATTATCTGGCATCTCTGGCTTGCCTTGCTCTCTGGGCAAAAGCAGGTTACAAATGCCAAGATAAATCCTCAAAGACACAGATGTTAGGCCTCACAGAATTCCCCACTTTCCACAACACAGGATTCCTACAAAATATTTACAGCCACACTCATTCTTATCTCTTCCTCTACAATATCAGAACAGGTATCTAGCGCCCTTCTTGTTCGTGGTTAATCCATTCACCTGTGTTGTGGGACCCTAGAGTGACTACAACTAGTATACTTTGGTGGGGTTTTTTCCTGCCCAGAATGATTTCCCTCCTTTTTGTGCTTTTTTTGGAGAACTCTTCCTCACAACTCTGAGTTTCCCAGTGGTATGAACTGATAGATTTCCTTTCTTGCTTGTACTAGTTTGACTTGATTTCTCTCACATGCAACTCAAATGGCACCATTACAGGCCCATGACTTCCTTAAAAATCTATTCATTTAACAAATATTTATTGCCTGTCTACTATGCATCCACTCTGTACCAGATGGGGATTCTGATTCCAAGGAACTCAAAATCTGGTGATGGAGACCGAGAAAAATATGAATAATTCCCATAGTGTAAAAAAGGTTCTGAGAGGGGCATCTACAATTATCCCTCCTCTCTTTTCAGTTCTCTTCAACCTCTACCTCTTCAGAATCTCCATTCCCTTTTCATATATTCTCTTGTCTCTACTCCCTTACAAGGCTCCCTTAACATTACAGTCTCCCTCTACCTATTGCCATATATCTTCAGTCAAGCTTTTAAGAAGAGTTAGGGGGGCGCCTGGGTGGCTCAGTCGTTAAGCGTCTGCCTTCGGCTCAGGTCATGATCCCAGGGTCCTGGGATGGAGCCCCGCATCGGGCTCCCTGCTCAGCGGGAAGCCTGCTTGTCCCTCTTCCACTCCCCCTGCTTGTATTCCCTCCCTCGCTGTGTCTCTCTCTGTCAAATAAATAAATAAAATATTTAAAAAAAAAAAAAAAAGAAGAGTTAGGTATTCATACTGTCTCCAGATCCTTATTTCACACCCAAAAGTCAATATACTGCAACCTGGCTGAAATGTATCAAATTTACTGTTAATAAAACAAATGATCTCCTAAATAGAAAATCGAGTGGATAATTCAGTCATCTGTGGACATTTGACACTGATGAGCTCAAGCAATCTTTCTCATGAAGTATTCTCCAAAGGCTGTTTTCCAAAATTCCACATTCCTAAACTTCCATTCACCTTTCTGAAATATTTTTCTCAGTCTTTGAGAGCCCTCTTCCTCAGCCAAAACCTTACGTGGTGTGCATTAAGGAACACTATTTCCCATCTTTTTTTTTTTTTTTTAATATTTCCTCTCTAATGAATCTCCTCCATGCCCATGGATATAATTTCTATCTTTCTAAGGACAACTCTGAAATCTGTACCTCCATGTATACTTTGGTGGTGGTTCTCTCAGCTTCCCACTGTTCTTGTATATACCTCTATTAAATCAGCTATTATACAGTATTCTAATTATCAGCATGCCTTTACCCATTAGAATGTCAGTGTCCTGAAGTCAGTGTGACAGGCAGGGTAGATGCACAATAAATACGTATGTAAATTGCTGAATAATTCTCTCATTTCCTGGATCCTGTCAGATAATCTGCAGTATATCCCACTAATAGATTATAAAATTAATACCAGATAAATAATCCATTAATTTCTCACCTTGTATCTTCTTTGTGTCCTCACTTTCCATACTCGTCTGTATTCTTTTTCCTTATATTTCATCTATAAGATAAAGGTATTCTCTCAATTTAAATCAATGTTTGAGAATTCCAGAATTATAAATGCAAAGGGGCAGGGAAAAATAGTTTTCCTGAAGCCAGAGAGCAGGGACTGAATCTACAACCTATTGAATATGTGATAAAGGTTATATTTAAGTTCTCTGAGGCTGTTTCCTTATCTGCAAAATAGGAAATTCCTACTTTATAAAGTTGTTACAAGAATTAAATTTAAAAGCATAGATAAACGCACGTGGCATTCTTAAGTACTACAGGCATTCAACACATTTTATTAAATAAACATAAAAATGGTTGGTTAACTGAATCTAACTGATCCTCTTCTGGTACTCCTTCCTTATTTTCTCTCCTGTAAATTTTCATCCCATCATTTCTGATTGGTCACCCCTCCATGAATCAGAAATTTAAAACACACACACACACACACACACTTAAGAACTCCATTTCTCTACACAAGCTAAGTTTAATATTAAAATATTTTTCTAACAACTCATTTTTTTCAACATAGTATTCTTTTAAGTTAAAAATCTTTGTTTATATATCACTTGTTAGAAGAATTTTTAAAATAACCAGCAACCCTGATATGGCATCTCATATGCTAAACTGATTTTTTAGAAAAATCTGAGAGTCCGATTAACTTCTTAGAGTCATCAGGACTCACAGAACTCTAGAATTCTTATTTACTCCAACACTATAAGGTTAAAGGGAGATAGCTACTTATCCTTTCTATTTTTTTCTCATTCTCAGAATGGAAATAAAATTCCCAAACAAAAAAATAATAAATGTGAGAATCTTTTATAAGGTAATATATAAATATACACCAGTTTTGCCATTTTTTTAACCTAGATATTCCATAATGATGTAATGTATGGTGATTAACATAACATTTTAAAAAAAACCTAAATAAAAAAAAGAATGGTTAGGTACATTATGGTACACTCACAGGATACTGTTAACAAGAATACTGATGTTTGCTTGAAATTTTTAATAACAAGGCAAAATGCTTATGCTACAATTAATCTAAAAGAACAAAACTCAAACTTTTATCTACAGCATGATCCCAATTTTGTAGAGGCAAACATAAAATAAAACTACATAGAAAACAACAACATTAACACTCGTCTTTAGCTGGTGGTTCTATGGTGTCTTATCCCACTTTTTTCTATTTTTCACAATTTTTATAATAATAAAAGCTTCTAACATTCAAGTCCTATCATAGGCAAGGTTGTGTTCTGTAAACCTTATAAATATTATCTTTTTAGTTTTTACAACAATCCTAAGAGGGAGCTATTGGGATGAATTCTGATGAGGAGAGGGTAAATAATTTGCTCAAGTTCAAACAGAGAGTATGTGCCAGAGCTGGAATGGGCACCAAGAAAATCTGAGGCCAACTCCTACACTCTTATCCTCTATTGTACTGTCTCCCATATGTAAACATGCATTACCTTTCAACAAATGGGTTAGGATTTGGAAAAGGAAGACTAAATTAAAAAAAAAAAACTTATAAAAATGGACTACTATATCATATGTGGAAATTTTTGCTTTGGGAAGGAATTTAAGGACTATTTCCTTAGTTTTAATTAGTCAGAATTAATTATTCTGCTTTAAATATGATTTTATTTTTAAAAAGGAATATAACTTTAAAATCTAAACATCTTGAAACTGAAACTGACAAAATACACTACCTTCTATTCCCCTTTGTCTTTCCTATACTTTTTTCAATTAGATGGTCACTTTGCACACAAAAAAATAGAGTTTTCCAACTACCTTGTAGCATTAATACAAGTCATCTATTTACTAGCAAAATGCTTTAGAAACATCCACAGCAAAGGACAGGCTATAACTTTTAAGGAATTGATAATTATATAATTATATTTTAAATTATATAGTCTCTTCCCCAACACAAAAGTATCTGTTCAATAAAGCAGACAGTGTTTTCAGTAATTTAGTGAAGATGCAAATTGTAATGAACAAGATTTCAAAATTGCTGTGTTCTCACACCAGGGAGAAATGATTTTTCCAGGTAACAGGAAGAAACCATCCCACTTACAGGTTTAATTTAATCTACTCTCCAAAACAGTGCTGTTAAATTCAAATTTAAGCAAGAAAACTAGCTGAAAATTACTCTTTCCCTTGGCCTAGAAACTGTTAACATGAAAAGCTTTTTTGAAATGTAAATATTACCCCCAAAATATCAGAACGATAAATGGCATCTTCCTGTATAAGGCTGGCAGGCTGAAAATCCCATCATTAATTGCCATCACTAAGTCCTTGACAGCGGATACCCAGCTTGGACTCATACATTGTGGAAATTTTCCTTACAGTAGGAGAAGCGAGGGAGAAAGGGCCAATATGCAAATAAATTAGCTTTTACAATAGTTAAAATAGATTGAGAACAGGTGCAGAAAAGCGAGGGTACCACGAGTGAGTTCACACTACATTTACATTCCCAGACTCAGGAGATCGGAGCAGCTGTTTCACATTAATCCTCATCACCTCTTCCCAGTTTGCACAGGCGGGCGATGCCCGATCTTTCCAAGGAGGGAAGTCTATCTACCTCCACCCTGTTTCCCTCATTAACACCAAGACCTGGCTCACCTAAAGAGCCGGGAGATCTCCTTTTGAAGAGCAGAGGTCTTCCCCAGGCCCTCTCTTCTTAGGCCAGGGCTCTCCAACTCCTGCCAAGGACGGGATGCTGGTTAAGGGCGCGAGTCCCGGCCTTTCATGGGGGATTCACCAGCAGCGGGTGCGCCCCTCAAGGGCTGCGGCCCATGCGGCCCGGCCCACGGTCTGAGAAAGGGCCTCACCACTGGTTCCCACCCCTCCCATAACCCGAATCACCCGGCGAGAGGCCCGAGGATTCTCAAGTACAATCAGGGTCGGAACCTGCCGGGCTCCAGACGCCCGACTACATGGTACGTGACAATTCTCCTTCTGCCACCAGCTGCTGTGGGGACTGCAGCCGGGGTCTGCTGCCTCCTCAGGGAAGCCCGTTCCTGCCAGCTCAATCCACCCCCTCACGTCAGGGGGTTGTAAAGGGAAGAGCCGGGCGTCCCGCATCCCAGCCGCTGTGACGGCGGACCCGGGCCTACCAGCGGCAGCCCACCTTCCACAGGAGGCCAGAGCTCGGTTCCCGGGCGGGAGCCGGGCAGGATCCGAACGCGCGGGGAGCAGAGGCCGTGACCTTCACCCTCAAGTCGCAGCGCGCTGGGATTCCGCCCCTTCTCCCTCGCCGCCAGCCTACAACGACGCCATACTCGCTTTCCCGCCCAACGGGTCGGGCCCACTTCCGTAGGGCGGGACTTCCGGCTGCGCCAACCCGGTCTCTCTCCGCTGACCGCAGCTCCCGTTACCAATGCGGGTTCCGGGTATGAAGCGGATGGATGCAGTGTCATTGAGTGGTGGAAAGTCACAATGTGAACGGGAAATCCTCTGATCTCATCGCCCCCAGTTTTTAGGGCTTTCTTTGCTCAGAGGGGCGTTGGCAGCAAGGAGTCAGGAAAGCAGGCTCTGGGACGATGAAGCTGGTTCTGGGACTGTGGCTGCAGGGCACAACATGGGTTAAGAGGCCATACGAGCACCAAGCCTGGCCTTATTCCTCTCTCCCAAGCTTCCTGTCCTTTCTAATAAAACTATACACTGAAATATTTGTCTTTTCAAATTGTGATGGTCCTAAGACGTCCATAGCTAAAATCTATGCATGGCTTAAATTCATTGCTTAAGAGGGTAAGAAAAAAACCTATTTTAAACTGTTTTTAATTAAACACAAGAGATTTTTTTTTTTAAGATTTTATTTTTAAGTAATCTCTATATGCAAGGTGGGCCTTGAACCTACAATCCACAGATCAAGAGTCGCATGCTGTAAGGACTGAGCCAGCCAGGCACCCCACAAGGGATTTTTATAAGTAACTGTGAATTAGCAAACCAGAAATAATGAACTCAATTAAAAATGGATAGCTTTTGGGGAATCTGGGTGGCTCAGATGGTTAAGCATCTGCCTTCCGCTCGGGTCATGATCCCAGGGTCCTGGGATCGAGCCCTATGTCTGGCTTCTGGCTCAGCGGGGAGCCTGCTTCTCCCTTTGCCTCTCCCCCTGCTCATGCTCTCTCTGTATCTCTGTCTCGAATGAATAAATCTTAAAATAAATTAAAATTCTTAAAAAAAAATGGATAGCTTTTATTCTCAGAAAAACAACTGCTTCCTTCCCCCACAAAGAACAAGACTACATTATTACAAATGAGAAAAATGTTTATTAAGGAAACAATTTAACAGTTCTCCCTTCCTAGAATTTTACAAACTAGAGCACAACCTGAAGGCAATTACAGTTTAAATCATTAACACACTACATAGGATGTTTATTCTACAACTGGAAAGTTGCTGAAGTTTGTGACATGCCACTATAAATGTAAGTATTATTAAAAATTACAAATTGTTTGGTGATTATTTTGATAACCTCCTGAGCAGCAGCTCCTGCAAGGAAAAAGGAGAAAAGCAAATCTTTGAAAAAGGTAAATTTCAAGTTATATAAAAATATCCAATTCTGTAAAGAAAACCTTTCATTTCCAAAAGCAAAAGTGTTTAAAAATAAGCCAAAACAGGCATAGCTTACTGAAGCACATCAAAATCAAGGACTGCAATTTTTTTATAACTATATTATTACAGGAACAAATTTTGTCCTATACATTCACACTTTGGGATATTATGCCACAATTTAAAAGAATGAAGTATTATGGTGGTTTCGAATGCTGATGATATTTTAAGTCAAGTCAAAACAGTAGTATGGTTGATAGTGCTTTTTAAAAAATACAAATAGGGGCGCCTGGGTGGCTCAGTCGTTAAGTGTCTGCCTTCGGCTCAGGTCATGATCCCAGAGTGCTGGGATCGAGTCCGCATCGGGCTCCCTGCTCGGCGGGAAGTCTGCTTCTCCCTCTCCCACTCCCCCTGCTTGTGTTCCCTCTCTCGCTGTGTCTCTCTCTGTCAAATAAATAAAATCTTTAAAAAAAATAAAAAATAAAAAAAAATAAAAAATAAAAAATACAAATAGAAAAAATTCTCGAAGATGATCCTTATGTTACATTTACCCTGTGCCTACTTTACTTTAATAAAATGGAATAAAGGTGTATTTGTTCTAAATACATTTGTAATTTGGAAACAATCTATATTAAATACCGCCAGGCTGCTATACTCAGTAACAGTCTTATTTTTTTTATTTTTTATTTTTTTAAAGATTTTATTTATTTATTTGAGACAGAGAGAATGAGAGAGACAGAGAGCACATGAGAGGGGGGAGGGTCAGAGGGAGAAGCGGGCTCCCTGATGCGGGACTCGATCCAGGGACTCCAGGATCATGACCTGAGCCGAAGGCAGTCGCTTAACCAACTGAGCCACCCAGGCGCCCTCAATAACAGTCTTATACAGTAAGAAGTTTTGAGTAACTAATCAAAGCAAACAATAGAAAAAACAAAACTACAGAGAAAAAAAAAATTCTTCATCTATTATAATATGAAGCTTCATCTTTTTTTTTTTTTCTTTCTTTAATGGACAGAAAGAGAGAGAGAGACAGTGAGAGAAGGAACACAAGCAGGGGGAGTGGGAGAGGGAGAAGCAGGCTCCCCACTGAGCAGGGAGCCCGATGCGGGGCTCGATCCCAGGACCCTGGGATCATGACCCGAGCTGAAGGCAGTCGCCTAACCGACTGAGCCACCCAGGCACCCCTGAAGCTTCATCTTTCACAAACATTCATTGATTCAATAAAATATGAGACTCTATTATGTACCAGAAACTCTTCTAGGCACTAGGGATAAAGAACAAAAGAACAAATCCTTGCCCTCATGGATCTTACTTTTTAGTAGAAAGGGAGAGATAATTTACAAATAAGTAAAATTTACAGTAAGTCAAATGACTCTAAGTGCTAAGGAGAAAAAGCAAGAAAGGGGGGTATATATGAGTGCAAGAGGAGTGACTCAGTTTTAAAGTGGGGAGTCAGGAATGGCCTCATATAACATTTTAACAAAGGGAAGATAACATTTTAACAAAGACCTGAAAGAAGTGGAATATAACCGTGTTGTGCAGAATATACAACACATTATGGACTAAATGTCCTCAAAATTCATGTTAAATCCTTAATACCTAATGTGATAGTATTTGGAGATGAAGATGGTATGGGGGTCTTTGGGAGGTAAATAGGGTCATGGGGTAGGGCCCTCATGATGGGTTTAGTGCCCACATAAGACATCAGAGAGCTTGTGTCCCATCTGTCCTCCCTGAACAAAGACAAGGTTATATAATGGCACACAGCAAGATGGTAGCCACCTACAAGCCACAAACAGGCCTCACCAGAAACCAACTGCCCTGGCCCTGACCTTGGACTTCTGGCCTCCAGGGAGTTTTTATGAAAGAGATGCTAACTTTCATTTGGGCCTTGAAGAACAGGTAGATTTTAGACATGCAAGAAATAGGGAGATTTAAGGCAAATGGGCCCTGAGGGTTAAGGATTG
This sequence comes from Leptonychotes weddellii, assembly GCF_054177405.1. Lineage (NCBI taxonomy): Eukaryota > Metazoa > Chordata > Mammalia > Carnivora > Phocidae > Leptonychotes > Leptonychotes weddellii. The sequence continues at coordinate 17,500,715 of NC_138384.1, read as the reverse complement.
TAGGAGCAGGAAATCATAGGGCATGTCTCCAGGAAAAGGAAATAACTTGAAAAAACCAAGGCCAGAAAGGCAGAGTGGAACCAGAACACGGTGTGTTTTTAATGTCAAATCAAGGACTCTGGACTTGTTTTCTGAAGATCATTGTAGTGTGTATGTGTTACTGCCAGGGCAGAGGGTTAGTTAAGTGAGAGACATGAGCAGAGCTACGCTTTAGGAAGATCAATGACACTTCACTTTAAGATGGACAGTAGTGGGAGATGAAAAGCAGAGACCAGTAAAATAATCTAAGTAACACAATATCCTGCCTCACTGACTCCCCTAGTTAAAACAGCTCAGAAAACAAAACTTCTTAACTGTATTGTGTTACCACAGATCCCAGTCTTCTCATCTATGGAACTCACCCCCTAAGAACGCAGCAATGGTGTGTGGCTCAGCAGCTCCGTATCGGCAACTACAGAAAGAGATGGAGACGTGAACTTAGATTAGCCTTATGACAAGACAGGTATTATCTTTCCCATGCCCTAAAAATACTCACAATTCATGGACATAGTCATCTTTCACCATTACAGATAATCCATTTTCCTGAAGGAAGCCAGTGAGACAAGACTTCAGCTTTCCTATATCTTCTTCAACTTGGTAGTTAGATACCCCTAAAAATACATATGTAAGTTAATTTTCATTAAAATGAATAATGAAATTCTAAACCAATGGCTATCTACTTTTCTAAATCCAGTTTTAGGTGTTCTAGTCAAAATAGTAAGGAATGAAACTGAAGTAAGAACAAAAATCAGGGTAAGTACGAGACCAATATTTACAACTATCACAAAGCTGTAACAATCAAAGAAACCATCTGAAACCTATTAAAATTTCAAGTCTGGTAAGTCTGCTTTGTTTACTGTTCTATACCCAGTATCTAGAAAAGTATCTGACACATAGTTGGTGCTCAATAATTATCTGACAGAAGAATTAAATGAATAAGAAAGTAATGTTCCATTATACTCTGTATAAAAATTATGGTGCTCGGGGTGCCTTGGTAGCTCAGTCGTTAAGCGTCCAACTCTTGATTTTGGCTCAGGTCATGATCTCAGGTCAAGGTCTTGGTCTTGAGATCAAGCTCCACATCAGGCTCTGCGATGGGCATGGAGCCTGCTTAAGATTCTCTTTCCCTCTCCCTCTGCCCCTCCCGCCCTAAAAAAATATTATGGTGCTTAAAAAAATTATGGTGTTTATTATCCATTTGCAGAAGACTAAATGACACTGAAGACATAAAGCTATAATAGGTAACATTTATTGAACATTAATAAATGCTGGACAGTGTTCTAAGTACCATATATATTAATTGATTTAATCCTCACAAAAACCTATGAAGAAGGTACTATTATTATCCCCATTTATAGGTGAGAAAACTGAGGCAGACAGATTAAGTTATTTGCCTGAGTTACTTAGCTCCTAAGTAGCAAAACTGGGATATAGGCCTGGGCAGTTCTTAATGATAATACTATGTCTCCAAAGGCAAAGCTATTATTATTACTACCGGAAGGAAAAATACAATTGTTGTAATATTTAAGAATTACTAAAACAAATAATATTTTTTAGCCCTTCTAGTTTAAAAACCATCACTACTCTTCCTCATAATAATAATACCAAGCCTTTATTGAATACTTACAAGGTGCCATGCAGTGTGTTAAGTGATTTTCATACATCACCTACGTAACCCTTACAATCCAAGAGTAGACACTATTATCGCCGTTCCATAAATGAGAAAACTGAGACTTGGAAATAGTGACCCACCCAAGATCAAGAGATAGTAAGTGACAGAGCTTAGATCTGAACCTAGGTTCAACTCCAAAGCCTGTGCACTCTGTGGTAGCTAGTCTCCCAAGATGGCTCCCCAATGAATACTCCTTTGTGCCCTCACGAAGTCCCCTCCCACTCTTTTTTTTTTTTTTAAAGATTTTATTTATTTATTTGACAGAGAGAGAGAGAGCGAGAGCAGGAACACAAGCAGGGGGAGTGGGAGAGGGAGAAACAGGCTTCCCGCCGAGCAGGGAGCCCGACGTGGGGCTCGATCCCAGGACCCCGGGATCACGACCTGAGCCGAAGGCAGACGCTTAACGACTGAGCCACCCAGGCGCCCCTCCCCTCCCACTCTTAATCTAAGCTGGCTCTGTGAAGCCAATAGAACATGATGTAAGTGATGTTGTGTGACTTCTGAGGCTAATTCATAAAAAGCCTTGTATGTTCCACCTGGGTCTTTTGGAATGTTAACTTTGGGAAAGGCAGCCACCATGTAAGAAGTCTGCTCTAGGAATACAATGCTAAAAGGAAGCCCCAGTTAGCCATGGAGAGAGATGCCTAACCAGCCCTCAAGCAGTTCCAGCTGTTCCAACTAAAGTGCCAGTCACATGAGTGAAAATGTCTTCTTGGATGTCAAGCCTTCAGATGACCCCAGCCCCAGGCGTCATGCAACTCCGAGAGTGATAACTGCCTAACTGAGCCCAGCCAATCCACAAATTACAAGATAATAATTTACTGTTTTAAACTAGTAAGGTTTGGGATGGTTTGTTATGCAATAAATCAAAAATACAAGCTATCAAACAATACACATAAAGTAATACATATTTGGTGTTTATTCCTTTTCTTTCTGCTGGTAAGCTTGCTTGTTAAGACTGTAACTCAGTGGGCATACTACATCAGTTGGGGCAACAGGTTTTCTGATACTTCTAGAATGTGCTGCTATGCCGTAATACTGCACAATTAAAATTATCATCTTAATAAAAATATTCTGGTCAACTGAAGATCTTTTGAGATTATACCAATTCTCCAATTAACTCCATTTACAGACAACAAAAAATAGATTCTGAGCAAAGAAATCCCTACACCTTCAGAGTTTGGAATTCAAGTCACTAGGCATACTTCTTACGGCTTTCGTGTTCCACTAAATTAAACTCAGTGTGAGTCTTAGAAGTAAACTATGGAAACTGACAGGAAAAAAACATTTTATTCTAGGGGCACCCAGGTGGCTCAGTCGGTTAAGTGTCCGACTCTTGATTTCAGCTCAGGTCATGATCTCAGGGTTATGACATTGAGCCCCGAGTAGGGCTCTTTGCTGGGCGTGGAGCCTGCTTAAGATTCTCTCTTTCTCTTTCCCTTTGCCCCTCCCCCCAACTCCTCAAAAAAAGAAAAAGTTTTATTCTATAGGCATTCAACCAACATTCTCCTGTAATAGTTTAGAATCAAACATTATTTGCAAATACTTACACTTAAAAAACAAATGGTATTTCCTCCCTGAGATGAAGTAGGTATAAACTGTTTACAATGTAAAATTCAAGCACCACTGCTGTAAACACCCCAAGAACACCCAAGAAACTTTAAGATTTAATTCAATTTAAATATTTACTCAAGACTTTATTGTATATGATAATGAGATTGCTGGTCTTACCTGGATATCGACCATGTTGTTTATGAAACCTATCAACAGCCCGTAACATTAAATATAATACTATCTCATTATCTGGATTGTCCATGCTGGAAACTGAAAGGGAAAAACAATTCAGTGTAATTTGGATAATTCATTACATAAAAACAATGTAGAACTGAATTTACTATATACTCCAGTTTCAGGATACACGGCAATTCTATCACAAAATTTAAATATTTTGTGACAATAAAATAGAAAATGATAAATAATAGTAAAATAAAGGGAGAGGGAGATATGTTAAGATGAAACCCAATGTTCTTAAGGACTATTAGCTAGTCACATAATCTCTAATAACGTAGTAACGTTCTGACTTTAGCTCTTCTTCATATCACATAACTTACTCAGTAACCTAAAGATGATTTCATGTATATATTAAGTTTTTATTTTGCAGTTATGACTATTTGGAAGTATGACTACTTCTTGGTTTATAGAATAAAATTTACAGTACAATATTTACATTATCCTATAAATTATTATCATATACTCACTACTATTAAACAGAAAATATTTATTTATACCTCTAAAATTGATTAAAACTAATAACCTAGCATCAAAGGATTATTATACTTACTTATTTCCTCCTTGTTAATTGTATCCAAGCCATATTCTTCAGCTAAGGATCGACATCTTACCACTCGAAGAAATGCAGAATTGGTGCCTGAATACAGGAAAGACATTATGGAAGTAAACGGTTGAGATGTGAATATTCCAAATCACAAGTCACTCTAAGAACAGGAAATTTTGTATATACTCTTTACAGACATGGAAATGTGAAGAAATGCCTCTTTGGCTCTCATGGTTAGCAGAGAAGGCACTAGAACACAAATCATCTGAAATTCATATCCTTGGCAGTACAACTAGCTCAGCACTGAGTAAGTAGGTGATGGCACCTCTCTGAGCTTGCTTTCATTTGTAAAATGGGGATATTACCTTTGAAAGTTGTTCTGTGGATGAAATGTGCAAGTGTATCAAGTGCATACCTCCCACAATACCTGACAGGACTCAGTGAATAGTCATTTTTATCATTATTATGGATAAGTAGTCCTAAAGGAGAGCATTATATATATTGTGCGCTTTATATATGTAAAACTTTCTTAAAAAAACCCTTTGTATTATGGAAATTTTCAAACATACCCCAAAGTAGAGAGAAGAGAATTAACTTTCAAGTACCCAACATCCAGCTTCTAATCTGGTATCATATGAGCTAGTAGAGCAAACACAAATTCAAAAACAAGGTGCAAGATTGGTAGTGAAACAAAACAGTAAAACTAAGCCTCAACAAGCACTATGGAAGAGTCATTAAAGGAAGAACATGGATAAATACATTTTAAAGCTGGGGAACGTACAAAATATAGACTTTTGCAGAAGCTTAGGGCAGTAGCTACAGGGAAAAATTCTCAGACAGCATGTAAAACAAATTTTATTATTCTTAAACTAATTTTTTTTTTTTTTTTAGATTTTATTTCTTTATTTGAGACAGAGCACAGAGGGAGAGGGAGAAGCAGACTCCCTCTTAAGTATTTATTCAAGACTTTGAATAAATTAAGCAAGGAGCCCGATGGACACAGGGCCTAATCCCAGGACCCCAGGATCACGATCTGGACCAAAGGCAGATGCTTAACCAACTGAGCCACTGAGACACCCCTCTTAAACTAATTCTTTTTTTTTTTTTTTAAAGATTTTATTTATTTATTTGACAGAGAGAGACATAGTGAGAGCAGGAACACAAGCAGGGGGAGTAGGAGAGGGAGAAGCAGGCCTCCTGCGGAGCAGGGAGCCCGATATGGGACTCGATCCCAGGACCCTGGGATCATGACCCGAGCCAAAGGCAGACGCTCAACGACTGAGCCACCCAGGCGCCCCCTCTTAAACTAATTCTTAAATACAAGAAAATGTTTTGGGCCTCCTAAGGAGTTATCAAGATCCCAAGAGCCAACCCACTCTGAAACTGGATGACAAAATTCTTAATTCCATCAGTCATTTAACACAGATCAAAGTGAGTATTTAAACCAATATTGTCAATGTACATGTGACTCGAGATTTCACATCCAAAGTCTTCACATAAAACTTTCCCAAACTATTTAAAAGTAATAAGCTGAAAATAATTCTGTACTGACAATTTTCAACTGACCTTCATGTCTTTTCAGCACTGCCATAGACAGATAAGCTCTATCACTGACCGTCTTAAAACACCCTCTCCTTTTATTATGAGGGGAAAAAAACACCAACTCTTAGTAATTCTTATCTATACCACTGAGACCATGGAAAATTTTTAATGTTAGCCATTTAAAATTCCTGAAAACATTTCGATCAAGCGAAGTAAAGAAATTAATTCAAGGGGACTTACAGAGTAATTTTAATTCTTTCTCTGAAATGGACTCTGGTGCCTGTAAAGACAGAAATGCAGGTTTTGCTCCAGTATAAAAGAGGAGATGAACACAGACTGCAGCACAAAGCCAATCACTGGGAGATGGAGAGGCTTTCCCCAAGCACTGGAAGAGCACTGTAAAAACACCTTGTTTCCTTAGTGAAGGCCTTTCTCATTAGCCAGGTCAGAGATCCCTCTAAAGAAGCCTAGAACCAGGCCACACCCTCTATCTCTAAACCTTTTTGGCCACTGGAGTTACGCAATCAGGCCAAATGGAGCCCTACTGTCCGTGAAAGGTACAGTACGCTCGGCTCAGCAGCTTACCTGGCCGATAGACTGCAACAATTTGGCAACATGATTACCCACAGCAGCAGCATCCTTCTTTGCTTTTTCACGGTAACTGGAAAAGAACAACAAACAGCTGTTTTCAACAATTTTTAAAGTTAGCAAAATTTAAATATCACCATGAAGCAAATTTCTTTCCTTTTCATGAAAAAATACTGGTCTGGTAACATACAAATGTAAAAATGCCATGGAAATGCTAGCAGCAGCAGCTGTTAGTGGCTGGGAATCTCCCCAGTGTTGGTGATGGACTCTTGGAATCTACTAATGCCTGAGCTCCCTCTATAATTAACAGCAATTTAAAAACTACCCTCCTAGAGGGATCCACGATCCATGCTTCTGGGAGGACCTGACTATGTATGTTACTGAAGAACATGATTTATCTCCTTGAAGTTAAATCCAAGGAAAGTCAAATACTTCAAAACTGTCTATCTCCAGGGACGCCTGGGTGGCTCAGTCGGTTAAGCGTCGTCTGCCTTCGGCTCAGGTCATGATCCCAGGGTCCTGGGATCAAGCCCCATATCAGGATCCCTGCTCAGTGGGGAGCATACTTCTCCCTCTCCCTCTGCTGCTCCCCCTGCTTGTGCGCATGCTCTATTTCAAATAAATAAATAAAATCTTTAGAAAGAAAAAAATTGGGCGCCTGGGTGGCTCAGTCGTTAGGCGTCTGCCTTCGGCTCAGGTCATGATCCCAGGGTCCTGGGATCGAGTCCCACATCGGGCTCCCTGCTTGGCAGGAAGCCTGCTTCTCCCTCTCCCACTCCCCCTGCTTGTGTTCCTGCTCTCGCTATCTCTCTCTGTGTCAAATAAATAAAATCTTTAAAAAAAAAAAGAAAGAAAGAAAAAAATTCATGTAGAAAAAACAAATTCATGTAAAACCTATAAGGTCTATTTACACTTTCATTCTCTGAAGATGATCAGTGTTAAGCTGACTACCTTGATTGTGAGGTCATACTTCCGTCTATCCTCAGCTGACTTTCCCCAAGTTTTAAATAATTGAACTTTTAGACTAGGACAACAAAGGTGTGTTAGACAGTGGCTGAGGTGAAAAATACAATGTCTAGAGAACAGAGATCTTCTGTGTGACATCATTTGGTCCTTGAGGAACCCAAACCAGTGGCCCTGGATTCATCAGCAACATGCCTAAACTACATAAGGGTAATATCCACTGAGATCCATACTTATGACAGTCTATCTGGGTTCAGGCTAGTGACACTTAGAGAGTTGGTGTCCATCTACAGTCACAAACTCTTTAAATTATGAAACATTTTGATAAAATATTCATCAAACTAAAGACTTCGAAGTTTTAAGTTATAGATAAAAGTTCCTATAGGGCCATAGTTAAGAGTATAGAGCTGGGGGGCATCTGACTCTTCTTGGTTTCAGCTCAGATCATGATCTCAGGGTCGTGGGATCAAGCCCTGCGTTGAGCCCTACCTCAGCCTCTGTGCTCAGCAGGGAGTCTGTCTCAGGTTCTCTCTCTTCCTCACCCTCTGCCCCTACCCTTCGTGCTCGCTCTCTCTCTCTCTCCCTAAAAACAATAAATCTTAAAAAAAAAAAAAAAGAGTATAGAGCTGGGTTTCATGGGTTCGAATCCTGACTCTATTTCCCAGCTATCTGACTCTGAATAAATTACCTTTTCTATGTTTCAGTTTCCTCATCTGTAAAACTGGGACAATAATAGTATCTCTCTCATGGGGTTGTTGTAAACATTAAATTAGTTAATACACAGAGCAGTTCATAGCACAGAGTTAAATGGTCAAATATTAGGTTTTTATCATGAAAGATGAAAGAAAAAATCTGCCCCCTAGTCAGTAGATGGGAACTCTCTGTACTTTCTGCTCAATTTTGCTATAAACCTAAAACTATTCTAAAAAATAAGATCTATTTTAAAAAGTCTGCCCCTAAGTTTTTTTAGCTTATTTTTAAAAACTGTAACAGACTTGCATTTGATTTCTGATAGAGTGGTAAAATATGTTCATCTGTACTATTAACAGGTTAATTTATTGGTAACAGAGTTTGAAAACAGTGACTTACACATTTTGCAGCTTTATAAAATATGTTCATCTGTACTATAAACAGGTTAATTTATTGGTAACAGAGTTTGAAAACAGTGACTTACACATTTTGCAGCTTTATATATTTGCTTGAATCTGCGATCATATCAGGAATTGTGCCTCGAACAGGTAAATTTCCCTGACCCTCTTTGGCCACAAATTCCTTTAAGGCACGAGCTAAAATCCAAAATGATGGAGTCTAAAAGAGTAAGAAAAAAATTAGTATTAAATGGCATCTGAATTTGACCCAAAGGTTAAGATGGCACTATTTACTTTTGGTTGTTACCTGTTTGGTGATATTTATGCAGTGATCATCATTAAATATATCTTCAATACTGCTTGGGATCTAACAAAGCAACACAAAACATTTACTTATACTAAGAATGTGCCCATCTGTATTTCCACTCTTTCCCCAAACAAATTCTTTTAATTCCTACATTGTAATCAAATACAAACTTCTGATGTGCTTAGACTTTTTTTGTAAAGATTTTATTTATTTGAGAGAAAGAGAGAGAGAGAGTGGGAGCACATGTGCACACAAGTGATGAGGGGGAAAGAGGGAGAGGGAGAAGCAGACTCCCTGTTGAGCAGGGAGCCCCACTCAGGGCTCAATCCCAGGACTCTGGGGTCATGACCTGAGCCGAAGGTGAATGCTTAATTGACTGACCCACCCGGCCGCCACCATGCTTATTAGACTTTCATTGAGAATCAGTACCAGACAGAGATTTGATGAGGAAAGAGAGAATGGAAGGAAGTCCCCTCCTGCCCACTGGTGTCAGCATTAAAGACTGACCAGTTCTCTTCCATCATACATGGATTAAAAAGGGAGCCAAAGTAAATCTTTTGATATAGTTACATCTGAAGATATAACAAAGATTTCAGACATTACTAGCAAGCTAGATTTGTAGTCCATGTGTTTCCAGCTTGTCAAAAATGTGAAACCCTTACACCCTAAATCAGGAACTACTGGAAGAGACAACAACTCTGGCAAAAACTAGATAGTTAAATTAAGTACTTTTAATGCTGGCAAAAATCATCATACATTAATAACAACTATTGAAATTATAGGCTTTGATTCTACAGCTGTGTGGAAAGAAGAAATTTCTTATTGGTACTTCCTAACTGGTCTCTCTGTTTCTACTCCCAGTCCCCTAAGTCTATTCTTCTCACAAGAACCAGAATGATTTTTTAGATATATAAGTAACGTCACTCCACACCCTGCTCAAAATGCTTGAATGGAAAAAAAAAAAATGCTTGAATGGCCCCCTCATCCTCATCATGTTCTACCCTCTGTTCTGTGCAAATTTTGTTCACAGCACCTAGTGCATGTATCTGTCTGCTTGGTTCACCATACAGAACCTCACTATGAGAACCTTGGGTTTTTTTTAATTGGGGTAAATTTTACATTCAGTGAAATGAATCTTAAACGTACAGTTTGATGCATTTTGATTACTCTGCATGTCCTTTTAACCATCACCTCAATTAAGACAAAGAAAATTATCATCACCCCAGAAAACTGATTGATAAAGCACACACTTTAATTACTCAGCAATATTACCTCATTGTCTCCAAAAAGTTTGTAATGACAGCTTAAGTGCTTTCCTAATGTGAAAGACAACATTTTTTGCCATTTTAAATTATAAGAAAATTCTTAACTTAAAATACCAGTTGTGTTATTCCAAATTTCCCAAAAACCTCACTGGCAAGACCTTAACAACAAAACAAAGGGCATCTAAACAGAGTTATCCTCCAAATAATGTTTTACAATGTCATTAAGAACATTTTCCATTATATCCAAACAACTACTGTCAAAAGCAGACGCAGGGTAAGATTTAACTTTCAGGCAACACTATTTTGGGCCAGCAAAATATCACCTTCATTATATATTTCCTACACCCAAACTGTTACTATTCACAAATCATGTACTTCAAATAATGTATATAAATCACTGTATCACTAGTATACGCTGAAGCACCGATAACCATTTTAACAAGGACAATAGTCTTATTAAAACAAGATTCAATCCATATTATAGATATTAATTTCTAACAACTTTACAATTTAGGAAATATTAACTTAAATCTAAAATAAGGGCACCTGGTGGCTCAGTCAATTAAGCCCCTGACTTGTGATTTCAGCTTAGGTCATGATCTCAGGGTGGTGGGATGGAGCCCAGCATCTGGCTCTGCACTCAGCTGGGAGTCTGCTTGGGATTCTCTCCCTCTCCCTCTGCCCCCACCAAATCATGCACACATGCACACATGTTCTCTCGCTTACTCTTTCTCTAAAATAAATAAATGTTTTTTTTAAAAAAAAGAAAAATATAAAATCAACTATTTCACATGAGGACTTCAGAAAACACCTTTCTTGTATGAATTCCTC
>NC_138384.1:17477571-17489985 GCF_054177405.1 Leptonychotes weddellii | reverse complement strand
GAGCCACCCAGGCGCCCCCCTCATCAGATCTTAAAAGGGAGGACTGGATACTGAAACTTAAGAAGAAAGAGGCTTGGGCGCCTGGGTGGCTCAGTTGGTTAAGCGACTGCCTTCGGCTCAGGTCATGATCCTGGAGTCCCGGGATGGAGTCCCGGGATGGAGTCCTGGGATGGAGTCCCGCATCGGGCTCCCTGCTCGGCAGGGAGTCTGCTTCTCCCTCTGACCCTCCTCCCTCTCATGCTCTCTGTCTCTCATTCTCTCTCTCTCAAATAAATAAATAAAAAATCTTAAAAAAAAAAAAAAGAAGAAAGAGGCTTATCATTAGTCATTTTTTAATTAATATTAGCAGCTAACCTTTGTTAAGCTTTTACTTTGTATCAGACACTACTAAGTGTACTTCACATTTTATTGTATGAATGAATCCTCACAACAACCCACGAGGTAGTTATCAGCAGCACCCAGTTCCTCATTCACAGATGAGGAAACTATCATTAGTTATTTAAAAAACTGTATGATGAGTGGCTCCTAAACCTCCCCTGAGAAAAAATAAAATACAAGCTCATGATGGCACTGTCTGACAAAGCAGCTGACAGAAATCCAACAAACAGCTTCAAGCAATTTGCTTTTCAAACTTTATACAACATTCAATTGTATCCCATCATATTACCTTGTCTAATCAAATCTCTGAAGTCTTCTTTTTCTTTATACGTTTTAGGTATTCGTCCATTTGTCTAAATTGGTTAGAAATTTTTAAATTCTAGTTATAAAAAATCAAAACATGGAAACTGAGAGTCCCAAGTTTCCCCCATTCTCCCATCCACATGAGATTTCATCAGCAAATACCTCAGTGAAATCAGACTGACTTGAAAGAAAACAAAAACCGTGAGCCATTTCTCTACATTCATTCCCCACTGCCAGTTTCAGAATGACATTTACTGATATTTCATTTTGTTAATAAAAATATCAGTATCAAAAGATTTAAACCAGATTTAAACAGAAAAGCACCCACCTCCTCTATAACCATATAAAGAAAAGAATTAATCTCCCACTTTCCTCCAATGAAATCCTTTATAATAAATTGAAAATACAGTCACATATGGAATTTGTGTTTTTAAAAAAGGACGTACTTCACTATACCACTGTGCTAAATATTTAGCTACGATCACAATCCATGGAGTATGGCTATGGTCCTAAAAACGAAAGAAAAATCAAAGAAAATGTCAGTATTAGTTAACATTAATTAGTTTACATTTAGCCTTTATCACATCATCTCATTTTCAACAAATCCAACAGTAATTATGATCATCTCCCACTATATGTAGTATAGTGAATGGAGGGAAATGAACTGCGTTAATGAAAATGGCTTTACAGGGGCGCCTGGGTGGCTCAGTTGGTTGAACGACTGCCTTCGGCTCAGGTCATGATCCTGGAGTCCTGGGATCAAGTCCCACATCAGGCTCCCTGCTCGGCGGGGGGTCTGCTTCTCCCTCTGACCCTCTTCCCTCTCATGCTGTCTCTCATTCTCTCTCAAATAAATAAATAAAATCTTTAAAAAAAAAAAAATGGCTTTACAAACTTTTTTTAGAAGCAATATCCAATTTAGTCCTAATATGGCAGGTTTGTACTAAGACTGTCCCCATTTTACCGTCAAGAAAAGAGTCTCAGAGATTGCCACCTGAAGAGAAAGCTCAAATCTCTTGATTTCAGATACCAATCCTAGACTGAGAAAACTCTGTTTTCTGGTCAAATACCTGCATTTTAATTAATACATGGGTAGGAAAAAAACCACATACTCCCTAAGTTACATAGTCTATTATAACTATCATTATTTCTATAATGAAATATGGAGTTGCTTTGGTAACTCTTCAAACACTAAAAATAACTTTCAAGAGGAATTAATTTCAACAAACACCCACCCCAAATTCACACTATTTTAAAAAGTACATCTAATTGTTTACAAAAGGGTCATGAAGAAGGCTGCTGGGATGTTATCCAATTTCTTGACGTGGGTGTTGATCACACAGATATATTCAGTTAATGAACTGCTCTTCAAAAAAAAAAGCTTTCCAAATTTTGGTGGAAAACAAATTTATTTCAAACAAAATAAGTACAATGTTGTTACTATGTAATCTGGATGACAAGAATATGGATGTTTATAATATTTTCTCACTATGGTGTAATTCAAAAACCTTAGGTTAAAAAAAAATCTTTTAATCCATCTGTAAATGGAAGGTCATACATACTACCAACCTTTTTTTCCATATGATCCAAATCATAAGACTGAAAATGTTCTCTCAGTTCAGGAAATGGCTTATCCAGTCGTAGATCCTCTAATGCATTATCTGGATGAGATTCTATTACTGTGAAACAAATAATCCCAAAACATAGACTTCTTTAGTGATACTTCTGGAATACACTACATTATAGGGACTTAAGAAATCTATAATTTCTGAGAGAGTGGGACATCCGGCTTGCAAGCAGGCAGAATCGTTTTGCATGTGATAAAAGAGCGACTTAAAAATGGGTGATGTTGAGAAGGGCAAGAACATTTTTGTTCAGAAGTGTGCCCAGTGCCATACCGTGGAAAAGGGAGGCAAGCACAAGATTGGCCCAAATCTTCATGGTTTATTTGGTCGAAAGACATGTCAGTCCCCTGGATTTTCTTACACGGATAACAACAAGAACAAAGACATCGCCTGGGGAGAGGAGACATTGATGGAGTATTTGGAGAATCCCAAGAAGTACATCCATGAACAAAAATGATCTTCACTGGCATTAAAGACAGGAGAAAGAGCAGACTTGACAGCTTATCTCAAAAAGGGCTACTAAGGAGTAATAGTTGGCCACTGCCTTATTACAAAACAAAAATGTCTCATGACTTTTTCTTATGTGTACCATATTTAAATTGATCTCATACACGAGAATTCGGATCATGAATGGCTGATAGAATATTTCTTTTGGACAGTCCCGATTTAAATAAGATGGGCTCGTGGCTAAATGAATAGGATCAGCTTTTTGAACTTTGATAGTAATTCTGGTTCAGCAAGTGCTGTCACTGTTTTCCCCTTCCAGAGATTCGATTACAATTGATTAGTAATGGTCAGCTTTTCACAGAGATGGTAAATGCCATCTCTAAACTTACAGAAGATTAGTTTTATATTTAGACTGATATAACTGATTATATTAATATATATGTAAATACTGAGGAAATCCCTTCACTGTCTCAGAACAGCAAGACTCAGCTGTGTTTCAAGTTGTGTTTGATAGCCTGTTAAAGGCAAGGGCTGAAGATAAGCTGGCAGTGTCCACTTTATCTTTTTGGTCTTAACTATGCCAATGCGGTTAAAATTCCCTGCATCTAAAATGTTGCCTTTTGCTTAATGAAAGGCATTTTAGTGTGGTTTATGTACAATATTAAATAAAGAATATTTAACACTTCTCACATTTTATAGATGATCTGTAAGGTCACATGCTTTTAAAATTCTGTGCGACAAGATATAGCAGCAGATTTGGCTTGTGGATTCTTCACTAAGTCAGACTAAGTTATAATTCAGGATTGTCTTCTAAACAGCTATTCAAAGACACAACTGTGGAATTACCATATATGTATGATTGGTAATGGTGCTTTTGCCAACTCGTTAGAAGGGTGAAAAATGAAAAGATATATCATCAGCACAAGTTTGTAAATTATGTGATAAGGCTTAAGATAATTAAAAACAAAATCACAGATCATGAAAAAAAGAAATCTATACTTTCTAAATGGGCATAGGACCTACAGGTTTTTTTCTGTTCCTTTTTTTTTTTTCCCAAGGAATTGATTTTATTTTTTTTTTAATTTTTTTTTTTTAAGATTTTATTTATTTATTTGAGAGAGAGAATGAGATAGAGAGAGAGCATGGGGGGGGAGGGTCAGAAGGAGAAGCAGACTCCCTGCTGAGCAGGGAGCCCGATGCGGGACTCGATCCTGGGACTCCAGGATCATGACCTGAGCCGAAGGCAGTCGCTTAACCAACTGAGTCACCCAGGCGCCCCTGATTTTATTTTTTAATTTTTTAAAGTAAGCTCCACGCCCTATGTGGGGCTCGAACTCACAACCCCAAGATCAAGAGTCACATGCTCCACCAACTGAGCCCGACAGGCACCCCTTTTCTGTTCATGACTGAGATAAATTTATATATACATATATATTTACATTTTTCTAAATGCACAAATCATAAGTGGACTATAGTTTTAATAAGAGTAAACTCAAAATTCCTCTAGAGCTGAATTTTCTTGCTATTATAATTTTAAAAGACCAAAACTGATAAAATATGTGTTCAGATAGTACTTAACAATCTACCTTTCCCCTCCTGTGGTCTTCAATAGACATCATCACCATCTACCTAGACCTCTTCCCTAGAAACCTGATGGTTATCCTTTACTTTTTTTTTTTTTTAAGATTTTATTTTTAAGTAATCTCTGCACCCAAAGTGGGGCTCGAACTTACAACTCCAAGATCAAGAGTTGCATGCTCTTCTGACTGAGCCAGCCAGGTGTCCCTATCCTTGATTTCTTTCTTCCTTGGCCCAACATCAGTCATTACACAGCCTAATATCACAGTTCTCCATATGGGGGGAGTACAGGAATGTGTAATTTCGGTGAGTGTTTAGAGCTAGGCCTAGTTCTGTCACTTGCTAGCTGTGTGACTTTAGGCAAATAACTTAATCTCTCTGTGCCTCAGCATCCTCATCTGCAAAAAGTAGACATAACAGTATCTACCTTATAAGGATTTTGGAAAGATTACATGAAATAATCCACATTACGGCAGGCACACAGCCAGCAACGTTAATTATTATTTACCCCTTTATTATTATTATTTATTATTATTATCTACCCCCTCTTCCCTATCCTTGTAATATCTGCCTTAGGTCAGGGGCTCGGTCTCTGTCTCTCTCACCTAGTTACGCCACTGGAAATTTCCTAACAGCAACCCCTGCCTCCAATCTTTGCTCCTTCAAACCCATTCACTCTCCACCCCACTTCAGGGTACACATTTGAAATAAAATTTTCTCCCTGTCACTCTCCCACTTACAACTCTTAAAGGGCCTACTACCACCTGCCGAGAGCTTATGCCCAAAAGCCACCCCCTAACTGCCCAGGCAGATACTACTCCCCCATGATACTACCAACACCAATGGCTATCACTACGCCAGCAGAGTTCCCTGGCTCAGAGCCATGCAGGAATACTGAATGAAAACTGGATGATGATTTAAGCTTAAAAATTTCTAAGTAGGGGCACGCCTGGTGGCACAGCCAGTTCAGCGTCCGACACTTGGCTCTGGCTCAGGTCATGATCTCGGGGTCATGAGACTGAGTCTCACATCGGGCTCCCACTCAGTGTGGAGTCTGCTTGAGATTCTCTCTCTCCCTCTGCCCCTCCTGCACGTGCTCGCTCTCTCTCTCTCAAATACATAAATAAAATCTTTTTTTTTTAAATTTGTAAGTAAAGGTCTAATATCATCCTTGAGCTAATGCAAGCTTACCTATATATGACTTCAGTCTCCTATAACACTGTTTCCTTAGAGCAGTAGCTAGGTAAATGCCTTGCTTATTGTGTAGAACTGTACCTGAACTGGGGGAGCCTAATGCCTCTATGAGAATGCAATGAAAGATTGGTAGAGAAAAGGTGGTACGACGTCCATGTGTCACTGTGACCCACATACCGTGGCTCTCACCTGTAGCAGCCCTACATGCCCTATGTGGGTTGAGAGGCAAAAAAAGCTAGGGACTTGTTTTGCTCCTGGGCCTCCTAATAAGATGAAGAAGCTGTACTTGTTGTATCTCGTGCTTTGTACCCTTCTATAACACTAAGTAAAGGAAATATTAAAGACTATTGATTCTGATTGCCACTCTGAACCTGTAACCAGAGTTGTGCTGTTAAAATTTACTTTGTAATTTATTTATTTATTTATTTAAAGATTTTATTTATTTATTTGACAGAGAAGAGACACAACAAGAGAGGTAATACAAGCAGGGGGAGTGGGAGGGGGAGAAGCAGGCTTCTCTCTGAGCAGGGAGCCCAATGTGGAGCTCGATCCCAGGACCTGGAAGCATGACCTGAGCCGAAGGCAGACCCTTAACGATTGAGCCACCCAGGCGCCCCTAAAATTTACTTTGCAATTTAATACTGACTTTCTATGGGGCACCTGGATGGCTCAGTCGGCTAAGTGTCTGCCTTCGGCTCAGGTCATGATCCCAGGGTCCTGGGATCGAGCCCTGCATCAGGATTCCTGCTCAGTGGAGAACCTGCTTCTCCCTCTCCCTCTGCTGCTCCCCCCTGCTTGTGCTCTCTCTCTGTCTGTCTCTGTGGAATAAATAAATAAATAAATAAAAATAAAAAACAAAATTGATTTTCTAAATTGTCAGGTTTCTAAAAGCGTAGCTAAAGCAACCAATGGCAAGCCCCATAGGTGCAATAGACTTACCTGGATGTTCTTTTATAATGATCCTCATATAACCAACTAGTCCATATGTCCTACAGATCAAAAGAGGTATTTGTGAATTCCAAAGGACATCCGCTAAACGTAGTAATGTACTGTAAAGGAAAGCACAATAAATAAGAACATAAGCAAATGGATATAGGCCAAACATGAAAACACTCTAAAATAAAGCAACTTTCTTACTAAGTAATAAATGCAAAGATATATCTATTATATTTACACAAGCAGATCATGGATACATTGAAAAGCAATTCCACAAGACTGCAGCCTCACAGAAAGTGTATCTCTCGGACTAGAGGAACATGAAAGCCTCCTCTTTTGTATTAGGGAGAATGTTATTGAAAGACACTTCTTACACGTTTCCATAATAACGAAGAAAATATTTATAAAACCCTTATCTACACCCCCAAGCACACTCTGTAATTCTAACTAGTTTTCTTTTTCACTAAAAAATAACCAATGTTTAATTTAACTGCTCTAAATATAGTAGGAAAAGTTTCACATCTCAGTATTTTTCTCTTCCCCATCTTTTTGATGTTGGAGACTTATAAGCACTTCCATTAAAGGTTTCTGTGGAGTTTAAGAACTTTAAGAACTACAGGGGTACTGGGTAGCTCAGTCAATTAAGCATCCGACTCTTGATTTCGGCTCAGATCATGATCTCAGGGTCGTGAGACAGAGACCCACACCAGGCTCTGTGCTCAGCAGGGAGTCTTCTTGAGATTCTCTCTCCCTCTCCCTCTGCCCCCCCTCACCTGCTCTCTCTCAAATAAATAAGTCTTTAAAAAAAAAAAAAAAAGAGGGGCGCCCGGATGGCTCAGTCAGTTAAGTAGCAGCCTTCAGCTCAGGCCACCATTTTGGGGTCCTGGGATTGAGCCCTGCATGAGGCTCCCTGCTCAGCAGCGAGTCTGCTTCTCCCTCTGCCTCTCCCCCCGACTCTAAACTCTCTGTCTCTGTCTCTTTCTCTCTCTCAAATAAATAAATAAAATCCTTAGGGGTGTCTGGGTGGCTCAATCGTTAAGCGTCTGCCTTTGGCTCAGGTCATGATCCCAGGGTCCTGGGATCGAGCCCCGCATCGGGCTCCCCGCTTGGAGGGAAGTCTGCTTCTTCCTCTCCCACTCCCCCTGTTTATGTTCCTGCTCTCGCTCTCTCTCTCTGTCAAATAAATAAATAAACTCTTAAAAAAAAAATTAAATAAAATAAAATATTTAAAATAAATATATTAATTTAAAAATTTTTTTAAATAAAGAATTTTAAGAACTATAGTCTTTGCAGAGAAAACAAAACTATGCAAATCTAATAAGAGACTAAAATAAAAATGAATTAACATAAAAATTTACCTTTCAGGAAGCTGAGTTGCAACCACAATGGTAAACCTACAGAAAAACGAAGGATCATTGTCTAGAAGGTTTTCTGGACTCTATATAGGACACAGGAAAAAAATTAAACAATTTTATAATCATGTTAAACATGGCAGAAACAGTTAAGCTATTTTAGAACAAATGAGGCAACATGTTAGACTCCAGTGTTAAAGTAATTCAACTCTTAAATATACAAAGATTCAAAATTCTAAATGCTAGGGCACCTGGCTGGCTCAGTCAGTATAACAGGTGACTCTTGATCTCGGGGTCACCAGTTCGAGCCCCATGCTGGGCGTAGAGATTACTAAAATAAACTGAAAATTCCAAACTCTTAGGGCTCTGAATTATTAAAAAATTACATTTCCACATATATATATACACCATATATACCTCTTCCACAAAACTCCCGGAGACATCGTTATTTAATTCTTGTAAGAATTCCATGGCAGCCTGAGCTCGGTTCTTTTAAAAAAAAAGAGCATTTGACTTGAATTAGAAAAAATTTGGTTAAAATATAACCACTCAATTTACAGATCAAGCAAACATATTATAAAACTTCCCAAATTTCATGCATAGCTATGACAATTCTGCTTTTCATAGTATTTAAGCTGAGGTTCAACCACAATATTTCTTTAAATACTACTTAAATGACTATATTATTTGTACCCAACTTTTCTGAGCAGGCAAATGACCAGAAAACCTTGGGTAGCAGGCAGAGATATTCTGGACCAAGTTTAGACTCACTCTAACCTCCCACATTTATAATCCTGTATGAGAGGTCAAAGAAACAGTCATTTCCATTCAGAACACTGTATTAAGTTGACTATTATGGCTTTGTAAGAATTTTAATACGGAACATACAAAAATAAAAGATATGCTGGCTAACTCTTAAAAATCTTGTTAACCAGAATATTCCATCCTCCTTATGTTAATCTCAAGGTTTAGCTTTAATACAGGATACAGCTTAAAAACATAGACAGTACGTTTAAGTTCTTAAACTACCAAGCATATAAAGATTTGCGAGATTTAAAAAAAATAAAGCTAATTTAACTTTTTTCTCAGAGAAATAAAAGCTCTTTGAACGTCAAAGCTTTCCAAGCAATCAAAATACAGTGGCATCATTAGATGCTCAAACACAGCTATATTCTATAATAAACCGATGGTTTACCTTGCCGATGCTGCTTCTTTGAAGGAAAAAACTAGAACAGAATTAAAAAAAAAAATTAAGGGCTTCTTTGACGATAAAGGGAAGGTTATTTGTAACACCAGATATATTTCATTCATAGTATAAATACTAACTATATTTTAATAATAGATTATTAAATTTATTTAATAACAGCGTTCCTGGAGGAAGATAACAGGATGAAATTTGTAATCAAAGACCAGGCTAATAAATCAATGTTCCCAAAGTGTGTACCACAGAACACAAATTTCATAAGATGCTCTGAGAGAATAAAAGTTCCCTGGCTTGGGCGCCTGGGTGGCTCAGTTGGTTAAGCGACTGCCTTTGGCTCAGGTCATGATCCTGGAGTCCTGGGCTCGAGTCCCACATCAGGCTCCCTGCTCAGCAGGGAGTCTGCTTCTCCCTCTGACCCTCCTCCCTCTCATGCTCTCTGTCTCTCATTCTCTCTCTCGCAAATAAATAAAATCTTAAAAAAAATTTAAAAATAAATAAATAAATAAAAGTTCCCTGGCTTTACAAAGTTTGGGAAACACCATATGTTATATTTCCCTCTTGGAAATTCATAATAAATATATCACATGATATTAAGGTCTTATATTAGAGAAATGTTTAACTTCATTTGGCCCATTTCCAAACTCATTTGACCATGGAATCCATTTGCCCATTTAGCAGCTATTAACATTCCGTAGAGCCAGTGTTCCACGGACCACACTTGAGAAGTGCTATATTGAACTGCTTGCTTTTGCAGGTTAACTAAAACAGACTTATTCAGGTTTCCTCCCACATACGCTTGTCATGTCTCAAGGCCCAGATTTGAGGCTGGGCACCATTTTGTAGCATAAAATCAGTGGCTCCATAAGCAAAAGAAACCTTATTCTTATCACACACTGCTCTACCAACCAAGTAAGCAAAGATAATAGGACTTTTTCTTTATAGATAGATACCAACAAAAGGGTGCTGTTGTAGATACACTACCACCCAAAGAAAAGATATCAAAGCTCAATATGAACTAAATTCTGACTTTTCTTGAATGTACTCATTGTTGTCATATACTAACAAATACAATGAGAGATTCCAGCCTCCAAGTCTGGAGAAGAACTTGAAATCCAAATCTGGCAATGCTTTGGAAATCTATATTATGATCATCTTTAAAAAATAATATACAGGCCATCTTTAAAACAGCATTTTTATAGAGACAGTGGAGTATACAGAGAGATATACCTGGACTAAGCTCAGAAGAAACACAAATAAAAGGTAATTTTTATTATTCTTGTAATCCAAAAATACAATTTTTTTTTTCAAAAATACAATTATTTTAAATTATGTACTAACCCCTAGGGATCAATGCAAGGACTTAGGAATTGTCTAGATTTCACAAATCAAGGAATAAGGACTACTCCTTTGCACTAATAACAACAATGAAGACAGTAATGATGGGTACCTTTTATTAATGGTCTATCTGCTGGACACATATAATGACTTACTTCATCCTCACCATAATCCTAAACACAGGGATTATTTCCACCTGAGAGTCAAGTCACCTTGGCTGAGGAGGTGGAGCTGGGATTTAGGCCTTACTCTCCTGTGACAGTGCACTGCCTTCCCTAACATGCATGTGTTTGAAAAGAATAGAACATACTTATTTCCAGCATCCTCTCCGCTGACCTGATTTCCATCGATAATTGTAAATGAACCAATACCTGGAAGACAAAACAGAGTCAGTCAAGGACACATAATTTCTAGTTCAAAACTGTATGGAGTAGATTTACTACCACAAAACTACCTTACCTGGTAGTACCAAGTTTTTAAGAATTTCGGTTCCTGTGGCTGTTGCATTTATTAGGCAAACATGAGCAGATTCTAAAGCCTCTTGCCCATGATCACCCCACAACCTACAAAACAAGACACAAATTCAACACTTCTAAAACTTCCACACAAATCCAACTTTCTTATTTGGATGGTGATCTTTGATCTTCAAAGTGTTCTTGCACAGAATGGCTGATGTGATAACCACAGTAAACATGTGAGACAGGAAGAGCAGCAGGTGTTACGGGGACTATAGCTGAGTAACCTAAGATTCAGACAGGCTGATGCTTTGCATGATTAGAAGGGGGTCAAATCAGTACTAAAAACTTGGGTCTTCCAGCTCCTTGTCCATTACTCTTTTCAAGCCAGATAACTTATAGAACAGATATATTAGATATATTCATTAACATTAAAGAACTGCCTTAGACTTAAAACCCATTTGATCCTCTATTTCATTTCTCCTTAAATTACACAGAGCCAGTATATTTAAGATCTTGACATAGAATTTATCACTGTGACATCTCCAAGAGTGATAAAAGCTTTACCAAGAAAACTGAATTATTGTCATCTGGACAGCCTCATGTTGACTTCTATAGGAGTGCTTTAAAATATAAAACCCAATGCTCATTTTAATAGCATGATTAATAAATGCATACATTATCAAACACAAAGATATAATAAGAATCAGAAATATACGTTATAACCTGATTCACACTGGCATATCATTAACAGGGCAAGGTGCATGATCACACATGCATCATGGCATCTGGCCCAGTCTGGTTACCTTCACTCAGAAAGCCTTTTATCCTTCCTTGTCAGTATGGGAAGTATGAAAATCATTAGAAAAATGCCACAGTCTGGAGGACTGACAGGCTTTAATGTGCTTTCCCTATCACCTGATCAAAAACAGATGCCCTGTTATTGCGTAGCCAGTATGTCCTCCAGAGCATATCACAACTGTAACTATTTCATTTGGTTTTTTATTTGAGGAACATCCATCTCTCCATTCCACTCTAAACTCCATGAGGGCCCAGATAACTCCCTATGTGCACCCCTGGAACCGCAAATGCCTGGCACGCTGCCTTGCCCAGAGGAAGTGATCACTGAACAGCTGTCAAATGAATGGAGGAATAGCCTAGAAGAACCAGACAGACGGGAAACATCTGTTTTTTCTCTATGAAAGTAGGGCACACACAAGACACTGATAGATTTGGTTGATGGATGCTTGGGTACTCAGATAGTGAGCCTAAGAGAATACTGGTGCATCTCTAGGTAAGGCGTTTCAAGAAAGAGGCCGGACAAGAAATCAATCCTCTTTGCTCCCATGCTGGCCTAACTATGGAGAGCACGGCCTGGTTGACTCCTGCCTGGCTGTACAACTTTGCTTCTAGCAGCCTCCCTCTGACATTCCAAAACCGATAACCAATTCTCACTATGCAAAGTAAAATTTGGTCCTTAACTGGATGGGACTCAGCAAAAATTCTCAAATTTGAATTCTCAAATTCAAAAATTTTAATAACCTAAAATATCTTCTCAGCTCTTTCTTGTATGGTTATATCTGAATTCAAAACACAAGCAATGCTAA
>NC_138384.1:17458661-17477471 GCF_054177405.1 Leptonychotes weddellii | reverse complement strand
GGGGGGGGGGGGCGGTTTCCAGAAAGGATGAGGGCCAAGCATTTGTGTTACTTCCACTGCCTTAACACATAGACGATGCTTAATAAATAAGGAATGGGGTGTGTAAGGAGAAAAGGCAAGGTAGAGGAATTAGCCAAGGACCTGCCTAATGGCTTAGACCTGCAGTGTCCACTAAGGTAGCCATTAACCACATTTGGCTACTGAACACTAAAAATGAGGCTAGCTGGTCGGAACTGGGATGTGCCTACAAGTGTAAAATGCCAGATTTCGAAGACGGCATGAAAAAAGAGGTAAAAAAAAAATCCCTAATAAATGTTTATATTGATTAAGTGTTAAAATGGTAATATTTTGGATATATTGGGTTAAAGAAACTGTATAAAAATTAATTTCACCTGTTTCTTCTTTTTAATGTGGCTACTAGAAAATGTGTAATTACATATGCGGCTCACACAGGACAGGCATTATATTCCTACTGGACAGCGCTGGCTCAGGACAATCCCTAACACTCGGCGCTGCTCGGGGCGGCCGGGATGGGGTACACCCGATCCCCCAATTCTGCTAAATGAGGAGTAAGCGCCCAGCGGGGCGGGGCCGGCTGCCGCCCTGGTGACCCGCCAGACACTGGGGCGGCGAACCTCGAACTGCACACCGCGTGGCGGGCGGGCGGGCGCACCCCTCGGAGAAGGAGAGTTCCGACCCTCAAGGGTCACCCCGGGGCCCCAGGCCGGGGAGCCCCGGAAACCGGCTCCCCAAGCCCAAGACTGCCCGGCCCGGCCCAGCCGGAGGCCTGGAAGAGGCCCGACCGCGCCGCCCGCTCGCTTAGGCCCGGCCGGGACGCAAAGGAGCCCGCCGGCCGGCCCGCCCAACTCGGTGAGCCCTGGCTCACCTCAGCTGCCGGTCGTACTTCTGCTCCTTGAGCAGCTTCCCCGGTTGCGCCATGGCCGCACCCGCCGCGCGAACAGCCGAGCCCCGGCAGAGCACCACCACCACCTCCACCAGCACGCAGGCGCACTGAGCGCCCCTTCGCCGCCTCTGCCGCCCGCGCGCCGCCCGCAGGGGGCGCCACCACCTCACTGCGCACGCGTCGCCAGTCCGCCTGGGAGTACGCGACCACAGCCCATAGCCGGAACCCGGACAGAGGCGGGTCTTTACCCTATACTGCAACCCTCCTAGTCCGCCAGTCTGTGTCTTTGTACATGCGGTAATCGTGGGGCACTCGGGCTCTGGAATCCGGCAGATTTGGTTTTTAACCACTTACTATTTATGATATCTGCTCTTTACCTCTCAAATCCTCTGTTTGTTCATCTGTGCAGTGGGGATAAATGGGTCTCCAGCACCGGCTCCTATTAGCCTTAAATGAGATCTTGAATACACACAGAGCCAGACTCACAAAAAATCCTGTGTGGATAATAACTTTCATTATTATGGTCATTATTGTTCACTTATTTCTTCCATCCTCTCATGCAACAAGCCCACGCGAGGTCCTGTTTCAAACCACAAAGTTAGCTGCTCCCAGCTGCAGATAAAAAGACAAATATGTCCGCGGCCCTGTTCTTGAGAAGTTCACAGTCTCCAGAGGGGAGAGGGGACAGTAAGTAAGGACAATGTGGCCCTCCTATTAATAGAGGGAACCTGGGGTCCCGAAAGGTGCACAAAAGAACTCTACCCACTCCCCTTCTTCCCTCTCCAGGAAAGTTTCACATCGTGTGGGCAAGGAAGCATGTTTTTTTTTTTTTGCAGAGAAAGTATGGTCTTTTATTTTTTTTATTTTTATTTTTTTATTGTTATGTTAATCACCATACATTACATCATTAGTTTTTGATGGAAGCATGTTTTAAGCAGAGGGAACAGCAGGTGTCATTCCTGGGAGGCAGAGAAGGCATGGTAGGATGGAGGGTCTAAAGGAAGTTTGGTGTGGTGGGGAGTTAGGTGAAGGGTAGGACATGGTCAGGCTAGGTTGTGAGGCCCTTGAATATAAAAGCAAGAAGGAATGTAAAGCCCTCTACTTTCTGAAAAGAGCCACTTTTCAAGAAGAGGATGGCTGCCCTGTGGGGATGGGTGCCAAGGAAGAGTTACCCCAAGAGAAAGGGGGAGAGGAAACTAGAAGCCAGAAGAGCAGCAGGGAGGGAGATGAAGATTCTTTCCCTTCTATCTCCCAGAGCCTACAGGCACCTTCAGGTTAATAATTGCCTGAAATAAGATGAAAATGAGCACAGACCCCTGCCCCTAAACACACCCTGGGATCGGATGGGAGGAGAGACAGTTTGATGGTAATGATGCAGTGGGATGATGGATGCAATTCCCCTGGATGCTGTCCCCAGGATCAGGGTGGGGCACACCCTCTTATGACTTCCCTGGTCCCTACCCAGCACCCATAGAATACAACTGATGGGAAACAAAGGCATGAGGCTTTCCCAGCACGTCGTGTGCTTATGCTGTCACATTTCCTTCTCCGGTTGGACAGGTGAAATATAAGGGATAATAAAATACACCCAAGGAATGTGGGAAGGTCAAAAGACAACAGGTAAGAGTTCACTGCTTAGCTTCTGATGTTCTTCATGGACTGCATGAAAGGAAACATCCCCAAATTTGGTGGGGGAAGTCATAATGCCTATGAAGAAATGTATGAATTTGACAAAGGTTTGTGTTGGGAGTGTCTGTAAAAAGATACGGCACAGTATTAGATTCCTAGAACTGCTGTAACAAAGTACCACAAACTGGGTGGCTTAAAACTATAGATACGTAGGGGCACCTGGCTGGCTCAGTCGGTAGAGCATGTGACTCTTGATTTTGCGGTTGTGAGTTCGAGCCCCACGTTGGGTATAGAGATTACTTAAAAATAAAATCTGTAAAAAAAAAAAAGATTCTTACATTAAAAAAAAAACCCTACAGAAATGTGTTGTCTCACAGTAAAACTTCAAGTCTGAAATCAAAGTGTGGGCATTATGTTTGTTCCCTCTGCAGCCTGAAGGGAAGAATCCTTCTTGGCCTTTCTAGCTTCTGGTGGTTGGCTGGCAATGCTCGGCTTACAGCTGCAACACTTCAATCTCCGCTTCCATGGTCACATGGTACCCTCCTCTCATGTCTCCGTCTGGATCTCTCCTCATAAAGACACCAGTCACATTGGATCAGGGCTCACCCTAAGGACCTCATCCTAACTTGATCTCATCTGCAAAAACCCTATTTCTAAATACTGTCACATTCACAGGTACTAGAGGTTAGGACTCAGCAACTTTGGGAGGAGGGGAGGACCCAATTCAACCCGTAATAGCATGTAAAGGTGCCTGTGCTGGATCTGTGGAGGTTGATCAGACCCAAACCTTGCCACCTGAGAACTGAGGGCCCACTGATGACCTATTCCTATTGTGGAGGTCAGAGAATAAAACTAGGAATCAAACTGGGAAACCATGGCCTCATTCAGTGAAGCCATTGGTTTTCAAAGGGCGGTCCTGGACCAGCATCATCATCATCACCTTGGAACTTGTTAGAAATGCAAATTCTGAGGCCCCATCCCAGACGGGCTGAATCAGAAGCTCTGGGGGTGAGGCCCAGGGAATCGTTTTAACAAGCCCTCCAGGTGATTCTGATGCACACTCAAGTTTAATAACCACTGACCTAGGGGTCCTGGCTCAGTCAGTTAAGCATCTGCCTTGGGCTCAGGTCATGATCCCAGGGTCCTGGGATCGAGCCCCACATCGGGGCTCTCAGCAGAGAGCCTGCTTCTCCCTCTCCCTCTGCTGTTCCTCCTGCTTGTGCGTTTTCTCTCTCTCTGTCAAATTAAAAAAAAAAAAATCTAAAAACAAAAAAAACACTGACCTAGACCAACCCCCCACTGAACAAAACAAGTGGGAAAACTGAGCCCTATAACCACAGTATTACCCCCACTTACTGAGCACTTACCATCTTCCAGGCAGGCCCTTGCCATGCATCACCTCATTTTGTGCTCACCCAATGCAACAGATACTGTTGCTCACCCCATTTCATAGACAAGAGAGCAGAGTCTTGGAGAGCCTTACATTAAAAGTGAGTACAATTCCAAAGCCTCACAGCTATTACAAGATGGTACGAGGATTAGAAACAAACACCCCAACAGATCTGGCCAGACCCCAGCTCAGATCTATTATTTTACCCGTCCTGGTTGGTCTTGGCTGGGGGAGACTGGATCCTTGGGCTCCCAGGCAGTTTGGGGCTAGCTCTGCCCTTGAAGAGCTTACAGTATGTGGGAAACCAGCCAGAAAGAATGAGTCACACCCCAGGACACCCTCCCTGGCCTCCACCACTATCTCTCCCTTCCTGTCCTTGCCTATCTTAGCCCTTTTCATCCTGGTGCTCTTTGGCCAATTTCTTGTCTTTCTCACTTACCCCTCCCCTGAGGCAGGTGTGGCTCTATAATGTTCACAGTGGTATCACCCATGCCTGGCCCAGAATGTGGCATTAGTAAGTCTTCAATAAATGCGTATTGAACAAAAGAATAAATTTTGAAAACTACTTCCACCATACTTTCTCATTTTCAAATGCCTTACTGGCAATACATATATCATTGGATTTGGTAATTCCACATTTAGTAATTTGTCCCAAGGAAATTATCAGACACACATGCACAGATGTATACATAAGAATGTTCGCTGTAGTGCTATTTACCATAGTGAAAACTGTAAATAATCTATACATTAGAGCATTGTGCAGTTATTGAGTGCGAAGTTCTCCAAGGCTGATCGTGCAGAGAAATGCTTACCATAGGGCATTAGGTGAAAAAGCTGGTCACAAAGCTATACATATGATTCTGATTGTTTTTTCAGCACTACTAATACATATCTAAAAAGCCTGGTAGATGGTCACTAAAATGTTAACAGTTTTGGTTCTTAGGTAATAATATGTTCAGTGGTTTTAATTTTCTTCTCTGTGTTTTTCTGAATCTTCCAAGTTTTCTACAATGAATAAGGTGTCACTCTTATAATTGCAAAAGGAGTATTTGGGATTCTAAATGTGCCCAACAAGCTAAGGAAAAGGGGAAGGAATAGAGGTTCTAGGGTCTAAGGAGTACATCCTTGACACCAGGAGTCTCACAGATATCATGTTACCTGACCATCCTATTAGCCTCCTAGACTCTCATTCCCATTTTATAGATGAGAAGACAGGTTCAGAGAGGTAAAGTAACTTGCCCCAGGTCCCACAGCCAGGTATGCTGGGAGCCATATCAGGGCTCATTCCATCCCACTGTTTGTACACATATACATACATACATGGAGTGGAAATTTTTTTTAAAAAATACAAAAAGCTCCAATTTTGCTTTTAGAGTCTCCAGGCCACAGGGCTTATGGGCCTGGCCTGTGGGTCCTATGCATAACATACAGTGACAGAGTCATATACAGTACATAGGACTCTACTTGTTGGAACAGCATTGGACATCTGTTGTCTCAACCAATACTCACAGGTTCCCCATGAGGTGGGCAGGGAGGGACAATCTCCTCATTACCTTGTAGAGCAAAGGCATTGTACCTTTGAGAGAGGAAGTGAGATCTGGTCAAGGTCACTTGATGAATGAGATATGGCTGTGTAAGCTGCTTCTGCCCTCCTCCCCCTTCTCCCCCCCCCCATTTATCATAGCCCTCATACCACCCACCCCCTGCCCATGCTCCTCCTCCCTTATAAACAACAGTGAAATCCAGGAGCCACTAATGCCAGTGAGACCAAAGAGTAAATTTCTGGGCAGTGAAATCAATTCATTTTTAAAGACAGCACATAACTGAGACAGGAGGCACCTGAATGGGGGTATCGTCTTTCCCAAGTTGACCGGAATGGGCTGCTGGGGTAACGGGGGCTTCACCTGAAATGGGCAGAAACGGGCAGAGTGCATCGGCTCCTCTCACCTGCCTGAGTGCCCAGCACTCCAGAACCCGGAGAAAATTGCTGGGTACAGGAAGGAAAGAATTAGATCAACTTGTATGTGGTTGTTAAAGAGGTAATAGTTTCTTCCAGAAGGTACAAAGGAGTAAGCCTTAGTGTCCCTCCCACCCCCATTCTGCACCTTCCCCACCCTTCCTGTCTCCCAGTCTCCTTCTGGGAGGCAAACACTCTCCCAAGCCTCTCTTAAGTCCTTCCAGAGAAAGTCTTGCATATATGCAAATGACAATCAAATTTAAAATCCACTTCCTCCCCCTCTCCGTGCTTTTAGACATGTTGAATAAGGGACTCAGCAGCACTGGATTTTTGTCTTTGCTCTGTTACTTGCTATTTTCCCTAACAACTTCTCTAAGCTTTACTTTCCTCATTTGTAAAAAGGGGCAAAAATC
Source organism: Leptonychotes weddellii (assembly GCF_054177405.1). Taxonomy (NCBI): domain Eukaryota; kingdom Metazoa; phylum Chordata; class Mammalia; order Carnivora; family Phocidae; genus Leptonychotes; species Leptonychotes weddellii. The sequence goes on along the minus strand of NC_138384.1, from coordinate 17,471,178 downwards.
CACCTAGGGTTGGTGTGCAGATGAAATTGGATGCAAAACTATATGAATAATTCTAACTTTTTAATTAAATACCATAAATAAATATGGAATAGGCCTGGGTCACTCTGAAGAGGTGAATCAATGAAGTAGCTACATTTGGAGCCCCTCCCCAGAGCTGAGAGTGTTACAACTCCCCCAGGAGAAGTGTGGCTGCTTCCTCTGGGACTGAGCAAGCTTTTGTCTTCTTGGTCTGAGGATGACAGTTCTGGCTTAGACCTGGGGCCCTGACAACGTTGCATTCTCTGTCACACGCTGATTTTGGAGGCCCCATCCCCTGAATCTCTATCATGAGTCTCCTGCTGCCTCCTGACAGTCGTATTTCTAGTAAGAGTGGCTTCCAGCTCCTGGGTCAGAGAAAGGCATCTAGGCAGGGCTGGGAAGTCACTGACTGACCTTGACCCAGCCAACCAGTTGTTGATTAATCTCCACAACTCTAACTTGCGGAACTGAGGTTCAGGGCCTAGAAGAGGGAAACTGAGATAACCACAGAGATGTAGGGGAGTCAGGCAGACAAATGGCTGATTCCTTCACAAGGTCAGCCAAGAGCAGGGCCTGAAATAGTCTCCTCTGGTCAAGGTCAAATGGCCCTTCACCTCCTGTTGGGTACAGGTCCCTGGCTGGGATCATTTGTCTGTCCTTCCATCTACCCATCTATTTGTCTTCCCAAAACTGCCTGCTGAGGCCTAGTCAGAGACAAGGCCTATCCTTGGCACAAGGCCACATCCTAAGATGAATCAGATTGGGCGGCCTAAAGCCAGTGGGTGGAAGATAGAGGACGCCCGGGCAAGGAGGGCACGACAAAGACCAAGGCTTGCAGGTGGGCAAGTGTTGGGCCAAGGCAGGCAGTGAGGTCGAGTACAGGGTGGAGGGCCTGAGTTCCCAGCAGGTGTGCCAAAGGTCATGAAGAGTCAAGGAGAGGAAGGACAAACAGCAGGCTGCAGAGGAGCAGGCAAAGAGTCCTGCAGGGAAGGAGGAAGCAGTGGAGAGAAGAAGAGGGTGGGAGGCAGGGTCTCAGGCTTGGTTCTGTGAGGGAGCTCTTGACCATCTGTCCTCATGCCCGCTGGTTGATGCTACTTCCTCCCCACTCCCCCTTTGGGGTCAGGGGTCTGGATTGCCAGTCCTGTCCCCTCTCCTACCCCAGACTCCTAGATCCCCATTACTATGGGACCCCTGCCCCCAGCACCAAAGAGAAGTGGTAAAGAGCACAGTGTCTAGAGTGAGACCATCTGGGTGGGAATCCCTTGCATGCTGCGCAGATCATTTTACCTCTCTAGGCTTCAGCCCTCTCTCTGTGAAAGAGGCTTCTTGGAAGTACCACCAAATGTTAGGGTAGCTAAGAGAGCTGGATGGCAGGAAGGACCCACAGCTTGGCCCAGCACCTGCCACAGTGTCTGGTTCCAGTTCTGGACACCTGATGGCCAATGCACTTTGCAGTTTAGAGGGGACTCTCCAATCCCAGAGGACTCAGGACCCAGAGTCCAGGTCCCCGGTAATGGGATTTGCCGCTCAGGGACAAGCCCCGGGATGGGATGGGATGTGGAGAAACCAGGGCAGTCCTCAGCACAGTACAGTTCGGAGCCTGTACACGTGAAAAGTGGGGAGAGTCCTCTAGCCAGGGTGGGGGAGGGGAGATGGGGAGTAGGGAGAGAGCTTTAGGTCCCCAGACCCCCCACCTGGACTCAACTCTGGGGTTCAACTGGCCTGCGGGCCGGCGCGGGCGGGGCACCGCTGGCCTCTTTAGCCCTGCTGGGGGTTGGGGGGGCGGGTCCCCCAGGAACTGCTCCTCCCGCGCGCCGCAGCTTTAAGAGGCTGCTCGGCGGTAGCGAGCGGGCCGGAGCCGCAGCCGGAGCCAGCGGAACTGAGCGGAACAGGCAGGTGCACGGCTGCGGGGACAGCAGCGGCATGACCGGCCACCACGGCTGGGGCTACGGCCAGATCGACGGTAGGTACAGACCCCGCCAGCCCCTACCCTCCGGATCTAAGCCCCGACCTTCGAGCCCAGTCGGATTTCCTGGACCCGCAAGCCCCCCACCCTCCGGCCGGACCGGGACCCCGCTCTGGTCCAGCGCCCATAACCCAGGCCACCTGCCCCGCCCGAGCCCCGGCTCCCCGACTCCTGGCCCAAAGTCCGCGCTGCGACCCGGCCCGCCCCGCCGCCAGCGAGCCACCCCGCGGCTGAGCACGCGTCCTGCCACCTCCTCCGCGCAGCCCCTGACTGCCGTTCTCGCCCAGACCTGGGCCCCGAACTCACTCACCCGCGGCGGGCACAGGGGGCGGAGGTGGCCCTGGGCAGCTGGGGGCGGGCGGGGCGGGGCGCTGTGCGCGGGTGTCTGTGCGGGGAGCGCGCACGGCGTGTGTGCGGGGACCTCCTGGGAGCCGGGCTCTGCTGGACAAGGGCGCGGTGTCCCCGGGAGAGTTTCCCCGCGGAAGTGTCGGAGGTTTTGTGTCGGCAGGTATGTGAAGGAAGGGGGAATTTGGGGGTGCACGCGTGTGTCTGGGTGTCTACATCGAGTAGGGTGTCTGAGCACGTCCTGGTGTGAAGCGTGGGAGCGCATGGCCCACATCAACCTCCTGTCTGGGAAAATAGCTCCCTGATCCTGCCTCAGTTTCCTTAGGATGCAAAGGAAGGGAGAAGAGGCAGAGGTGAGAGCCAGATGGCTTGAATGTGGGTCTGGGGCAGGTCAGTTACATTTTGGGCTATTTTTTACCAAGCTGGGGTGGGGGTGTAGGGTAAGGGCTCCCCCCTCCATCCGGTGAACAATGAAGACCCAAGATCCAGGCTGCCAGAAGGAAACCCCAGGCAGGGTAGGTGGATGTGCGGAGACAGGGAAGTGTTGGTGAGAGGAACACTCCTCATCTCCCCTTTTCTGGGAATCACTCTTTGAGGGAGGGTGGAGGTCCTGGGCTAGTCTCGGGGTTAGGAGGTTGCAGTGGGCCAGAGGGAGCTGGGGAGGTGCTGTGATGTGTCTGGTTCCCTCTGGGACATAGGGACATAGGAGCATACTTTGGAGGGGAGACCCCCAGATCTGGGCATGGAAAAGCTAGAGACATTCAGAAAAGGGCAACAGAGACCAGCAGAGTTGGAGAGAGAGGCAGAGAAGGGGCAGGTTGAGAGAACCCATAGAAGATCATCTTCCCTCTAGCACCTGCTCTGAACTAGGTTCTGGGTGCTTCCTCCAGAAGTGGAGTCCCCTGACTGTTAGTCCTGCCCACCAGCTCTGAGCATACAGTATCCTATATGGCCTGCCCCATGGGCTTGCCACCCTCAGGCCACTGCCCCTCACCCAGCCAGACCTGGGTCATTCAGTCTAGGGGCAATGAGGGAGGGAAGGACAGAAGATAGAGGTGCGGGCATGCAGCATGCTCGCAGGACTTCAAAAATAACCCAGTGGGTCTGGGCCACGATTCTGAGTCATCCACTGGGGACACAGCTCTGTCGGCACCTGCTGCTGTTTTCTCGGGAAAACTTAAGAAGCCAAAAACGGGGAGAAGCACCAGCCGGCAATAGCTCTAAAAATAGGTTGTATCTCAGGATGTTCCCCAGGGAGATGCCGAGCCTCTCGGCTGCAGATGGAGCCTCTGGGAGGCAGGTGGTGGGCGCTCGTGGGTGTGCACGCAGGTGTGTGTGTGTGTGTGCGTGTATGTGCTTGCACGAGCATGTGTTTTGCTGTAGTCTTTTATTGCAGACCTGGGTTTACAACAGTGGGTGTTTGTGTGTGATGGTGCATGTGCGTGTGTCAGGTATGGTCGGCAGGACTGTGTGTGTGTTTGTACTCATGTATGTTGCTGGGCCTGGCCACTCTGGGCCCAACGAACCCAGGTCACTGTACACATATGTGTGCACACATGAAATTCTCTACAGATCTGTAGGTAGATGCCAGGGGAGGGCAGTTGGGGCTGCCCATGCACATGCTGTATGTTTATATCTGTACCCAAGTTTGTGTGTGTGTGTGTGTGTCCACGCGCGCATGCATGAATGGTCCTCAGTTCTTTCATCTATGAAATGGGGATCATGCTGGTTTCTACTTCACAGTTTGGTTGTGAGGAGCAAGCGCATATCACAGAGCCCAAAGCTAGGTTGACTTTAGCTTTTGTTATTGTAATCACAAACACCAACACAAACGTGCTCAAGGTGTGGGAAGAGGCTAGATACCTGGTAGGGTCAGGTCAGGGACTTCAGAGGCCTGGGGTTCACTGTGAGCATGCACTGGGAGTTGGGGAGGAGTCCCTGCCTAGAGCCGCCTCTGGGCTTGTGGCTATATTGTGCTCCTCTCTGGGCCTCCTATCACCTCTGGGAGGAGAGTTTTAGTGAGGCCATTTTGCAGAAAGGAAATGGAGGCAGAGAGGGAAGTGGCTGAGCTGGGACTGGACAGCTCCAAAGCAGAGGCTGACATCTGAAGGGATATCGGGAGACGGTCCCCCACGGGCGTCCTCGGCCTGCAGCCCAGAGATCCCAGCTAGCCCTAGCCCTTGCCCTCTCCCCACCTGCAGGCCCCTCACAGTGGCACAAGCTGTATCCCATTGCCCAGGGAGACCGCCAGTCACCAATCAATATTGTGTCCAGCCAGGCTGTGTACTCGCCCAGCCTGAAGCCACTGGAGCTTTCCTATGAGGCCTGCATATCCCTCAGCATCGCCAACAATGGCCACTCTGTCCAGGTGGATTTCAATGACAGCGATGACCGAACTGGTAAGTGGCCCTTGCCAGAGGCTGGCCCCCCTCCCACTGGGGTCCTCACCCTGCACAGGGGCAGGCTCAGGAAGGGCAGGTTGCTGTGGTGGGGAAGGAAGGCTCTACCTCTCATCAGCTCTGAAGCCTTGTGCTGAGCCTCAGTCTCCTTATGCATACAATGGGAGCAAAAAGACCCTCTTTTCCTCTCTGGGTTCATAGAGAGGAACAATGAAAAACGGAAGTGATGTTTGCAGTGCTGACATACAGCAGATCCTTAAGAAATGTGAATTCCCTTCCTTCTCTTCCATTTACTGCTTTAGGTCAGGTTTGTTTTCACTCCAGGCCCTGTCACTGACCTGCTGTGTGGCCTAAGGCCAAACCCTCCTCCCTGTGTGATCTGGCCAAGCCCAGAGACAGAAGGGAGCTAGAGTGTTCTCTGTGCCAGGTCCCTTGCTAAGGTCTTAGGAGGCTTTTTTATTCCTCTCAAGAACTCCCCTCTAAGATGGGCAAGCAGAGACTCAATGAGCGGGGAAGCCCAAATCAGCCTGGTCCAACCCCAAAGCTCGTGTCTCCAGCCCATCCTCAACCTCAAGATTCCAACCAGTTGGGCCAGAGGAGGCCAGCAGGAACTTATGACATCTGTTACCCTGGGTTGAGAGTGTAGGTTCTTTCATAATAAATTCCTAGGCAGAAGCCTCAGGAGTGCTCCTCAGTGAAGAGATTTTATCCTTATGAACAGGCCTATGAAGGGTGGAGTGGAGCAAGGAGGGAAGCTGCTAGAGTTTCTTGTGTAAGGAAGTAATTGGTACTCTGCCCCTCTCCACCTCCCCCCCCACACACACATACAATGAAAGCACACAAGGGAACTTAACGTTTCAAGCAGAAAATCAAAAAGCAGAGAAGAGGAGGGAAGCCAGAGAAGAGTGATCTTAGTTGCTTAGCCCTGAGTTCCCTGGTAGGCTAGGAAAAAAGGGAAAGAGGACCAGCTATAGTTCTTATTGCAGAAGGGAAGAAATCCAGCAGACCCTCAGAAGAGAGACAACCCTTCCTGGTACAGAATTTTTAATAAAGCCTCTCACCAGAGCTTGGGGGAGGGACATGAGGTCTTGATGACCCTAAATGACAGTTTTTAAAGGAACAGCTTTCATGTGACTGTACCTTCTAACAGCCTTCAGAGGGCATTGAGGCTTCACTTAGTGAAGTAGCTTAGTGAAGGCCATTGTTGTCGGGAAGTGGGGAGGGAGTCCAAGGGAGCATGCCTCTGGATCGCTGATCCAGTGGCTTACTTTGAGGCCTGGCTGGGGCTCCGTCTCCTACCAGAATGCCCAGGCTTGAGGAGGCAGGGAGTCAGTGGAAAGAGATTGAGCTTGGGAGTGAGACAGTTGGGGCTCTGCCACTCACCAGCTGTGTGACTTTGGGCAGGACACCTGCTTTTCTGAGCCTCAGCCATACATCTGTCCAATGGGGGTGATAATATGTTCCTCTCAAGAACACTATGGGGTTGGTGCCAGCAGAGTGCTGAATACATGGTGAATGCAGAGTGAGTGATAGTATAATCTATAGTCAGGACAGAGGGAAAGGGCTAAAGGAGCCAAGTTCAAGGGGTTAGGTAGGGAGTTTATTCCCTGAGAGACCACACTGCAGCATCCCAGGTGGGGCATGCTCAGACGGGTGGGCCCCCAGAGGTCATATCAGGGAGCTCAGCCTGCAGGCCCTCATGCTCCTGCCTCCCCAGGATGGGACAGCCTGATCGGGCCCTGCCATGGCCACCCTCCCAGACTCCCTTTGTCAACCCTCTAGGAATGCTATGGACAGATCCTGCTTCTTGGATAAGGCCAGGTAGCAAGGAAGGGCCTTTGGACTGTTGGGTCATCCTCCTCCTCACAGGACCCACAATGAGCAAGGCCCTGCCCTGGTCACCCATTCTGGACGGGCCTCAGAGTGGAACTCTGAGCCTAGGGCCGTCACCTGATCCAAGGGCTCACATTCAGGCCTCACTGGGGCTCCCTCCACTGCCAGATCCCTTTCACCTGGAAATTCAATCAGTCCCAGGAGGGTGCATGGCCCCAGCTCACCAGGTATCAGGGTGAGAAAGTCACAAAATCAGCACAAGTAGGGACCTCCCAAGAGGCCATGGGAGATGGCCTGGGCCTGGCCATCAGAGTGTGGACCCTCAGGAGCTGGTCTCTGGACAACACCAGGTCCTGAGAACGCTCAAGGTTCTAGGGAGACAATGTGATCTGGCGAGTAGGGGCTTGGGCTCTGGACTTATGAAGGATATACAGGCTTATATCCTAGCTCAGTGCCTTGCTGTGTGACCTTGGCCAAATGCCTTGCCCTTTCTGTGCCTCATTTTCCTCCATTATAAGATAGAGATAACAAAAGGTTCTGTCCCTCATGACTTCTATAAGGCTTCTAGAAGGACTAAACAAAAGAATCCTTCTAATCTAGCCCTGGGTCAGGGATCCAGACACGAGAGGCCTCTTGTTAGCGGTAATGGGGGCCTGGGACAAGGTCCCAGCTTCCATGCAAAAGTGGGCGGGACGGGTGCCTGGGTGGCTCAGTCGGTTAAGCGTCTGCCTTCCGCTCAGATCATGATCCCAGCGTCCTGGGATCGAGTCCCGCATCGGGCTCTGTGCTCAGCGGGGAGCCTGCTTCTCCCTCTCCCACTGCCTGCCTGTCTGCCTACTTGTGCTCTCTCTCTCCCTCTGTCAAATAAATAAATAAAATCTTAAAAAAAAAAAAAGTGGGCAGGAATGGGGAGGATGGCCAAGTGGACTGGTGTATTCTGTCACTATCTCTGCCACCTGCAGGGCCCAGGGGACTGGGTGAGGATGCACCCAAGCCTAGTTAGCCCAACGAATTTTCCAAATGAAAACTTTCTCCCGCCCCTGGACACTGGCCTGGGCCTGGCACCACCACCTGCTGGGAGGTGTGGGATCTCTCACATCAGTGACTACACACCCCACTTCTTCCTGCAGTGGTGACTGGGGGGCCCCTGGATGGGCCGTATCGGCTCAAGCAGCTCCATTTCCACTGGGGCAAGAAGCACAGTGTGGGCTCAGAGCACACGGTAGATGGCAAGTCATTCCCCAGCGAGGTAAGGGCCCTCTACTGGAATCCCTGTACTGTTTGGGGAAGGACAGGAGAGTCAGGGACTTGATGGGTGCTTGGTGTGGAGCTCTGGAGAGGGTGAGGAGGGGCACCCAGGGGGTTTGGGAGAGACACCTTCCACCTGCCCCCAGCACAGGGTCTTCCAACTGAACTCTGCCCACGGATATCCTGGTCTGTATATCCAGAGGGAGTTTTCTGAAGGACAAGTCCAGTCCCACCACACGCTTGCTAACAACCCTTTAAGGACTGAGCCTGGCATTCAAGGCCCCGCGCGTAGTGGCGTTGCCTGGCCTCATCTTTTCCTGACCTCTCCCCAAATTGGCCGGCATATGATGAATCTCCTGTCCACACCCAGCTCTTTCAAACCTCCAGGCTTTTTGCCTATGCTATTCTCCCTGCCTGGGGTACTTTTCACCAGGGTTCCATCTGATAAGCCCCTGTTTACTCTTCAGACTCAGCTGCAGGCACCGCGTCCTCCAAGATGTGTCACTCAGAGGGCCATTATCTATCTCACAGCTCACTGAGGGCAAGGCCCGAACCAGATTCCTCTTTAGGTCACCTGGGGCTCAGGAAAGGGTTGGGCCCAGAGCAGTGTGGATGTTATCTGTGACCACTGGGGGCTCCACTGGGGGCTCTACGGCCCCTCCCAGAGGCCTGGGAGGTTTAACAGCCTTACCCCTCTTGCAGAGGGGCCAGGAGTCCAGTGGGAGTGAGGGAAGCCTGGCTCTGAGCTCCCATGGCCTCTCGGAGGCGCTAAGCACTGGCCTTGCCCCTATAGCTGCACCTTGTTCATTGGAACGCCAAGAAGTACAGCACCTTTGGGGAGGCAGCCTCAGCACCTGATGGCCTGGCTGTGGTCGGTGTCTTCTTGGAGGTAAGGGGTGGTTACTGGGGCCAAGAGGGGCACGGGAAGCCTGGCGCTGCCCTCTCGTTCCAAACATGGTGGGTGCTGGGGGCTCACTCTACCCTTTCCCTGACAGACAGGGGATGAGCACCCCAGCATGAACCGTCTGACAGATGCGCTCTATATGGTTCGATTTAAGGTGAGACTGGGGGTCCATACCCCTGACCCAGGGCAGCCTGGCGGGAGGGAGGAAGAGGCTGGAGCAGAGGGTGGGCCCAACCACTGCTCCAATCTGACAGCAAACCCCTGCTGAGATGAAGGGTACAGGCAAGCAGCCACAGTGCCCAGCAAATAACTCCTCTTCCCCAGCGTCAGTGGCCTCGCGGAGTGCCCAGCACATCACCCGGGTGGGTATGGGACTGGTAAGATGCTTGTTGAATCAGTGGCCATCCTACAGGCAGCTAAGGGCAGTTGGAGGACGTGGCAGAGACAGAACATGGAGACCAGAGGGCTCTAGGAGCAGCAGGGTTTACATACCGGCAAACAGGTGGACAGGGCCCAGACCCGGGGGGAGACGGCATCTGGTATCACAGACCTACGCCCACATTTGCATCAGTGGGCCAAGGAAAAGCCTAAATCCTGCCGACAGCAAAGAGTGGGGAGGATGCTGGTCTGGTCCTAGTGGCAGGTCTATGCTGATTCCTGGGTTTGCCTGCCCTGCCCCAGGGAACCAAAGCCCAGTTCAGCTGCTTCAACCCGAAGTGCCTCCTGCCTGCCAGCCGGCACTACTGGACCTACCCGGGCTCCCTGACGACACCCCCACTGAGTGAGAGCGTCACCTGGATTGTGCTCCGGGAACCTATCAGCATCTCCGAGAGGCAGGTGAGTTCTCCCAGAGTCCCGGGTGAGATGGGAGGATATGGCACTCAGGGCCCATCCCAGGGAGTGCCACCCTCCCAACCGGCAAAGCTACAGCTTATGGTCCCACCATCAAGGCTCCCATCTTTTGCTAATAAACATTTAGATTCCTTTTTTTGTTTTGTTTTGTTTTAAAGTAGGCTCCATGCCCAACATGGGCTTTGAACTCATGACCCTGAGATCAAGAGTTGGATGCTCTACGGACTGAGCCAGCCAGGCGCTGCCCACCCCCCACTTTTTTTTTTTTTAACATTTAGATTCTTGGTTGGGAGTTTGCTTGATTGTTAGTCATTAGGACATAACCACAGGCTAAGAGGGGAGATCCCTGGATCTTAGGATGATCCCTACTGTGTTAGAATCTGAATCCTGCATTTGTTGATAAGTCTTAGCTAGATGGATTTGGAAGTGGAGCTAGGTGGAGCAGGGGCCAGGTTCAGAGGCCCCTTAGTGGGTGGATAACTGAGGTCAGGATCCCAAAGAGAGAACAAGTGGGGAGGAGTGGGGACAGGACCTAGGAGCAAGAGGAGGGAGAGGTGGAGCCAATTGGCCAGGTATGCCAGATGATGTGTCTGGGATCAGAGAGGACCACAGCACCCCCATTCTGCCCTGAGTATCTCTTCCGCCTTCTCAAGATGGAGAAGTTCCGGAGCCTACTTTTCACCTCAGAGGATGATGAGAGGATCCACATGGTGAACAACTTCCGGCCGCCACAGCCACTGAAGGGCCGTGTGGTCAAGGCCTCCTTCCGGGCCTGAGCCGCCTGCCTGCCCAGCCGGCCACTAGAGCACCATTTTCCCAAGGGCTTCCATGTCAGCAGACACCAAACCATCCGAGGCTCCCTGCCTGGGGGGTGCTGTGGACCACCCCCTTCAGCTGGCTTGCTCCTTGGCCACCCTGGAGGATTCTTGATGGGACCCTCAAGTCAGGGGACACCCTTCAGCTGGGGACAGGAAGGACAGGAGCTGAGCATGGTCCAAGCCTAAGGCTGCCTCTGCTCTCCAAGACCCAAAGGCCCCTGGGAATCTCCTCCCGTCTTGCCCCACTGGCAGCAGCAGCAGCCCCACCCTGAGCTCACACTGTGATGGACGAGACCCAGCTCTCTGGGGCAGGCACCTGGCATTGCCAGGAAGACTCAAGCAATAATTAGAGGGGGGCAGGGCTGCCCTCTCGGCGTTACCTCTTTTGCAGGCCTCTGCCATGCACGCACCTCACTGCCGGGCCATTAAAATCAGCACCCAGCCTGCTGGAGATGACATGGCCTTTTCCCTCCAGCCACCTGCTGCCCTGGGCAGACACTGGCTACAGCTTCTGTAGTATCTTCCCTCATCCCCACCCAGCCACCAAAGCCACCTACATGACAATCCATCCATGCAAAGATTAATAAACTCATTTATTCATGGAACAAATACCCACTGAGTGCCTGTGCTGTATCAAGGACTGTTCTAGGCATTGGAGGAACTGACAGTGGTGAGTCAAGCAGAGTATGTGGGGAGGGACAAGGGTACTGAGCGGGTGAGGGTTATAGAGAGAGCAGGGCAGGGGCCATGGGAGCAGAGAAAAGGGGGAGGGCCTACCTCATCTGGTGAAGAAAATTAAATTCCAGCCAGTATTCCAAGGCAGAGAGAAGGGACCAAAAAGTTTGAAGCCAAGGGGAAGCAGGTGTGCAAGCCTAAAGGCGAGAGAGAGCCCAGAGTGTGGAGCTGAAAAGGACCAGGGACGCTGGAGCCCTGGGGGAGAGGCTGGGACTCTCCCGAGGCTAATGGGGAGTCACGAAGAGTCTGGGGTAGAGGCGGGGCAGAGCCCCATGTGCAATGGAGGAAGATCCCTGGGGGGTGGGGATGAGCAGGCAGGAGTGGCAGCAGGGAGGAGGCAGGGGCCAGTGGCCCGGAAAAAGGGGACAGGATGGTAGAGGTAAGGAGCAGCGGGGCTGGATGAGAAAAGTTTAGGAGGTGCAGCCCAAAGATAGGGTTTGGCTATCAGGGAAGGAAAGAGGATCCAAGTACCTGGGCCTCCACCCGGACTGGGGAGCCTGGGCAGGAGCTGACCAGGGTGGACGCAGCACTCACAGGGCCCGGGAGGGGAGTGCTAGGAATTAGTGGGATGTTGCGGTCTTAGCCAGGGGAGAGGTAAAGGGTTGGGCTGCTTTGGCGTATCTTAATTCAAGGTGATAGTGAGGTCTAGGGGCTAGAGGGGAGGGGTACACAGGAAAGAGGGGGCCCAGGATGTCCAGAGGAGGAAAAACAGGGAACCCTAAGCAGGAGCTGCTGAGAAGTAGGAGAAAAGCCATAGAATAGGGTCCAAAACACCAGGGGAAAGGGACCCACTGGGGGCTGCTGAGGAGTCTGAGGCAGGGCTGGGGCCAGGATGAGGCATGCATGCTCAGGCCCGACCCTGCATTTATAGGAGCCTGAGAGTGGGTGCCTCCTTAAGTTTGCACCCTAGGTGCCTCCTTGCCTCGCCTCAGTCCAGCCCAAATCTGGAAGGCTCCCTAAGGAAAGCACACAGGTGGGTTTAGAGACCCCGCTCACTGTAACCCAGATAGAGGGGCAGGGGCAGGCAGCAGACAGCCAGGGGGCTAAGGCCTGAGGGGAGGTGACAACTGGGACAGCAAATTTGAAGCAGAGAGATACATTCCTGAGGGGTGCTGGGTCAGGGCCTTTGCAGAGATGGGAGGTGGCCTGTCTGAACACCCTTAGGAGGGAGGCTGAGCTGCAGAGACTAGAGGGGCTGGCGGTGCCTCTCTCTGCTCACTTCACCATGGCTCCTGTCATTGTCACTATTTCCAGAAGGGCACTCCTGGGTTATGCAGTACTTCTGGACTTTGCATGAAGCCATAAGGAGAGGGAAGAATTGGGTCTGAGACTTTTAGCTTCGAGCCATGGATGCAGGGAAGGGAGAGGCTTGTTCAGTTGGCCCCTCTCACTCCCATGC
>NC_138384.1:17351279-17458561 GCF_054177405.1 Leptonychotes weddellii | reverse complement strand
AAAAAAAAAAAAGGAAGGGTGGTGTCTCGAGGACAGTTTTGCTCAGCTTGAAGGCAGGCAGCGGCAGAGAAGTAATGCTAGGAAAGCTGCCTCTGAAGGCAGGCCAAGGGCCAGGGGCAGATGTCTGACTCTCTCCTTAGGATCCAAGAACTGTCTTCACCTCCATTTTACAGACGAGGATGATGAGGCTGGAGGAGGATAAGTGGGCAAGTGGTAGAGTTAGGATTGGAACCTGGATCTGTCCCGTAACTCTCCTGCTCTATGCCAGAGAAAATGGGCCCAAGGGAGGGAGGGATGGGTATGGTGGTGGCCACGTGGAGTTGGAACAACAGGCTGATGCCACTGGCCATGCCAGGGACCTTGGCCAGCCCCTCCCAGGGATGGTGGCATGACAGGCTTGGCGCCACCGAGGACTTGAGAAATGGGAGCTGGTGTTACAGTAATTATCCCAAGGCTGCCAAGAATCCTCACCCATTAAATCCTTCCCCTTAATTCGTTTTTTTAATTTAAAACTATTTTAAAACCAAAAGTGGCCTCCTTATAATCACAGCCCAAGATTTGACCCTTTTACATCCAAATGGGATGCCCCAGTAGGATCCCAAATGCCTCCAGCAAACCTGGCCTCAAGGGACCCAGGACTGTGTCCTGAATCCTTACCCAGGGCAAGACTGCCCCCTGGCACATTTGGAGCACTCAAGACAAGATGGGCTCTGTTTGCTCCCAAGATCCCAGAGAGCTCTCCCTGGCAGCCGGGGTGGCCCTCGAAAACATCTGGGCTGGTGGCCCAGGCCAGCGGCCACAGCATGCTGAATCTGTGCCCAGGCTAGGGGCATCGCCTTCCCTCCAAACCTGGAGGAGCCAGGCCCTGGGTCTCAGAGCATCTCTTCTCTGCGCCTCCAGAGATGGGGTGGCTGTAAAGACCCGGCCCCCTGGAATTGTCTGCAGAGGACTTGCTCCCAACCTTGTAGTTACCTCCACAGCTGCTCCTGCTGCAGAGGCCTGAGGGGTCCCCATAGGGCTAGGCAGGGACACCCATCGGCCAGAGTGCTCGTCTCTGAGGACAGTGGTCTGTGGCCTGAGCAAAGGTTGGGGATACAGACAGAAAGGGTCTGAGGTGAAGGTTGCAAGGTAAGCTGACAGCCCCGCTGTCAGAGCTGATGTCTGGGAGGGCGCCTCACTGATGTCCAAGCTGAGAGGTCCTGGAGCAGGACGGAGGCTTTGACTGCTGCTAGGGCTGGCCTGAGGATGGGGTCACACAACAGCATCTGCCCAGCCGGGACATCTTGGGAGCCCCCCATGTCCATGGGTCACAACATCCACTCTGAACTCACTCTCAAAGGCAGAATAAACTGCTGGTTGGTCACGATTCTGAGGGGCGTGGGGAATGTGATTCTGGAGCTGGAAGGTTCTGGTATTTGTCCTGCAGCCAGAGGCAGGGCCTGGGGCACACATCCCTTTTGGAGCCTTTTCTGCTCACAAACTTAGGGCAGATGCACCAGCGCCTTCCTACCTGGGCGTTGCACCACATGTCACTCAAGTCCTCGGAAGCTTGTCTTCTCCTCTGTAAAACGGAAATGATAGAATGTGAGTCTCACATATGTAATTCAAAATCTTCTAGTAGCTCTATTTTAAAAGATAAAAAGCGGGGGAGGTGCCCAGCTGGCTCAGCTGGTAGGGCATATGACTCTTGATCTCAGGGTTGTGAGTTCAAGCCCCACGTTGGGTGTAGAGATTTAAGTAAATAAATACACTTAAAAAAAAGAAAGTGAAGAAATATTAATAAATAGACAAATAGTAAAAAGAAATGTGATTTAATTTGAATAATGTATTTTATTTAACTTAACTATGTCCAAAGTAATTATCATTTCAACATGTCATCCATGTAAAAAAATTAACGACATATTTTACATTGTATTTTGTGCTCAGTTTTTCAAATCCACTGTGCATTTTACACTTACAGCATATCTTGATTCAGAGTAGCTACATCTCAAGTGCCTAAGAGCACATGTGGCCAGTGCCTACCATATTGGAGAGCACAGCCCAAAATGGATGTTTCCTTTTGCAGGGCCATCTGCTAGCAAGGTGTCCAAATAGGCCCCCTGGCTGGGCCGGTAGCCAGGCAAGGTGGTGGCAGGAACGAGTCAGATCTGCTCCAAGCCTCTGTCCTCCACAAGGGCAGTTTCAGAACATTTGATGCCAAATTGGCTCCCTCTGTCGGGGCCTTCCACCTCCAGGAAACCTCCAACCTGGCTGGCCCTGCCCCAGGTCACTCTGCAGGACCTTTGCTGTTCCTCCGGGAGAGAGGCCAAGACCCTCAGCAAGGAGCTGACTGCAAGAGACGATCAAGAGTGGGGGAAGGTGGTCGTGTCCCCGAGAAGGGTCCTGACTTGGTTGAGGAGACTTGATTAGTCTGAGAGGGCTTCCTAGAAGAGGGGTTCAAAGCCAAAGTACTTGGCATCCCAGCAGAAGCACAGAAGCCTCAGCAGCAGTGACCATTTACCAGACCGAGAGGAAGGCCTGGGTATCACCCAGCATGTGTCAACAAAGATGGGGGGTGTGGCTGGGGACACAGGGCTCCCCAGGCTCTGGAGGCCTCCAATGCCAGGGAGAAGTCTACCTTTATATCCAGGTGGCGTGAGGAGCTGCTGGAGGTCTGGAGCAAGAGCTGGGGGCCTCCTGGATTGGAGGAAGAGGACTCTCTCAGGCTCAGAAAGCACTAGGCATCATTTGGCCTGACTCCACCTTCCAACCCAGGCTCAAGTGCAAATTCTGGCAGGTACAATTCATCAGGCCCTCCTGCTGCCCCTCCTTGGCCCGGCGGAATGGACTCACACCTGGGCCCTGGCGGCTCTTGGCTTGGCAGTCTGTGAGTCTAATCTAAATCCCTTCAGCTGCTATTCAGTTTTTGTCTTCAGAGGCATGGGAGGGTGAGCAGGTGGCTCTTTAGTCCCACTCAGTTGCTCTCTTGGGACAGGCATTGTGGGCAAAAGCATGGGGGCTATAGGGTCACCTGGGCTCCCAGGGGTCCATCAGGTTTTCAGGAAGGAGCTCTTCCTCCTCGTCTCTCAGCTCCTGCTGGGAGTGGCGAGTCCTTGGTTGCTCTGGGCACGGGTATCTCCAGAGGGCACACGGTCCTGTCTCTCCAGTTACCCAGGGCTGCCCAGGGAACTGGGAAGCAGGTCCTTGCTGCCACTGCTACTGCGCCCAAGTGTTCAGGAGTAGAGTTTAGAGGGTGTGACTTTTTCAGCCCGAGGAAGCTATAACAGGGATCAATAAGCTGCCCAGGGAATCCTAGAGTATCCACACCAAAAGAACTCCTGTTCTGACGCCCCTATACAGACAGGACAAGTGAGGCCCAAAGAGGGAACAGAGCCTGCCGAAGTGAGTCAGTGGGAGAGCTAGGATTTATCACTCCTGGTCCAGTGCTCTTCACTCCTCAGGAGAGCCTTACATAGCAGAAAGGCCTGTACACAGAGTAACTCTGGGCTTGCCTGTCACGGAGCCCAGAGCTTGCCTGTCATTTGAGCTTCAGTGCTCAGTTGACGTGGTCCCCTGATGAAATGCAGGTACCCCTGGGAGGCAGTAACACCTTCTGGGGGAATGATTTTTATCAACTCCTTTTCGGTCTGTCCTGTGAGCTCTTCGCTGCATCTCGGTTCCACATCCGTACAGTGTGTTAGTGGGAGGGCCAAGGGGTCTAAGGGGGGACTTGAGGAAGGAGAGAAAGCAGATTTCCCAGAAGTAGAGCCAAGCTGTGGTCGAGCTGGGGGCCAGGCGACAGCTCTGGATCTCAGGACGTGGGTCGCCCCCTGGGCCCCTAAGCTACAAGGGGCCAAGGTGCTGGACCCAAACCGGCAGGGACAGATGAACGGAAGGGTCTCTCAAGCCCCCCAGACCTTTGCCCAACAGTGTGACAGGAGATTACCTGGGCTGAATTTCCAGCCAGCCCAGGTCATCGGGGCTTAGAGCTGGATTGCAATTGATGTACAGGAAATAAAGATATTCTGTGTGTTCCACATATCCAAGGCCCGTGAACTATGACCCATACAACAATGGCGTCTGAACTTTAGAAGTCAGTGCTTGGAAATGATTTCTCTCCTGGGAAAGCAGAGCTCTAATGGTTTAATTTCAGGCAGAGGCAGGTGAGCTGAAAAGATATTTTGGGGGCAGCCAAGCCTTTGAAGCCTTGGCCCCAGCACTAAATCTAGAAGCCTGTGGTTTCTGGGGGCAGTAGAGGGGACCTGGAGGGGAGCTCCTCCCTCCTGTTGCAGCGTGGGTCTACTAGGGTCTACAGAGCTGCTCACATGGGCCCTATGACCCCAGGCTGGGGGTAGGGGAGCCCTGCATCAACCGGGCTACTTTAGCTCATGCCGGTGGTAGCTCTAGCAACTCCTGGGGGCTCGAATCAGGGCAGCAGCAGCAGCTCTACAGTCTTTGGGGCGCCTGCCTCAATCTCAGTGCCCCCCTGAGGTCAGAGGTCATGCTGAGGAAAGAAAGTCAGGTGTCTGGCGGCAGGCAAGAGCTTGACCAACCCCAGCCAACTTTCCTAAGCCCTTCTGCAAGTTGAGACCCCTAGAGATGGATCCTCAGTGCCTGTGGCCCACAAGACTTGGCCGTGTCAGGAAATGTCAGGTTTCGGATTATTCTTTTTCTGCCCCTGTTCACACTGACACCCAGGACAACTGGGGTTGCAGCCACGGGAACAGAGATACGAATGGCCAATGTTTTGGGTGCTCCTAGCAGACCCAGAATCCCTTACCCTGAAACCTTTTTAGTTTAGCATAATTTCAGACTTTAGAAAAGTTAAAAAAATAATATAATGAATATACTGTAGACTGGTCACCAGACCCCCCCCATTTTATCACAGTATAAGAATCAAAAAAGCATGAAATTAACATTATGTTACTATTATCTCATCAACATACCTTATTCATATTTTGTCAATTGTCCCAATAACATCTGTTGTAACAGCAACGACAGAAACCCTCAGATCATGTCCCAGATCATGTACTGCATTCAGTTGTCCAGTGCCCTTAGTGTCCTTTTCTCTGGACGTTTTCTCCATCTGTCTTTGCCTTTCGTGACACTGAAATGGTCAGAGAGTATGGGCCAGTTAGTAGTAGGATGTCCCTCAGTTGGGTTTGTCAGATGTTTCCTCAAGGAGACTCGGGTTATTCGTTTTTCATAGTCTGAACACACCTATAGAACCAGCATCCAGATCAGCAAAAGTATGTTTACAGCACTCCCAAAACCCCCATGTCTTCATCAAGTTCCTACCTCCCCAAAGTAATCACCATCTTGACTTCTAATAGTATAAATTACATTTGTCTGGTTTTGAACTTCAAATAAATGAAATCATTCATTTCAGAAGTCTTCCTAGTTTCTGGCTTTTTGGCTCATATTATGTTTATGAGATTCCCAGAGCCAACTTTTTTTTTAGAGCCTACTTTTTATAATAATAAATGCAATACCTTCCATTATGAGCCTTCAACGAAAATCAAAGAAAATACAATTTATCTACACACCTGATTTCAAAAAATCACTTAAATGCCTTAGTTGTAATATAAAGGACAGCCCTTTATATTACATATTTATATATACAAATAACATAATTTTCAATAAAACAATATGTGTATCAGACTGTAAATGCTAGCTCACAAGGATGTGATGAGGTCTTTTGAGGCTTGTACCCATATACAGAAGCCTCGTAACATGGCAGCTACAAATTCATTCCAGGCAGAGGAACATGAGTATTGTTGCCATCGTGGTGTGATTTTCCTAGATAGTGAACAACTCCTGTACTTTTTAGAACAGACAAGAAAACATCCCATCTACTCACTGAATTTGAAAAACACATTTATCCACTGTACAATATTTTATAAGTCATCATATTTTAACTCATAGGAGGTGAAATTTTGTCTCTCAAGATTATGAACAGCACAATGCACAAATTAGGCATAATTGGTAAAATTCCAAGCAACATCAAGTATAATAATTCGCTATATATTAAAACTATACAAGCATTACTCTGTGTTTCCAAATAAAATGGAACCGGACTGTATGGAGTGAATAAGTCAGAGGGATAAAACATAGAGTATAAGGAATATGGTACTGTAATAGTGTAATATGATGACAGATGGTTCTACACTGTGGTAAGCATAGCATAATGTATAGATTTGTCCAACATGCTGTACACTTGAAGCTAATGTAACATTGCATATCAACTATACTTTAATTAAAAAAATAATTGGAAAAAAGGAACAAGGTTGTAGGCTCCAATGAAGATAAACCAATTCTTCACCTGTCTGAACATCCAGATGAGATATTGGAAGGTAGGGCAGGACTCAGACAATTCTTTGTTGGGTGAAACTGCCCTGTAGGACCTCCAGTACCTCTGACAACCCCGAATGCCAGGAGTCTCCCTAACCATGTGACAAGTGCCCCCCAGATGCCCTAAATGCTCTCCGAGGTGGTACCACAAGTCTAGGGGACAAAAGAGGACTCCATCTGGAGGTCAAAGAACCACAGGGAGAGGCATGTGAGTAGGGCAGAGGGGAGAGGGTTGGGCATGGCCTGAAGGAGGTGGGGGCCTAGGTGAGAGCACTAATGGGGGGGTTCTCAGGTGGGGCCTCTCCATAGCCAGCTCCTGAGGGTGTAGGCTGGTCTCTAGGGATAGAGGGTTGCAGACCCCGTGTGAACCTTGCTGTCTACCACCCAGCTCCTCCCTCAGAGGATGCCACCAGGACCTACACTTTCCTGGGCCCTGCATGCATAACCTCTCAACCACTCTGGGCCCCTCAGGGACTGCACCTCCTAAGATATAGGGGGCCCCATCAGCTGCAGCACCTATGGGGGCCTCCATGAGCTGAAAACCTACCTAAGCCACACACTGAAAGGATTATAGGGCCCTCACATAGGTAATTAAATATAAAAACAGCACAAGATGTTACTAAAGTGATAAGTAACTATAAAGAAGATAAACACAATTCTGCTTTCTCTCCTCACACTTTTATTTCAATAAAATATTAACTAACAAATTATTTTAAGGCACCTTCCTTTGGACCTCCTCTGAGGCCATGCTCCATGTGCCTGTGGGGTGACCCACAAGTAAACACAGTCCATGAATTGACTTTTTTTCATGAATTGATTCATTTAATTAACTCATTTCATGAATTGACCCAAGACCTTCTGAAGTGGGTACCATTCTTATTCCCATTTTGCAGATGAGATGCTGAGGATCAGATTGATTAAGACACTTGCCCCAGGTCACATGGTTGGAGCCAAGGCTGTACCACCACTCTCTAGGCCCCTTGAAAGGCATTAGCCTCCCCACTGATGACAGTGTCAGTTCCTGGTACGAGCCTTGTGGAGGGATGTGTATGCATGCGTACAGACACAGACAGACAGACACACACACTCCCTCCACCAGGTCTGGGAAGTGAGAGATGCTCAGGCGCTTCCCGCAGTGTGTTTACGCCCCCTTGTGGCCATGTGTCAGGCTGTAGCTTGGTCTCTGGTCCAACCTAGTCAATATCCACCAGCAGGGGCCCAGCCTAGCTAGCTATGCTGGGAAAGAAACTTGCCCTGGGGGGGTTACTACTTGTTAACCTATTTAAAATATTTTTGCTGCTGTTTGTGCTCCGGCTTTGCTGAGCACCCTAAGCTCTTGCCTCCTCTGCTGTCCAAGGGGCTCCAGTCCTGGGTGCAGCAGGCTACTGGTCAGTGCCACTGTGCACCACTGGGCTATTGGGAAAAGGGCATGTGGAGGCCTGAGGCAATGGCCCCACTGCTCACCAAAGGTATGGAGGAGGGCACTCCAGGCAGGGAAACAGCAGGGGCTTTGCCCTGGAGGTAGGTGCATGGAATAGAAGGTAAGCATGGAAAAAAAAAAGCTGAATTAAATTTGACCCAGTCTCCAGCATAGCCTGGGAATGGGGTTGCCCTGATTAAAGTGATGGGTCCTAGTTCTTCAGACAGAAATAGCTCCAGAGTCAAGGAAAGGAGGGCATCTCTGCTTCAACACCCCCACATACTCCTCTCTGCCCCCATTCCATAGTCACTATACAGCTAGGAGGAGGGATATGACCCCACAACATACATGGGAATGACTGACCCCGTTCAGCACAGGGTGATACAGAGAATCTAAATTTGACTGATGTCCCTTGCCCAAGTCATATATCCAGTCGATGACAGCGCTGGGGTTCTTATGTCTGCCTGACCCACAGCCCAGCCTCTGAAACCACCACATTACATGGGGTGCCTTGTGCTAGAGGAGGCTCTTGTCTTTTGGAAAAGCAGGTATAAAAAATGCTCAAAAACTTCATAAATGAGCCCCGAGGCCACAGTGCCACCCTGTCCTTAGGCAGGGAAGAAAAAATACCCAGTTCATGGATTCTCAGCCTTCTACAAAAAGTAGGGTGTTGAAGTGGAGGTTTCGACTGTTGCTATTGGCTGATTAAAGTATATTTGCTTTTCCATGAGTGTGTTTGCAATGCACTAGCCCACCATGCCCACTAAGAGACCAGGCTCAGAAAAGACATACATTGTTAGCACCCTTAGAGATGAAGGCCCAATTTAAATTAGTCTTTACCTAAAGATGCCTAAATAAGGGGCGCTGCCTGGTACAGTTGGTAGAGCATGTGACTCGATCTCGGGGTTGTGAGTTCAAGCCCCACATTGGTCCTAGACCTTACTTTAAAAAAAAAAAAAAAAGGTTGGCTAAATAAAGAGGAAGTATGGTGAGAGAGTAACTTTCTTCCTTCAGGGGAACTCTTCCTCTGGCTTCAGAGAAGCTCAAACTGGCCCCTTAGGCTATTAAATGTGGATAAAACACTTCTAGAAGAGTGGCTTGGCTGTGAGTCCAGAGAGCAGGGCTTGGACCCTTCTTAGCCACAAGCGTAAAGTGGGACCCCTGGGAACCTGGGGAAGTCAGTTCAGGTCTCTGGACTTTATTTTGCACTTCAAAGAATGGATATGTGGGCATCTCACAAAGTACATGGGTTCTGCCAGATGTGACTAGATTTTATAGCAAAAAGGAGGTTCATGGTGAAATATTTGGAATTGCTGCAATAAAGTTGGATGATTTCCTTTTGCTGCATGATTTCTCAGTGCCTTGACTAAGTCGTTGTTCATTGTGAATCTGTTCCAGGGGTGGGTAGACATGGGACTCTTTTCTCTCAGAACTTTTTTTCTGGGATGGTGCGCCATGGAGCACGCTTTCAGAAAGCATGGGTGAGATGCTTTCTCCTGTTCTCCTGATGCATTTCCTGATGCAACCCCTGACCCAAGGTTGCAGCCCTGGCCATAAAATTCAAGCCCAAGACCTTTGTCCTTGCTTTTCTCTCTTCATGGAATGCTCTCTCCCAGATAGGCCAGGCTCACTCTCTAACTTCCTTCAGATCTCTCTCCAAAGCCTATCTTATCAGAGAGCCTTCCCCGGTTTCCCTATATAAAATAGCCCTCTGGTCCCTGCCCCTCCTTTGCCCCAAGACAGCCCACTGGGCCTTCTCCTCTCCCACTCCTATGTGTTAGTGTGTAGGACAAACATTATTGGGGATTTTCCTGATTATTAAATATGTGCTGCATGTTAAAAAAGAAAAAAGAAGTGTATAAAGAAACAAATGGAAAAGGAAAGAATGTGAAAGTTTCATGACCCAGAGATAAGCATTGTTAACTGTTGGGCACGTGTCCTGATGCTCAACTTTTTCTCTGCACGCAAAGAGGCATGCACAAAGGGGAAAAGAGGAGGAGGAAAAAATGCATAAATTAAGGTTACTATCTGCCTCCAGTGAAGGGCAATCTTTAGCTTTGGCTGTATGAGCTAGGAGATTAACACAACCACTTTGAGGCTTCCTGATAACCTGGCAAGCTCTTTTGTTTCAGAGCAGGTTTGAGAAGAGGGCTGAGACAAGACTTGTATTTTTTTTTTTTTTTTACATTCCCAAGCCTTTGTCTCTAGCATCCCCAAGACCTGCTAAATATGTCCTTGAGTTTGCTGCTCTGCAGGGATTGTTAACCATTCCCTCTGAAGGAGAGGGGGACCTGTGGGTCGGGGTGTGTATGTGTGTGCGTGTGTGTGCACGCGCATGCATGCACACACGTATCCAAATGTGTGGTCAGTTTGGGAGAAAATGGCGCCAAGAAAAGCCACCTGCTTGGGCAAAGGTGGTGAAGCTGAATTACTTGATTTGGGATGGCACCAGTCTGGGAGACAATTGTCTGAGAGCACAGATGTGCTCAGATGGGTAGGAAGGGTTCTCTGGGTTTATTCAGTTGTGTTGAGGAGCGCTGACGCCTCAGAACCACTGCACGGATAAGCACATCTGCACGCTGGCAAAGAAGAAAGATACCTGAGGTTTTTACAAACTCTCCCAGATAGCAGGCCTAGATGTTATAGTTGCAAAAAAGACTGGCTGTACCATCTCAGTTCCCCCTGACACAACATCATCCTCAGATCCAGCTTTCCTAACGTTCCATAGAAGCTCTTATCTGTGTAGCTAGGAAATCAGGGAATTTTGCCAGAATCACTCAAGGGATGTAACTCCCTACCCGGGTCAGGCTGTTTTTTTTAAATACAATTTTGTGGCTCCTTCTCCTTCTTCTCCTCCCCCTCCTCCTCCTTCTTCTTTTTCCTGATTATACAAGATGAGCCAGATGGAGTGATAGATATATCTGTTTACTGTACAAAATTCGTAATGTTTACCTTCATCTCTTTTTTTTAAAGATTTTATTTATTTATTTATTTGATAGAGAGCACGTATGCAAACGTGGGGAAGAGGAGAGGGGGAGAGAAAGGGGGAGGGAGAGGGAGGAGAGGGAAAGAATCTCAAGCCGACTCCACATTGAGCACTGAGTGCAGAGCCCAAGGTGGGGCTTGATCTCACTACCCTGAGATCACGACCTGAGCCGAAACTAAGAGTCACACGCTTAACCGACTGAGCCACTGAGGTGCCCCTACCTTTGACCGTCTCTTTAGGATAAATTAAAAAAGGAGAATAAGTGGATCAAAGATCTGTCCATTGGGTAGCCTCAGTTTACACTCCCAGCTGCCTAGATGGCAATGCCTACTCACCAATATGAAGTACTAATAATGTTTTAATGTTTGTCAGGTTGATTGACAAAAACCAGTATCTCATTTTAATTCATTTGCTTGGTTTTGACTGAGGCTGAGTATTTTTACATTTCCTCAGAAAATGACAGCTGATCTGCTGCTTTTCCTTTCCCAAGGAAAGATAAGTCCTTTTCCTTCATTTTTCTACTTATAAGACCTTGAATCAAAGAAGCCCTGGGAGACTGGCTGGAGTTCTTGGGCTGGCCATTATAAGTCAGTGACTGAGCTAGCTATAGCCCTTAGACGAAAGTTCTGGTGCACACAGAATTATCAAGCGTACATTTTTTACTTTGGAATTGTTGTGTGTGTGGTAACTTAGAAAAACGTTGTGGTTTCAGACTTCGCAGAGGGACAGAATTTTTCTCAGGAAAGTGTGGTGGGGACAGTCAGCTGTATGTCTCCAGCAGTCACCTCAGGCACCCATAAATGCCTGCAGATGGAGTAATTAAGCTGTGTCACCCTTTGTCACCCCAAATGAATTACCTATATGAAAAATAAAAATAAAATTGCACCCATTTCTTTGGAATGCCTTAGAGCTATTTTTAGTTCAGTCTGAAAAAGCCTTCTCCATATCCAGGAAGAGAGATACTGCAAATTCGGACTTACTGGTAAAACTTCCGGAAAGGGCCAAAGGTGAGTGGCAGTATAAATGTCATAGCAGGAGCAAGTCCGACAGGAGCAGTTTGATGGCAGGCAAACCTGGGTCCAGGTGGCTGGCCAGACTCTCCAGGTAAGCCGGCATGTCTTCCTTCCCGAAGACCACATCCTCAGGGCTCTCTAAGTGGCCTTTCTGGTCATCTCCTGGTTTTCTCTGCCTCCGGGGAAGCACTGCACTTGCCTTACCACAGTTAGTAGAAGAGTGAGTAAAGCCATTAGTAAGCAAGCGGGGGATACCTGGAATCCCACAAGGCGAGGGACTGAGGGATTATCTGGTGTCTTGGTTCTCAGCCTTTCTCAGCCTATACCGGTCACTAACCATTTCTGGTAACTGTCAGTGGCCGGACCAATGTAATTGTTTTTTGAAGGCCCAATGCTCCCTGGGGAACCAATGAAGATTTTAGAGCAGGAATTTGAGTTTTAGAAGGGTCACTGCCTATTCTGTAGAGGAAGAGCTGCTACGCTGGCAGTTGAAGTCAGGGAGACCAGATGAGAGGATTGGAATAGGGCAGTGAAGTCGCCGGAGACAAATGCATGCATTGGAGAGATACTTGGGGGATAAAATGAACAGGATTAGATAACTGACGGGGGTGGGGGGAGGGTAGCAGTCAAGACTCCCAAGCTTCCAAAAAAAAAAAAAAAAGACTCCCAGGCTTCTGGTTTAGGCTACCTGGGAAGATGGCGGGCCCATTAGTGGGTTAGGGTAGGAGAGAAAGAGCAGGTTTGGCAGGAAGCTGAGTCCCCGGAAAGATGTGTTAGAGGCGTACGTAGGGCCTCCAGAGGGAGGTGGCCAAGTGGTTGAATATAAGGCTGTGACGCCTGGGAGAGGAGTCTGGACGGGCCGGCAAAGCAATGGAGGGGAAGCCGTGAGGTATTATTAAACAACAGCAACGAACTGAGGGGGCTGCTCGGTATGGGGTGCGAAGAGTGTGGGAGGTCACGTGGTGGGGTTGCCAGCCACTTGAATGCCCGGTGGAGTAGCCTGCGGGGCGCTCAGCCCACCCACCACTAGAGCCCAGGAGACTGGTGGGGACGGGTGGGGAGGAACCGGATTTGGTCCCTCCCGCCCTGCCCGCCCTCTCGTCCTCCTTAGCCATTGGGCAATTCCTCTGTCCGTCAAAGGCCCGCCTCCGCAGGTAAACCAATAAGGGCCGGCGAGAGGATGCTTCCTTCTCCATCTGGATCTGCACAAGGGGCCGCTTCAAGGAGGTGAGGCGGGAGGAGTGGCAGCCGCGGCACTGTGCGCAGGCGTGGAACTGACGGGACGGACGGGGTGGCGGTGGCGCAAGCCGGTGAGAGGGGAGCGAAGGTCCGAGGTAGGGAAGGGGCGATCGTGGGTTGGGGACTCCTCCACCCGCAGGGTGTCCCCTGTGCCTTGGTCCTCCCCGGCCCGCAGGATCGGATCAGGTGATGAGGTGGAGAGCCGGGGTGAGGTGAGGTGAGGTGAGGGGGCGGGCCCGCAGCCACAGTCACCCCATCGCGCGCACGCGCCACGTGGGCTCGCGGACTTGCCAAGGACCCTTGGCTTCGGACGCGGGCACCCGCACGAGCTGCTTTAGCCCCTGGAGCACCCACTGTGAGTTAGGCGCCTCGACTGAATTTGCCTGTTTTTCAGGCTGGGAAGCTGGGGCTCAGGGACGTGGCCGCACCGGGGCTTGAGGGAGATCGGGCTTGGTGGACTCCGGAGACCGAACTCTTATCTATGAGGCTATGGGTCAGAGACTTGAACTTGGGACCTGTTTGTTTTTTCGAGGGACACGAAACTGGATCCCGGCTGCGGCTGCGGCGGACCGACTTGCGTCGGACACTGTTACCTGGTTTCTCAGCAGGGCCCCAGAGGGGTGGGAGGTGCCAGGCGCCCTCTGTAGTCCTTGACCTACCGCCCGGGCCCAAGTTCGGTGGGACGGGGGGGGGGGGGGGGGGCGGAGGACGATCCTCAGTTCTGAGAGCTCCCAGTGCCCCAACAGACAACGTTGGCAGAGGGCAGGTCTCCTGAACGAAATCCGAAAACATGTGGGAAACGCTCCTCTTAGGTCACCCAAGAAAATAGAAAATAGAGCAGGTTTTTTTTTTTTTTTCCTAAGAAAAAATGCCACCAGAGTCTGTTGAAGGTGCTAGGAAACTGTTCCCTTCATGTCCTTGTAGAAGCAGATGTGAATCTTTTGGAAATCAGTTTGGCAGTATGAGTCTACACCCTTTGACCTACTGATTCCTCCTTTGGGAAATAAGTAGGTTAAAACCTAAGTAGGGAAAATGTTGGTGTGCAAGGCAGTGCAGTTTGGTGTTTCATAAAATGTTAGCCAGTGGAAACGACCTCTAAATCTACATTAGAGGACAGTTAAGTAAATTGAGATTGTTTATGCCAAAATGGGGTATTGCACATGCATGAAATGTATTATCATGAATAAAATGCTCTTAAAAAGAAAACCACGGTGTAAGTTGTGGTTTCAACTATATAAAAATGTATACAGAATGACTAGAGGAGTCACCTAATGATAAAAGTAATAACTACCTTTTTGGAGCAGAAGGGTCAAATTTCATTAAATCCTCACAAAACCTCATGAGGCTGGTATTCTCATCCCACTGTCAGACAGCTGAAGCGCAGGCAAGTGAAGCAGTGTGTCTGATGTCAGACAGCTAGGGTCATACCTGGTGTGCTCTTGGGCCTTTGGAAGTGCTCTGTCAAGCCAGCAGTTGAGGGCCTGTTGTGTACCTCGAATGGGGCCGGGCACTGGGAAAGCCACTGGTGAGTAAGGGAGCCTAGGTTCCTGATTTCATGGAGCTTACAGAACAGTGGAAAAGCAGATACTTCAATAAAAATTTAAACAGTCTGCTAGAGAAAGTGAACATGGGAGCTAGACCGTGGGCTCTGGCAAGGGAAAGGATTTGGGAAGGAAAAGAAAAAGGGGGGCCCCTGGGTCAGCTGTGAGGAAGGAGTAAGCCCTGTGGGGAAGCCTTCAGTGGCTAAGAGTGGAGAACGTATAAAAACCCCGTTTTCTCCATTTTCTGGAATATTATTTATGTGTTGTAATGGGAGGTAGGGAGACTAAGTATTTTGAATTTAGTCAACTCTTTTGAAGTTTATCTTAAATCGCTTTTGTTCAGAATGGTAGCACATGTTTTCAGAAGTCGTTGTTTTTAAGAAATTGAATTTGAGCTTTCTTCAACTCTTTAATTTTCAGGTCTAAAGAAAGCCCCTTTTGCTGAAGGAACACATTTGCTGGTGTAGTTTCATAATGTCAAGTACTTTGCCCTTCTGGATCTTAAAAAATTCTGCAAGGAACAGCATTGCCACGTTACAGGGGGGCAGACATTTCTATTCAAGGTGTGCCTCAAATAGAAATAAAGCAAGATGGAGACTCTTTTCCCAGGTACCAGGCTCCGGAAAAATCAGTGTCCCATGCAGTGACGTCGCTCTGCAGAAAGCCTACAGACACACATCAACAGAGGAAGATGATTTTCAGTTGCAGCTCAGCCCTCAGCAGGTAAATGAAGTGCTGCGAGCCGGCGAGTCAGCCCACAAGACTCTTGACCTCATCAGTGGAGTCCCAAATTCAGTGCTGCGGTTTGAGAGCAACCAGCTGGCTGCCAATTCCCCAGTGGAAGACCGGCGAGGTATCGCCTCCTGCCTGCAGACCAACGGGCTAATGTTTGGCATCTTTGACGGACACGGTGGCCATGCGTGTGCTCAAGCAGTGAGCGAGAGGCTCTTCTACTACGTGGCTGTGTCACTGATGTCCCAGCAGACCCTGGAACAGATGGAGGGAGCCATGGAAAGCATGAAGCCCCTGCTGCCTATCCTGCATTGGCTCAAGCACCCAGGGGACAGTATCTACAAGGATGTCACGTCAGTGCACCTCGATCACCTCCGTGTCTACTGGCAGGAGCTGCTTGACCTGCACATGGAAATGGGACTCAACATTAAGGAAGCATTAATGCACTCCTTCCAGAGACTGGATTCTGACATCTCGCTGGAAGTCCAGGCCCCCCTGGAAGATGAGATGACAAGGAACCTTTCACTCCAGGTCGCCTTCTCTGGGGCAACAGCTTGCATGGCCCATGTGGATGGAGTTCACTTGCATGTGGCAAACGCTGGTGACTGTCGGGCCATCCTTGGGGTCCAGGAAGACAATGGCATGTGGTCTTGTCTGCCCCTCACTTGCGACCACAATGCCTGGAACCCGGCTGAGCTGTCACGGCTGAAGAGGGAGCACCCTGAATCAGAGGACAGGACGGTCATCGTGGACCACAGGCTGCTGGGCGTCCTCATGCCCTGCAGGGCCTTTGGGGACGTCCAGCTGAAGTGGAGTAAAGAGCTGCAGCACAGTGTCCTGGAGAGGGGCTTTGACACCGAGGCCCTCAACATTTACCAGTTCACCCCCCCACACTACTATACTCCACCCTACCTGACTGCCGAGCCTGAGGTCACCTACCACCGGCTGAGGCCCCAGGATAAGTTCCTCGTGCTGGCCTCGGACGGCCTGTGGGACGTGCTGGGCAACGAGGACGTGGTGAGGCTGGTGGTGGAGCACCTGGCCGAATTGGGTCGGCACAAGCCAGACCTGGCCCAGAGACCTGCCCACCTGGGGCTCATGCAGAGCCTGCTGCTGCAGAGGAAGGCCCAGGGGCTCCACGCAGCCGACCAAAACGCAGCCACGCGTCTCATCAGACACGCCATAGGAACCAATGAGTATGGGGAGATGGAGCCGGAGCGGCTAACAGCGATGCTGACGTTGCCAGAGGACTTGGCGAGGATGTACAGGGATGACATCACTGTCATGGTGGTGTATTTTAACGCAGACTCGATAGATGCATATTACAAGGAGGGTTGAGAGGCTCGCGTATGGCCAAGGTCAACCTAAATGCTTTGCTAAGACATTTTTCGCGTAGTCTTAAGCTGGCTCTTCAGACAGTAAGCCCAGCAGATGTAGCTTGCTTAATCACAGACTGACATGAGGAAGAAACAGCGTTGGTTTAAAAACAGTGGAATGATTTCATGTCCCCATGTGTTTGGTCACCTTTTCTACGTAGAGAGGGCAGAGCATTGAAAGCATATGGACTTGGGCCCAGAGCCAAAGTCCTTTTATAAAGACACTGTTGTTAGACTGTCAGCCTGAGCCTTCAAAGGGTAAATTTAATTATCGTTCTAGGAATATGAACAACTTCAGGATTTTCTGAGGAGGTGCCGCAAAATCGGCAGACTTGGCAGTTTTTCCTGATTCACAATCACGGACGTCTAGACTATGAAGAGAGGTTTTATTTTTTATTTTTAAATTACTAAGACCTAGGTTTACAAAACATATTCTAGAATACTTTTCTATGCAATATTCTAACTTTTTTGTGTGATTATACTTGTGAAAACACTTTGTGATGCTGCATCCTCATTGCGTTTTAGTTTGTTCTAAAACTGAGCCCTCAAACTTGCAAACAGGCCTGCTGTAAGCATGCTTGGAATGACTCATCTTGATTTTCAGCTGAGGGGGCGGGGGTGGCTAGGCCTCTGGACCAGCTGAATTCCCTTGTGCAGCTTGTGATCCCTTCTGCTGTGTCTCACCCCTTAAACCTTGAGCCATACTCGGAGGTAACTTCTGTCTCAGCCTTGATTCCTGGCCTTCCCTGCATTAATAAAATACCCTGCGGAGCTTAGCCTCTGCGCAGGTTATTTAGAGCACTTAGCCTTTCTGATTATACCTCTCAAACGTTCTTCTGTGAATTCCACCTAATCCTCCTACCCGTGCTTTGCTGCTGCTGACTGCGCAGTACTGTCTGGGAGGAAGGCTCCCTCTTCAGAGAGTTGCAGGGAAGGAGAAAATGTGATTACGTAGGGTGATAGTTGTGACAGGTGAGTGGGCAGGACTGGCTGATGCAGTGGATTGTGGACTTAAGTAAGACTCAGCCTGAACCTGGACGGGTGAAAACACGAAGGACTGAGAAGTCGCTAACCAGGACTGCCTGCATCCGGAGAGGCAGTGGGGAAGAGGGAGGAGTGAGATTTGTCAGACGGGACACTTGCCTCGAGACTGTGGGCTGAACCGCCGGGCTACTCCTCAGGGACCAGACCATATTTAGTATAGGAGTTGGCAAAAACAAAAATGTGACCCGTAATGGCTTCTGTGGGCAGCACAGTCTTTGTCTTGATTTCAAATTAAACCACGTGCCTCCTTTCTTGGGGAACAAATTTCATGTTCTCGTGAATTGCGGTGGCATTTAAACAACAGGAAATGTGTCCCTAAACAGAAACACAAATATAATCCCACAAAGCTGACAGTTACATCTTCCTGCACTACGTTGGTTGATCCTCTCCTCATCTCCACCTTGTGCCATCCACTGAAAGAAAAGAGAGTTTGACTTTTCATGTCCCAGTGACATTCATTCACATGTTGGGGGACTTCTAGCTGGGGGACATTCCCCTGTCCGTTTTCCAGTGTAACTGTTCAGTGATAGGGGTTCGTCTCTATTCAGTGCTTCAGCCTCGGTCCTTTTATTCTGAAACCATTAGTGTTCCTTTTGATCTCCTAGACTGAGAAATGAAACGTGAATCACCACTATTGTGCTTGCATGAAGGTTTGTTGCTGGAGCTGAAGACTGCTTGTCTGACATGCTTTGTTCTTGATGCCAGCTAAACCCTGGTGCACCTCGGAGCATTACAGACTGTCTGAATCCTGTTTGGGAGCCTGCCGTGGGTCATAAAATGCATCTGATTCAGTAACTCGGGGGACAGCTGAGAGGATACAGACTTCCCGCCTGCTTCTCCAAGCATATCTGTGTTCTCTCCCTGCCTAATATATTGCCTGCTTTCTAATCGGTATATCGAGATGGAAGAAAGGCCGGTTTATTGTCTGCCTTTTTCCACTGTGAACTCTCTCAGCTCTTTCCCTGAATGCTCCAAGGAGAGTGTCCTGGTTAAGCCCCAGCATGTCTGTCTCCCGGACCACCCTTCTGGTCTCATTGGCCTTTCTGAGACACACGGGCTATTGCTTGAGGACACTGGGATTTGAGAGGGGGTTGGTGGCACTTGTCAGTCTTCCAAAGCATGTATCATTTCTTTATGTAAAGCTTTCAATTTTGAGACATCTAAAACTAACTAAAAAATAACATTGACCATTTAATATTTTGGATGTAACTTGAATAAAGTATGCCTTGTTTCTTTAAACTGCGTATTAGTTTAGGTAAGAAACTTTGGTAATATTGGCATAATTTAGATATTGTTTTATATATAAATAATACAGCACTGCTGATTCTGGGGATTGGTCAAAATAGAGAGGATGGTATAGTTCTAAATTCAAATTAGTATGCTAGGTCGAGTTACTTAGATTCAGTTTTCTGAAGGATTATTTGTAACATTAAAGCTAATTTGTTATTTTTTTAAAAAGCTGATTTGTTACAATGAAAATGTGAACTGTGAGGTACATTAATATATAATCCTAGTTTTCCCAGAAGTGTGATTGGCCTAAAAGATCGTTCGTATTGGACACACTGGGTAAAAGTTAGGTTAGACGCGATTGAGCTGGCACCTTTTGTACGTAAGTGAAATATAAACAGTTTGAACTTGAGTCAGCGAAAGAAGAGAATAATGAATTGTATGGAACAAGAAAATGTGTTCAGAAGGAGTCTGGCTTGACTCTTTTGTCCATCAGTTCCTGGTAACCTATCTTCATTTGACAGCTCTTGGGAGGCCTCTACTTCCCAGATTAAACCAGAGGATCCTGGAACTGAGCCATCCTAGTTTCATCTTAAAGTGGTGCATTTGTCTCTGAACATGACTCCTTCCCCTGGCAGAAAAAACCCCGGTGTAGCTTTGGAGCTGGGATATAAAGGCTGGTGGTACTGTCCTCATGCGAACTGCCTCGTGTATCACCGAGAGGGAACACGGGTGGCTGAGCAGGCTGAGGCTCTGTCCCTTATGCCTGGGGCACCTGATGTGTAACTTGCTTCCTGGAAAATAATTCTTATCAAGCATTGACTTGGAAAAATGATTAACCCTGTTCTTTAATATTTACTGACATTTGTATTTTAAGCTGGATAGCAATGTTCTTATTTGACATTGATTTTCTCTTAGAGATATTTAAATGAAACTTGTAAATAAAAGAGGCAAGATGAAATTTGGTTTCTTTTGGTTTGAATAGTAATTTCTTTCGGGCCTTAGGGTACTAGATTAGACCAGGCTTTGATTCACCACCTTTATCTGGCCATGGAACATTTTAGTCTGTTCAAGGTCTCCCCTCCCCCACCCCCAACGAAGTTTCCTCTGCAAATTTTTGATGGCCGCTGACCACACAGAAAGTCCTCATTTAGTGTTAACCGTGTGTGCGGGGACCTGAAATGAAGGAAAAGGAAATGAAGGCTTTTGTTGTAAGGGACTCCACACGCTCCGTGCCAAGGCCTGCTGAGCTTGTGTTAAATGCAGGGCCAGCTTTGGGGAAAAGTTCCAGGCAGCTATCTCCAGTGTTGAAGACCCTCCTCCATCCCACCCCCACTCCCTGAGCTCTGTCTCCCTGCCTCTGGAGAGAGAAAGCTCCTAAGGACTGCCCCTGTGGGTGCTTCTTAAAATGCAATCCAACTATTGAGTCGTTAACACTTCAGTGTGGTCTAGGGTGGTTCATCTGGGCTTGAAGAGGAGCAGATTTGGGGGAGGGAAAGGTAGAAAAGGGAATGTCTGTGGTCTGATGAAGATAACAAGAGGAGCAATTTCCCTCTTTAATATCATAAAACTAAAGAACTTGCCCCTGACACCGTGGTAGGGCTGGGATTTGAACCAAGTCCACAGTCCATCCACTTGTCCCAGTACTGGCCCCTTCAGAAAGGGAACATAATGCATGAAACTCACTGCACAGTTTTGGCCCAGGGTGGGTGGGGATGGGATGGAGAAGTAGGTGGTGCTGAAAAGGAGCTAGATATACTTAACACATGTGTTCCAATATTCCATCATTTTGGAACACGATAAAAATACAAGGGGAAAAAATACAAGGGAAACGGAGAATTAAATTTTCAAGATTGAGCTCTTCGGACTCCTTCCAAGGGAAGAAATAAATTTATGCTGTTTCCTTCATATCTAGAGTTTTTGTTTTTATTTTACTTGATGCTACTAAATGCCCTGAAGTGGTTCCCAGGCTGGTGGCCCTCTGAATCGTGGGTGGCCGGTGCTCCACGCAGCTCCCTCTGGCACAGGTGAATCCTTACCAGACTTCTCGGGGTCAGAGTGTCTATGTTCCACTAGCCCCTGACCTGATCTGTTCCGTATGGGAAACTGCCCGGCCGGCTGGGAGGAGCAAGGGGGCAATAAGTAGGCCAGCACACATTCCTTTCCCTCACGTCTGGAAAAGTGGTCTGGGGAGGGACTTTGCCGAACCTGCTCTGTCCCACGTCTTAACTCTTCCTGCCTTTCCAGCATTCTGGAAAGCCCTCACTGGCCCAACCTCGTCCTCCCTACAGGAGATGAACAAAAAGAACGTCTGTCACCAACCGCTCTCTGTCCAGTCCACCCTGCACAAACCTCGTGTGCCCCAGGTCCAGGCTCCGGGGATGGCCCCTCCCAGTGGGAGGCTGAGAGGCGTGACACTGGGCAAAGTGGCGACGGGGATGGGCCACACAGAGCAGGGAAAGGAGCAAGAGGAGTGAAGCACAGGGGTGGGTCCGGTCCAGTGGGTCTTTATGGAAGTAGGGATGAGAGTGCAGTGAGGGCTGAGAGGGGAGGTAGCCAACTGTGGCTGGGTGGGCAAGGGGGATCCCTTCGGGTGGTCTCTGCGGATAGGAAAGTGAGCGCGGCCAGGCAGGGAGCGCAGAAAGGACTGTGGGCGTGGCTTGCTCCTCAGCAGCATGGAGGTGGGGGGCAGCCCCGCAGATCCCACCCCCATCTCTTCACTTCCCTGGCAGGTTGCAACCAGGTGCTTTGGGGCATTTGTCCTTGTTTTTCTCCTCCCCACTCCACCGCTGTAACATCAGGCCTGGCCCCCTGTCCTGCTGATTGTAGAATGAATGAGGAAGGAGGGGGGGATGGACAGAGGGATGGATGATTTAGGGAGGAGCAGAGGAAGAGGGATCAGCCAAAGAGAGGTCAGAGGAGTAGTAGGAAAACCGTGAGCAGTGCTGTGAAGAGGTGTGAGGAAAGGGGGCGAGGAGTGTCTGGTACCAGAAAACCCATGGGTGTGGAGAGATGGAAATGCACAAGTGATTTAAAAAGCATCGCTAAGGAGAGGTGAGAGATTCTCACGTGGGACTCAGGACATAGGATGGGCCTGGATGGTGAGGTGGAGGTGAGGGGTTGGCTCTGTGAGAAGAGGTTGGCTGAGCGGCTGGGAAGACCCTTCCTCTGAGATAAAGTGGCGCAGCGGGTAGGGGGATGGGAATGTCACAGAGCCCACAGTTCCTTGGTTGTGGGAGGGAAGAGTATCCGTGGGTTCACTTGGGGCTCCAGGGGCTTTGCTGACTCCAAACTGGGCTTTGGCATGGAGGGATGGAGGAGTCGGGTCTTTCCTGAGCTCTGCATGGTGGTTGGTCACTAAGTCCTGAGGATGGCACCACCGGAACACCAGTGGGGAGCCCTCGGCTGGCACCACCCGTGCAGGCTGTGGGATTCTGCCCAGAAGCACTGTGAGACAGGAGGCTGCCTCTAGATGTCACCATCTGGCCGTGTTGGTGCCAGCCACAGCTGGAGCGACTGGGAGGACAGTATTCCAGAGATGAGACCCTGAGGCACAGCCCTGCCGGAGCAGGGGCTCCCTGGGACTGCAGCCTGGGACACCCTTCAGGGAGCCTCACCAGACCCGGAATGAGTGTGGGGTGGGAGAAGGACCCTGTCCTGTGATCACTTAGCCCTGTTTGAGGGAACAGGGCTGCTGAAACCCCAAGACTGCAGAGCCAGGTGGTGGGCTATAGGTGGTGGGGGATCGCTTGCCACCTTTTCCAATCTCCCCCAGTGTGGGTGCTCCCCTCGGTGGACTGCCCCACACCTCTGAACCCTTCCCACCTCCTCTTCCTGCTCCCTGCAGCCGGGCCCCACAGACAGCCGCCCAGCTCTGGAGTCTGTTCCTCCTGCCCCATCCCCTGTCCCAGCCCCAAGAGTGGTCCAAACCACCTTTACCCCCACCCTCACCCCCAAACAACTGCTGCCCCCTCCAGTCACCTCCACCCAGCACACAGCAGCCAGAGTGATCCTGGTTGGACTTGAATATTATGTATCACTCATCTGCTCCAAACCTTCCAGGCTCCCCCTCACCCTTGGGAGAAAGCTCAGAATCCTCCTCCCCAGCTTCCTCCAACTCCTCCCCAGGTATGACACAGGAAGAAAGAAGTGAGAGAAGAGAAGGAGGTCTTTCCTCCACAAGCTGAGGTCACCTCTTCCATTAGTCAGGGTGCCTCCCTGGTCACCTCTGGGAGGGAGCCTGGAACCCTCCACCTTTTGATCCTTGTTGTGATTTGAAGGATGATCACAGATTCTTTGCCACTCCTCCCATCAAGCTGTGGGGTCTAATTCTCCTCCTCTTGAATCTGGGCTCAACTTAGCAACTGTGACACTGGGGATTGACATTCGTGTGCAGCAAGGTCTTGATAAGTGGTCAATCTGACTGACAGTTGTGATGGTTAATTTTCTGTTAACCTGACTGGGCTAAGGGATGCCCAGAAAGCTGGTAAAATATTATTTCTGGGTGTGTCTGTGAGGCTGTTTCCGGAAGAGATTAGCATTTGAAACAGTAGACTGAGCACAGAAGTGGGTGGGCATTAGCCCAGGACTGGAATAGAGCAAAGAGACCAGGGAAGGGAAAAATGTGCGGTCCGTTGAGCTGGGACATTCATCTTCTGCTCTGGGACATCTGGTGCTCCTGGTTCTCGGGCCTATGGACTCTGACTGGAACTTATACCATTGGCTCCGGTGGTTCTTAGGCCTTCAGCTTTGCACTGGACCCACACCGCTGCCTTTCTTGGCCTCCAGCTTGCAGAGAGCAGAACATGGGACTTCTCAGTCTCCATAAGCACATGAACCAATCCTTCATAGTAAATCTCACAACCATATGAAGTGAGTATCATGAACCCATTTTACAGATGGTGAAACTGAGCCCGGAAAAGTGAACTGATGTGCTCAAGGTCACAAAACTAGTAAATGTGGAGCTGAGTTTTGAACCCTGGTATCTGACTTCAAAACTTCCTCTTCGCTTTCATGTGATCTGTTGAATCATGCAATTCTGTTGAATTCACGTGATTAAAAAAAGCAAACAAACATGCCCTCTCTGCTCCCTTAAATTAAAGCCTGGCAGGAAGGAGGGAGCTGTGTGTCTGTGGAAGCATTCTAGCAGAAGCTGGAGGGACATTTGGCAAGATGTGACTTGGACGGACTGTGAGGGGTCCCGCCCTGAGGCTGGGCCTCTGCTTCTGCCTGCAGTGGGGCTGTGTGCCTGCGACAGAGGACACTCTGTGTATGGCATTTACTTGTGTCTCCAGTCAGCCCGGCCTGTGGGGTTGGGAGGGCAAGAGCAGGTGGAAACTGGGGGAGGAGTTGCTTGCCTCAAGCAGGTAGGAGGGAGCAGCAGATCACAGCCTGCCCTGCTTCTCCTGACCTCGGGGCCCTGGACTGGTCTCTGATCCCCCTCCCTGACCTAGGCTTGTCACCTCTGGCTTGGGGGAGAGCCCAGAACTATTCAGCCATACAGTGAAACCTGCTCTCCTGCCCAGCACCTGTCCGAATGTATCAGAGAGAGCGGACCAGGCAACTGCAGAAAGGGGGCTGGACAAATATGGCCTTGGCCCTGGTGCTGGTAAGAAAGAGAAAGTGGACACCGCTGACATGGCCTTGCTCAACATACTGGACAAAGAGATTCTGGTGCAAAGTCGGGTGGACTTTAAAGAGACAGTGAAAAGAAATGATGGTGGAAGATCGTTATTATTAGACGGGAAATTGCTAAATGGAAATACTGTAAGTGGGGGGTGGGGTGGGAAATCACATTATGAAACAGAATGTACAGTGTGACCCTAAGTTGAAATCCTTCCCTCCCCCCACCCCCAGCCCTCACACATGCCCCTCCAGCAGCTCCCTCGTGACTTAGCCCACGGGCCAGGGGCTGGCAGGGGAGGAGGGGACTGTGACTATATTGGGAAGGGGATGAGATCACCCAGAGGCTGGCTGATTTAGAACCGGGTAACTTTTTCCACCCGTTTGGCTCTCAGAGGCTTCTGCACTGGCTCATAAACTTTGGCGCCAGCCTGCAGGGTGGAAGGGAGCCCTGTTCCCCTCCCCAGGGGAGGAGATGGTGGCTGAAGCTGGATAGGGGACAGGTGCTAGGCTGAAGTTGAGATAAAATGACAGAGTGGGCCTGGGGGTGCCCAGGGCCCTGCTGGGACCCTACAAAAGCTTTGCTCTCAGCAGAGCTCAGTGTCTTATCACCACCAGGGAACTTTATGGGCAGAAAGTACATTTTGTGGGTGCAGGAATATCCCAGAGGGTGGCTACGTTGTGGCAAAGTGAGCCGGGTCCCCCTGGGCCCAGCTGTGATACCCTGCATGTTATGTCTTGAGATTCCTATTTGCCAGCCTGGCCCTCCCCACCAAGAGGACCCCACCCTGGCCAAATGCAGGGAAAACCCTGGTGGGGGTAGCTGAGAAGAAAGAGGTCTGGGCTGGGGAAGCAACTGGGTTCCAATTCCAGCTCAACAAGTAACTGGGTTCAGTTCAATTCCCACCCTTGACTACGGTGCCCATCGGACTCCCTCAAACCTGTGCTCCAGCCTCACGGAAATGTCACAGTATGTTACAGCATGTCCCAGTCCTCTGAGATTTTCCTGGCAGTTGTCCCAGCCTGGCTATCCTTCCCTACTCCGGCTGCCTTTGTCAACTCCCACCCCCTGAGCCAGGTCAAGGGCCATCTCTCCCCCAGTCAGCGGCCCCCAGGCCGGCTCGTCCATGTCCATCGGGGCTGACCCTGAAGGCAGGGACTGGCTCCAGGGAAAATGCTAGGACACGTTGGATGAAGGAAGGGGAGAGCCCCTGGAAGGGATGAGGGGTCGGGGGAGGACCCTTGAGTGGGACCTTGGGGCCTCAGGCAAACAGCAGAAGATTATGGTTTGAGGCACCCTGACCTGGGCTTTGCGGGCGAGGAGTGGGAGTTGGACAGAACCAGAATGAGCCAGAGCATCCCCTCCTTACCCTGAGCCCTGGGCAGCAGGGCTGGGAATGGAATTCTCCAGTTGGATGGAGTTTTTCCTGGAAAATCCCCACAAGCCCTTCCAGAAACGTGCTTTTGTGCCTGACTCTGACTCCTTCAGATTGGTGGGTAAGAGGCCCGTTAGCCAGTGGGCTATGCAGACAAGGCCCTTGCCTTCTCTGGACCCCTGGGCTTGCGCTCTGGGACAGCTGAAATGGAGATGCCCACATCAATTTAGCACCATCTGTCAGCTTCACAGAATTCTCTCAACTATCCTGAGAGGCAGGGATCAAGGTCCCTATCATTTGAGAAGGACGCTGATGCTCGGAGATGCTAAGTGGCTTGCCCAAGATCCCATGGCCGAGTCAGGATTCGAAGCCCACCTCTTGAGGGTTGGCCTGCATATGGCTCCAGTCCCCACACCCCTTTCAGGATTCCTGAAAGGGCAGGGTGAGCCCTCAGGCCAAGGATGCCACTTCCAGCTCGGTCCCGTTTCAGCAAGCCTGGCCTGGCTCTGTGCCTGCCACTCTCAGAATAACCCTGGTGGCTCTGGGCACGGATCACTGGCCATCACCTGGGACCTATTTCTGTGCTTCGGGTAACAAGGAAGTCTCACCTTGTGCAGTAACCACTTGAGGCAAGGGTGGAACATGTGACCCCCAGTCCCAGCTGACCTTGCTGCCCTGCTGAGAAATGACCCCAGAAGGGAAGTGGAAGCCTGCTTAGCCATTCTCCCTTTCTCTCCCTTCCCAGCCACTTCCCAGAATCTGGCTTTCTACCCCATCTCCTCTTCCCTTCTTCTTGGCAGCCCACCTCATCACCGCCCCCCCCACACAAACTATGATCAGAAGGCCGAGAGCATCTTCATTTCTCCTCGTGACCCATTGCCAAATCTTCTGCATCTGAACAGCTAGAAAATTCTTCCTCACTTCTAACTGTGGAAACAAGCCCATTTCCTTAGGTTCCAACTGGAGGGTTCTAGAACCCAGGTGCAGGAGCCATCTGGGGATCCAGCATCTAGAACTTGACTTTCCGTGTCCGGGGCCCTGAAACCCTACGAGGGCAGGGGTTGATGGCATTTGAGATGACAGAGGCTGTGGGCATACCACAGACATTCTGAAACGGTCTCAGGGGTCCAGAATGCAGAGAGGAACACCCCAACCGAGTCGGAGGGGTTCCTTTCTGCAGAAACCAGTTGTGTGTTGGGGCGCCTGGGTGGCTCAGTTGGTTAAGCGACTGCCTTCAGCTCAGGTCATGATCTTGCAGTCCCTGGATCGAGTCCCGCATCAGGCTCCCTGCTTGTCGGGGAGTCTGCTTCTCCCTCTGACCCTCCCCCCTCACATGTGCTTTCTCTCTCTCTCATTCTCTCTCTCTCAAATAAATAAATAAAGTCTTTAAAAAAAAAAAAAAAAAAGAAACCAGTTGTGTGGAGGGAGGAGTATTATTACCCGAACTCAGAAACATAAATACATTTTAAATAAAAAGACTGGAAGGAAACCTGATAAAAAATGTTACTGTAACAGCAAAACCAAGAATGACTGTAGCTGTAATGACAACATAAATAATAGTAGCTATTCTCATTTTCTGAGGGCCAGGGACGTGCCAACCCCTACGCTAAGTAAGGGCTTTGCTCTTATTATCTAAGTTAATCCCCAC
The DNA here is from genome assembly GCF_054177405.1 of Leptonychotes weddellii. Lineage (NCBI taxonomy): Eukaryota > Metazoa > Chordata > Mammalia > Carnivora > Phocidae > Leptonychotes > Leptonychotes weddellii. The sequence continues at coordinate 17,431,007 of NC_138384.1, read as the reverse complement.
AATGTGCTCTTCTCTTGGCCGCGGTAGCCAGTGGCCTTCGGGGTGAGCTCTATAAATGAGGTTGGTTTTTGCCAGGTCTGCAGCTTCCCTGGAGGTGGACGGACAAGCCCTCAGCCCAATACACAGGGCATGCTGTGCTCCCCCCGTAGGCAATGCTGGGTGTCAGAGGGCGGGGCTGGCCCCCAGGGGCGGCCTTCCAGGAGCCAGCCAGGCCCACTGAACTGACCCCAGCCCCCACTTGGCCCTACTCCTATAGGCGTTGGGGCTTGAAATAGTGGCCGTTTGAGAGCTGACAATCAAAGGGCTGCTAAAAAAAGTCCCCTCAGTCTGGGCTCTGTCGCACACGGCTCTTAGGGCCTATTTTGGGGGAGAGGGTGCCGACGTGCCAATGGAAAATCCATGAGGCGGGAGTCTCCAGGGTGGGGAACCTGTGTGCCTCTCTCTCCCCATCCTGGCGGCCCACCCTAGCGTCCGCGCGCGCACACACATCCGCAGCCCTCGGCCCGAATTCCTACCTACTGGACTTTGTCGTTCTTACAACAGCTTAGGAAAAGGATGAGGAAACTGAATCTCAGAGAGGGGAAGCAACTTGCACAAAGTCACACAGCCTAGACGTGGGCAGGACCGTGGCCAACTGGGCTTCTGCAGCTCACAGATACAGTGCTCTCCCCCTAGAGGCAGCCCCCGCCTACGGCCTCACCGGGGAACCCAACACATTGTCTTCCGGGGCATCAGAAACTCCGGGGTCGTGTAGTATGGTTGGGACTAGGTAGGAAGCTGAGGATGACCTGCGGGTCATAGGAAGTCCCACTGGAAGTCCCACTTCTGATGGGACCTTGCCTGGCTGTGGGAGAGACAGATGCCGCAAGCCTTGTCCCAAGTGAGCCCATCCCCCCATCCAGTCCATGTGACCATCTCATTGCCCCCTACCCAGGCCCCCAAAGCCTGGCAGCCCCTGCCAAGTTTCCAGAGAATGTGTCAGATAAGGGACTGGTGCTTATGACTCCCTCCCACCCAGCCACTATCTTTGACCCTGCGGCCACTGCTAAGTAGGTAAGAATAGCAACAGCCCCTGCGACTGGGCATGCACACGGGGACAACACAGCGACATCTTCAGGCAAGTACCAGGCCCCCTGCGCTGGCAGTTCCGCCCCATCCGGCTCCCGCACCATCCTGGGCCTGAAGGCCCACAGCATCTTAGGAGATAGCACCAGGCCTGGTCCTCTGCCTCTGCTGCCTCAGTGGATGGGCTCTGGAAGGCAGCACGCCACCTTGTTGAGGCCTGTCCTGAAGCCTGCCCTCCACTGAGGAGCCGTGTGACCTGGAGCTGCTCACTTGTCCCTTTCTGGGTCCAGAAGCAGGACAAGGTGGCAGAGCGGCCCCCTAAAGCCTGGCAAACATCCAGCAAGGCCTCTCCTGGGGCCGGAGCCCCTCATTGTCCTGGTAACCACAGCCGGGCCTGGCTATCAAATACTCCCGCGAACTCTGACCCTTTGACTTCCCAAACAGCGGGGATGTGGACAGGGTAAGGCTGTGGGAGTCCCTGGGATATGATCACAAGGTAGGGCGGCATGTTGTGACTGAGTCCCCTCTGTGAGGCTCCCTGTGACACTCCTGTGGGTGCTCCACTCTGTCGCACGAGCGTGTGAGGGTGGCGGCATCACTCAGAGGAAGAGGCTGTTGCCATAGGACCCAGGGTGAGCGTCACCGTGACACCCAGAGTGGGGAGATGGAGGGAGCTTTGTGTCCAAGTTCCTGAGTCACTGCGATACCTGGGGGGGAAGCAACCCTCTCCCGCCCCCACCACCACGTCAGTGGCCCCTGAAGCTCCCACAGCCTGACTCACTGCATGGCTCAGACCCGGCCCCAGCCCCTCCCCCAGCTTCCTCAGCCCTCTGCTCCCAGCCCCCTTGCCCTCCGCATCTTCCCTTCGAGCTACCTCCTGTCAGCTTCACTCCCCACCAAACGCCACTGATCCAAGTGGTCTTGGGGAGAGGGATGCTAGGGATGCTAGGGCAGGGGAGGAAGGGAGGGGCTGGGGTGAGTTCCTGGCACACTCACACACTGTGACACCATGCAGACCAGACTTTAATATGAACTTACACACCCACAAACACACACGTACACACAACACACACACACACATGCATGTGTGTGCGCCTGATGGAGTGACAGGGTGGCCAAGGGGTCTACAAGCTCAGTCTCTCAACACTAGCCCTGCCAGGTAAGCCCCCATAACCCTTGAAATCCTTTGGGTCCTCCCACATCTCTTAGGTCCTCTCATTAGAAACACGTGATCCCACAGCAGCAGGACCTCTGGAGGTGTGATCAGAGGAAGAACTTCCCTGAGGCCCAAGCTAGAGTCCTGGGGTGGGTACAGGTAGGTATGGTTGAGATGGAGGTCCCCAGACTGTTTCTTTGTGAGTGAGGGCCAGACCGACCTCTGGGCCTCTCCCTTCGAGAGCCCTAATCTCTGGGGCTGGAAAAAGTTTAAAAATATCCTCATGTTTACATTCTTTCCAAGCCCGCCTCCCAATCCTCAGTGCTGGGTCCCTTTGATCTGGCCCAGTGCCTCTGAAAGGGGCCTGGGAGGGGGGAGCATGAGCTCCCCACTGGGGCAGACCCTGTGACTCCCTGAAGCTCCAGACCAGTCTGAACCCTGTGAGACCCCTCAACAACCCCCCAGAGAGAGCTTTAGAGCTGGCAAGGAGCCAAGGCCAGAGGGGGTGTCTTGCCCAGGGTCACCCAACAGGGCCATGTGGGGGCTAGAGTTGGGGCTCCCCTTCATACTCCCTCCCGAACACCTGGGCCTCATGGGGCCCAGGGGAATGTGGGAGTAGGTGGCTATAGGCGTCTGCAGTGGGTACCCCGACAGTCTGTGCACCCGGGAAAGCCACGTGTACTCAACTCCCGCTGTGTGCCCAGAGCTGTGCTAAACACATTTTGTGGGGATCATCTCATGTAGTCCTCTCAACAACTTCACTGTAGTGAGGCCCATTTTATTAACAAGTAAACCAAGGCTCAGAGAGGTGAAGTGATTCATCTGGGAACACACCGCAAAGATGAGGCAGAGTGTGGATCCACACTGAGCCACCAGTTATTCCTCACCTTGCCTTAGCAGCTAGGCCCTGCCTGCAGAATGAGGCCTGCCTCCTCAGTGTAATCTCTACTAGCACTCACTGAGCCATGGCCAGGTCCACAAACCAGTGCTGTCTCTGTGTTTCTCTCCCTCTGGGACCCAGGAGGAGCCATGCCCCCTCTCTGACCCTCACTTTCCTCTATAGAATAGGCTGCGGATCATGGAGAGGCTTATGTCCACAGACTCAGGGAAAGTGAGCCTGTGTCCCTGGGGATTATGTACCTTAGGGTCAGCGCCAGAACTGACACCATCGGAGGGTGGCCTGGGGCCTGGGGCCTGGAGGCCAAAGAAAAAAAGCCCTCAAACTGGGGCAGGTGCCTTAATTTGCCCTGTCAACATCCACTCTTTCCTTTGTTGGTACCCCACCGATCTGCTTACCAACCCATCCACCTATCCACCCATTTACCCATTTACAATCCACCAACCTGCCCTCCCATCCACTCATTCACTCATCTACCCACCTACCCATCTACCTATCCATCCATCCAGAATAAAGACCCAGAGAGTGGGTTGATGACCAGGGTCCCAGCTCAGGTGCTACATCCCACCGGCTGGCTGGACTTGGGAAGGTCCCTTCACCTCTTCGTGATTCAGTTTCCCAATTTTACAAGAAGGAGCTGGCCTGACGATCTAAGGCCCTTCTCAGGGATCTCATGGGAGCCGAGGCCGCTGAAGGCTGTGGACACTTGGGGAGAAGTAATTCTAACCTTGGCCAGACAGTCCCACCTTGTCTGCTTCCAAGACTCTCAGCTGCAGCCCTTAACCTCTCTGAACTTCAAGAAACTCACTGGCAAACGGGGCCAGTAATCCTGCCCTCACAGGTTGGTGGGAAGATTACATGAGATGCCACCTTTGAAGAGCTTTGCACCCTGGAGATTTCTAAGTGGATGCAGGCTGAGTAGAGGATCTTGGGAGAGGGACAGGAAGCTCTGCTTGGACTGCAGTAGTCCGCAGAACCTCACGTGTGTGTGTGTGTGTGTGTGTGTGTGTGTGTGTGTGTGTGTGCGTGCGCTGGGCCCAGGATGGCGGGACTGGCCTCAGAGTTCAGCCCGGGGCTGGGGATCCTCTGTGAGTCTCTCAGACTCTTCAGCCCAGCCAGGATGCCCACCCCATCTCTCTTGGTTGAGCTTGGCCCCCATCCCACAGAATCTGCCAGGAACGGAGAGGTTATCTCCTAAAAATAGGGCCTGGGCCGCACAGAGGTTGTTTTTCTCCCTTCCCCGTGATTTACCATCATCAGCTCAAGGTGCCTGGGACAGCAAGTCCCACCCTGGCTCCCTAGAGACGGTTGGGATGGGTGCATGGAGGATCAGCATGCGTCTGGGGTCAGTCAAGGGTCAGGGATTGGAGGTCGGCCTGGAGGTGTGGTCAGGGCTCAGCAGGGCACCAGGGCCGTGGCTTAATCTTGGGTCAGGGGAAGGGGTTCACTCGGGGCAGGGGCAGCTCCAGGGTGAGCCATGGGGGTTCCTGTCTGTCTGAGTGATTCCCCTTCTCTGACTTTCTGTAGACCCCACCCCCCATGCACTCACCATCCTGTATATGAAACCCGGAAGTGTGCTAGGGCCTATGCTAGGGCAAAGGGACCCATCCCCAACCTCACCTGTCTTGTTCCAGCCCTATTAGACCCTCACGATTCCTGTGCAGACCCCTCTTAAGACTATGGGACCTCTGCTCAGCCATGTGCAGGTGACTCACAGATAGAGCAGTGGTGCGCACGTAAGCACAGGACATAGACTCACAGGTGCCCTCCCCTAGCAAAAATGTCCTGGAAATCAGAATGCACTCGAAAGGACATCCTCCTCAACCGTCACCTAGTCAGAGTGGACCCATCCAGGGTCTGCAGCCGTGGTCTCCAAATGCCCATAGAAATGACCCACCCTGCTCCAACCTCAAGTTCTCACCAAGAACCGACGTGATGCCCCCATGTCCCTCCTTCGTAGGGGACCCAGGCTTGTCCCTCAAGCCCCTAGGCCCTTTCTGCACAGCAGGAGATGGGAAAGGAATGAAGGAGGACATGGGTAATGCACACATGCACAGGACTCTGAGATGCAGGCACAGCCCACGCCCTGCTCTCTGAGGCTTTATTGGTGGACAAACGTGGCCCATTTGGAGCACTCCCATGGGCAGCCCATAAAGTCAGTGTTCAGGCTCTACAGACTTGTCTGGTGATGTTGACTCCACCCGAGGGCAGGTGAAGGGGCTCCTACTCTGTCCTAGCTCCCGGCGATCGGCAGTGCTGGGCCCTCTCCCAGGGGACTCACATGGAGTTAGAGGCCAAGCTCCCAGCTGGGGCTGCCTGGACCATTCAAACCGCCGCCTTCAGGGGCATGCTGTCCACTGGCTGATTTAGGTCCTTCTTTCTCGCCAGGGTCAAGTGAGTGAAGATGAGGATGAGGAAGATGCCTGAGGGGCCCAAGAGGGATGGATCAGCTCTCAGAAGGAGCCATGGGACTTGTCCACCACCCTGCTATTGGTATTGATCTAATAAGGAAACAAGGTTTCCTAGACAGCATCCGCAACGCCGGGTGAGTATGACTGTGGTCCTGGGGCCAGAAGAAGCCTGACTGTTTGGCCTGCAGCTGTCCAGAACACCCCAGCCTCCAAAGCCCCCTTCTCTGGGGAACGGTTCAATGCTAGTCATCTGGGAAACAGTGAGCTGTTCCCATGGACTCTGACAAAAAGGCACATGGTAGCATTGTGCTAGAACTAACAACAACAACAAAAAACAGCCAGGGAAAAATCTAGAGGGCCAAAGAAATCAAGGGGATAGAGGGAGGCTTGGACTAAAGGGATTAGGCTGGAAAGACCTGGGTTCTGCCACATTCTGGCTGTGTGACCTTAGACAAGTCACTTAACCTCTCTGAGCCTCGGGGACCTCATCTGGAAAATGGGGAGATGCCACAGTCTACCTCACAAGGTTGTGGGGGGGATTCAATGTGACAGTCCTATATTACACAGTCAACGTATAATAATGTAACAGTAAATACTGTCATCAGTGCTGATGATGACGAGTAGGATAGTACGAAGCAGGAGCATGATGACTAGGAGAGTTGTGGGGTTCCTTCTCCAGCCCTGGGGAACACCGTGGGATAGAGCACTGTGCACCTGGAGACTATCACTCCAACCATCCTTCACCCTCCCCCACTCAAGAGCCCAACATCCATTACCTATCGCCATCAAGGTGCCCACGAGGATGCCCACTGCCGACAGCTTCGTGGGCATGCCCTTCATGCGGCCCACCTTGCGCATGCACTGCCCCTCCACGTTGCAGCGACACACAATCACTGGGGGGACAGGGGGCAGGGGAGGAAGGTGCAGGCGGTGGGGGAGGGCTCTCGAGCCGCTGGGAGGCTCCAGCGCAGCCGGCTAATACACACGTTGGGGCACACATGTGTATTTATGTGTGTGCGGCACTCCTCTCTGTGCGTGCCTCTGTGCGCAGGCATCTGTGTGCCTGGCCACGCATGCGCAGGCACGCACACGCAGGCACGCACGCGCATCTGTAGCCCCCGTGACCCTGCAGGCGCGTGTCCCCAGCCCCTCCCCCTGCACGGCAGCAGCTCCCTGGGGAACTGCAGGCACACAGTGCCCTGGCCTCACCTCGGATCCGGAGCTGCCACGTCCGGGCATTGTGGCTGACGACTACGGGCACTGCGTGCTCACGTGGCTCCACCCAGTGCAGGGCCAGGGTGAGGTAGGCATGGGAACCTGTGGGACCGTGAGCAATGACCAGAGCCCCTAGCCTGGACAGACCCGAGGCCCGGCCCCATCTCACTTCCGAGAGCCCCACTGCCTCCCGCCTTTGCCACAGTGTCCCGCATTTCCCCACCACACACCGTTGAGAGCCTGGAGGTGCCAATCCCGCTGTACCGTAGGGTTGGGGCCCAGGGCAAAGCTGTAGGGGCCATGCCCCCCGGCCAGGCCAGGGTCCTCGCCGGGTCCACTGATAACCACGCCATGGTCCTGGCGGGGTGTGCAGAGGTGTCGGGCGGGTACGGGGTGCAGGGTGGGGGCCCAGGCAGCCGGGGCCTTCAGAAAGTGGATCACGAGGGTTGCAGAGGTGCTCAGTGCCGGCTCATCTGCAGAGGAAGTGCTGAGCTAGCCCCAGGTGGAGATCTCACCCTGCTGAGTCTCTGCCACACCTGCTCTACTCCACCCCTCCTCCCCATCCCCAGCAGCATCCTCGCACCTGTCTCTTGCTCACAGTGCACTTGCCCCCTTCACTATCCAAGCGGCTGCCAGACCTTTCTGTGCCTTTCCGGATGCCAGGCTTGCCCTCACTGCCCCACCCCCTCCCCACCCACTGGTATCAGGGCCTGACAATGTGGAGATGCCCTGATTTGGGGGCGCTCACTTTTGCTGGGTCTGTCGTGCACCACAGGACAGTCCAGCCCAGAGCTGAGACCCACCTCCCTGACATACCCACCCCGGGGCCAGCCTTTCATCCGGTCAATGTGGCATTCAGAGTCCTCCATACCTGGCTTCAGTGTCCCACTCAGGCTCCCGTCCTGCCTCGCCTGCCATAGACACAGCCCCAGTACTCCTTCCACCTGCCTGGCCCCGCAGCTTCTGCTCCTAGCCTATGTCTGAAGCCAACACCTGAGAGGCCCTCCAGGGCCAAGGGGCAGGGCTGGAGGATTTTAAGTGTCCAGTGAGGAGCGTGGTCTGAGAGGGGAAGCAGACGCCAGGCGTCCCAGAGACCGACATTGGCCCCGGCCCTCATCCCTCTTTCCTGCCTGGGGCAGAGTGGATGCCAGGAAGGACCCTGGAAAAGAAGCTCAGCCCTGCCCATCTCTCTGTCTTCCCGAGGCTTACTCTCCCTCCCAGAGGCCCCACCACTGCCCGGCCATACCTTCATACTGGGCCTCCACGAGCACTGTGTACATGTCCCCAGGCTGGGCGCCTTGCAGGGGCCGGGCTGTGTGCACCTCCCCAGAGACCTCCTTGATGCAGAGCCAGCCCTCTGAGTCATTGACCAGGGAGAACCTGAGGCCCAAAGAAGATGGGGGGGAGGGGGCAGGGAGGCACTGGGACCATATATGGGGTCTTACTCAGAGACCCCCCCAGGGCCATGTGACCTGCTCAAGTTCCACATCCTCTCTGTCACTCGGGGTGGCCAGTTTCTCTCCCCAGCTTTAGGGACTTGTTGAGGGACAGGGCTTGAATCACGGATACTGTGGGGGGTGGGGAGATATCAGAGCCCGGGGGGCCTGACTCAACTCCACTAGTCTCAGGTCACCCCATAAAGGGACAGGATTGGGCCAGGGAAGAGCCCTTGTGCTGCACTCTGGGTGAGGGATGGGGGAGGGCCCATTAGGACAGCATGGGAGGCAGCATCTGAACTTGCATGGAGTCCTAACTCTCCTCTCCATGCCCTATCCAACTCATCTAGCTCTGACTCACCCGCAAGTCACAACCTTGGCATTAGCCATGGTTTGAGGAACATTCCAGAACATAGATAATGTGAGTCCCCTCTGAGGCCCTGGGGGTCATCCCTGGGGAGCAGAGGAGGTCCAGTGCAGCTAAGGGCTGGGCGTCTGGCTCACCTGAGGGGACTGCTTCCAGGGTCTGAGGGTTGGATGGTCAGCAGGAGGGAGCCAGCTGGGGTGCTGACTGGAATGCTGGCCTCATAGCTCTCCTGGTCCAACTTGGGGGGTGGCACCAGCTTTTCCACCAGCACAGTCACTGTGGCTGTGGCTCCAGGGCCTGGGCCTGGCCCCACCAATTCTGTCACGCTCCGAACCACTACCACCAACTTGTGGCTTGAAGCTGCCTCATAGCTGAGGTTCTAGAACCAATGGGGTCTGGGTCACTGTTTGGACCAGGGGGTGGCACCCTGGTGCATGCACGTGGGTATATATGTGCCCCTTCCCCAGCCCCTTACCTTGAGGAGTCGGAGTTGGACATGACTGGAGTCTGGTTCCCAATCGAGGCCGAAGGTCCCCTCCACATCCCCCGCCTCAATGGCAAAGTCCATGAGGCGGAAGGCAGGCTCAAGGTCAGCATCGGTGGCCATGAGCGTGGCCACCAGAGTCCCTGGCTCTGCGTTCTCAGGGAGGCTTACAGGCTCAATCTGGAGAGATGGGGACAGGCCATGAGCTGCTCATCAGTGCCTTCCCAAGATCTCCTCCCCTGTTCCTGCTTACCTGGGAGACGGTGAACTCGGGGGCATGGTCATTGACGTCTGTGATTGTGACAGCAACCTCACATGTGCTGCTGAGGCCTGAGGCAGGACAGGGCGTGTTGGAGAGACCAGGAAAGGACCAGAGAGGGAGATAGCCCGGGTCACCGCCGGGCACTTACCGCCCTCAGCTCCTCCTTGGTCAGCAGCCATCACCTGAAGCAGGATGGTCTGGCCAGCTCGGAGGGGGGCATCCCCCAGTGTCACACTGCCTGAGGTGAAGTCCAGCTCGAAGGCTCTTCCGTCTGCTCCCTCCTCAGGCTCAGGGCTCAACAGCTGATACACAATGTGGGAATTGGGAGAACCAGGGGCATCCATGTCCTCTGCCAACAGCCTAGTCACCTTGGTGCCTGTGAAGACAGCACCCACCTGGGTGGGACCATAGGCCAGTCTGGAGGCCTCCCTGCACCCATTCCTCTTTTGTGCCGGACCGAACCTGAGCTCGTGTGGAGGAGGGGCCCATCTCAGAGAAGAGCAAAATGGGATGGGTCATAAGGACTTCAACCCTCCCGCATCCCCTAACAAGGCCCATAGCCCACCTGGGGGGCTGAGCTCAGGAATGCTGACTGGGGAGTCACGTAGGGGGCAGACAGGCGCGTTGTCGTTCTCATCCATCACTACCACACGCAGCTCCAGAGGTTCTGTGTAGTCCTCACCGCGGGTATTCCGAGCCTGCACCTGGAGCAGGTACTGAAGTGGGCAGTGGGGGGCTTCAGATGAAGGCCAAGGGCAGTTCCAGCCTGGCCCAGGTCTGAGTTCCCTTCTGGTGGCCAGTTCCAGCTCTTCCGGGTGCTCTTCCACTGCCTCAGTGCCTGTGGGGGATGCGACACCCCCCAGAAGCCAACCAGACCATAACCAGGCACCCCTCAGCCTGCCCTCCTGGCTTCCCCCTCACCTCACCTCAGCCTGGGCTTCTCGGTCCAGCTCCTGGGTCACGTAGAGTTTCCCCTCTGCATCCACATCAAAGGGTCCAGGGGGCTGGCTCTCCAGGTGATAATGTATATCTCCCCCACTCCAGCGTACCTGGCAGTGGGACACAGAATGAGGGCACCCTGGGATGAGGGCCAGGAGTAGCCCATGTCAGCTCTTCTGCCTCAACTCTTCCTGGGTGGGGAGCCTGGGTCCCTGCTGCTGTGGGACCTCAGGCAAGTTGCTCTCCTCCCTGGGGCCCAGGTAGGGTCCTTTGGTTTGGGACACTTGTTGATGTAGCAAGTCCCTGGTGGCCCTGGTCCAAGTCTGGTCCCTGGCCAAAGTGCCTGAATGACCAGGTTGTGTTATTCTCTGCCCTCTTGGGCTGGGCCTGCCCCCAGGGCATTCCTCGAGGAGGTCTGAGACATTCCAAGCCCAGGTGACAATCCCCATGGCAGCAGGGAGGTGGCGGCTGTTCTCCCTAGGGAAGCCTGGGGCAGGGGCAGGTCAGGGCCCAAGCCACGCTGGCCAGAGGAGAGCAGGTGAGGGGCTATGGGCCTGGTCCCAGGGCCTTGGACACTGTACTCCATGATGGGAACTGATGGGGACAGTAGAGGGAGGAACATAAGTAGGGGAGGAGCAGGGGTCAAGTTGGGCCTCAGACCCCCCCCCCCCAAATCTTGAGACTCAGTCCCAGCTGTACCAGCCATGGGACTACTTCAACCACTGACAGCCACTCACTTACCTGGGCCATGGGGTGTGGGTATGGAACTTGGAGATTCTCTGCCAGGTGGACAGGATCTAGGGGCACCCAGGTGTTCTCTACTATGGAGACATCTACAGTGGCTGTGGCCTGGTGGCCTGAAGCCTGGTCACCCATGTCCTTGACCTGTACCAATAGCTGGTAGGATCCTTCTTCAGCCTGGTCTAGGCTGGTGCTTCCTAGAAGGGGCAGGGTGGTCAGCTGGCAGGAGTCCAGGGCATCCTTCTCAGCGAGGTAACAAACACAAAGCCAAGCATATGGCAGGTGGTTAGGATGCCCTCTGGGCCCAAGGGCAAGAAGTGCTTTTAGCACCAGAGTGAGACCCAAGCAGGACTTGAAAGTTTGCAAAGTCATTTCTATAGCTATCCACACAATGAATGGCTGATGGACTGGATGACTAGGATGAGGGGAGGGGTCCATGGGTGGATGGGGAGATGAGTAGATGACCAGCTGGATGAATGGATGGTTGACTAGGTAAATGGATGGGGAGTTGGGTGTGTGGATGGGTTAGTTTGGGTAGGTATTTGAATAGATGGGCTGCGTATGGGGTTGGGTGGTAGATGGGTGAATGGGTGACTGGCTGGTAGGTGTATGGTTAGCTTTGCTTTCCATCTCCATCCTGTGCCTCTGGTCTGAACTCCCAGGTCCAGCTCTCCCTTACAATCAGTCCAAAGGTGTCCCGGCAACATCCTAGGCTACAACCCCTCAGGACTCTCCTATCCTTGACCCTTAGGCTTGGGTGTCCAGAGTGTAGGGCTGAGGCTATTCCGTTCATTCCATTTTTTCTCTCCATGAATGGTTCAAGCCTTTTGCCTTGCCGCTCTCCACCTAGAATACTCTTTCTTCTTCATCTCTCAAGCTTCAACCTATCCTATTACAGCTCACATGCCGCCTTCCCCAGCTTTCCCTGACCCTCTCCCCTCATCACACCCAGCTTAGGCTCACCCTCAGGGCTGAGGGCCAGAGCCCCCAGCCGAGGCTCCAGCTGGAACATGTCTGGGGAAGGCTGGGCTGGGGCCTGGTTCAGGATGTAGAATCGGAGATCTGAGTTGGCTGTGCCTGGCTCATCCTCATCCAAAGCCTCAAGGAATAGGAAGGGGATGCCTGGCGTGTGTGGAGAGGGCAAACCTTAAGGGGTGCAGGGGGTGGGGAGAATTTCCCATGCCTCCCCCATCTCTCCCTGGTACTTCCTTCCATATCCGTCATCATATGGGGACGCTGGAGGTGAGCCACAGATTAGAAAGGAGGACAGGGAGTACTGAGGGGACTCAGTACTCAGTTTGCAGGGGAGCAAACTGAGGCCAAGAGTGGATGGGACTGGAGGACTCTCAGTGGGGTGGGGGAAACGAGATGGGACAGAAGTGGGAGGGGGCAGCTTGGACCCTGGCCGCCCTGTCCTTATGCTGATGGTCAGCCATCCCTTTACTCTCTGTTCTCTCCTCAGGGCCCACCTGACCTGTCGCTCGCTGGTGGCCCTGGGCACTCACCGGGCCTGGTGCCCTGGCTCAGCTGAACTCTGTAGATGGACTGAGAGAAGTGGGGCACCTGGTCATTCTCATCCTTCACACGCACAAGCACAGGCCGCGGGCCCCACAAGACACGTCCATCCTCAGTCTCCAGGGTGACCTGGCAGGGAAGGCCCGTCAGCACCCTGGCCCACGTTCACCATTCTCCCCGACATTGGGCCCTGTCCTACCTGTAGCCGGTACTCCGCTTGTTCTTCTCGGTCCAGGGCCCTGGTCACCAGCAAGAAGCCAGACTCTGGATCCACAGCAAAGGGGCCCTCAGCTGCCACGCTTGGGGTCCCCGACAGCACAATCTCGCCCTCAGTCTCCTCAGGGGGCAGTGGCAGCTGTGAGGGAGAGCAGAGGTAAAGGCAGTGGGAGCTGCCCCTTCACCCAATGGCCCCATTTTATATGTGGGGAAACTGAGGCTCAGAGAGGGCTAGCACTTGCCTGAAGTCACACAGCCAGTAAATCACAGGACCAACATTCAAAGCCAGCACTCTTTCCCCTGTACTTGATGCTCCCCAGTACTCCCCGCCCTCCTTTCTAAGCCCAAAACCCCACCACCAAGAGTTTATTAAAACTCTACTTTCTTCTGGAATTGAAATTTTGTTAGTCACTCACACTATATCACATACTGTCCAGGAAGCAGGATTGAAAGAAAGGCAGAGCAAGAAAGAGAGAGAAGTGCTGGAGATGGGGGAAGTGGGACCTGGGGGGAGGGCAGCCCACCCAGCTCTTAGGCTCACCTTGATCAGGTACAAGGGGAAATTTCCACCATAGTTTTCTGGGACTTCCACATACAGTTCTGCAGGCTGGACCTCGGGGAAAACCTGGGGGGAGGACTCTCACCTTGTCTCCAGGCTTTGCCTTCCTGTCATGGGTGCCCGACCAGGATGGGGAATTTCTGCCCCTTCCATGGGCCTGGCCATACCTTAGCCCATCCACCCTCTGGCCTTTGACCTCCTGATCCCACAGGAGGTCTATAGCCAGCTCTGCACACCCTCCCACAGCTAGTCCCTTCCATGGTCAGTGCGGCTGGTCCAGGTAGAATGGGAGAGAAGGGCGCCAACCCCCAAGGCCAGGATCCGAAGGGGACGAGTGGGGCCCAGCTCACCTGGGCTACAGAGAGGCAAAACAGCAACAGCCAGACAGGCACCATGGTCAGGACGGGCCTGAGGGACGTGGCAGGAAGGATCCAGCCAGATCAGCGGGCAAGGGCTCCCTCCCACTACTCTCCTCCTAGAGAGTATCCCTCCCTTCATCCCCACTCAGCCCAAGCCATGGCTTCCCCAGGCCCCACAGGGGGCAACTGTGCCTTCTTCAGTGGGACCTCTGCTACCTGTCACTATGGGAAAGGCAGTCAAGCCTCCTCCTGTCCCCTGTCCTTCTATACTCTCAGAGCTGCCCCTCCCCATCTCACCCACTTGGACATTGCCCTCCACCCACTCCCATCCTTGTCCCCTACCTCGGTCTATTCCATACCAGTAGCCAGAGGGACCTCACAACAGACTGGCCTCCTCTTCCTCCCCTTAGAGGAGCCTGTGACTCCCCACCTCCTGCAGGGTTGAAGGGCATCCAGCCCCTCAACCAGGCCCACCCAGGCCCCTAGGCCCAGCCATCCTGCCTCTGGTTCTTGCCGCCACAAGGATCTCCATGGGAGTTTCACCTCCACACCTCTGGCTCCTTGCTGACATAGCCTCCCCAGCTTGTACAGAGATCCCACAGTGGTAATTGCCCAGCAGCCCCAAATATCACAAAAGTCTGAAGCTGGAAAGACCCTGATAACCCTAAGGGTCACTTCCTGCAGCCGCCTCATGTTGTAGGCAAAGCCTGAAGTGCAAGGCCTGACCAAGGTCACACAGGACTTGACCATAGGACAATTCCTCCTGGAACAGAGGACCCATGGTTCAGGGTCTTGGGCCCTGTTTTTCCACCCACTGCCATCCTTCAGACACAGAGTCCCCTCGGGGCAGGAACCCTGCCCTCCTCTTGGGATTTGCCAGCCCTCAGCATGGAGCTGGGCATGCAGAGCATGGACAACCACTCCAGCCACTCCTGGGAATTCTTCCCTGAACAAGGGCTGGACAGGCCAATGTTTTTCCTTCCCCTACCACCAACCCCAGCCTCAGCCCTGCTCACCCCTCCACTCCAGGGCCCTCACCCTCCGGTGCCTAAGGCGGGCTCCCTTGGTCCAGCTGTCTGGAGAGAGGGCTCTTTCTCCAGGGAGCGTTGGCCAGGCTGGGATGGGTGGGGTGGGGTAGGGCAGGGCGGACACTTGAGCAGGTAGGCGGTCCAGCCATGCTTGCTCAGGAGTGGAAAACACCACTGGGCCTACGGCAGCAGGCCTGGCCCGGCCCAGCCCCCCAAGTTACTCATTGACTTTGGAAAGCTGGGGCTGCTCAGCATCCGTGACTGCCAGCCCTGGGAGGTGGGGAGATCATTGGCCTGGCACTTCTCCCATTCCTATACAGCCCAGTGGGGACTTCTTGGGCCTCTGGGCTTGGACATTACTTCTTTTTCTGTGGTTCCAGACTTGATCCCACTTCTCCCCCATGCACCAGCATCTGCAGCTCTACCTTGGTCCACTCTGTTCCTTTTGTCTGGAATGCCCTTCCCTCCCTTCATCTGTCTGGTGAGCACCTACTCAGACTTCAGTACTCAGCTCAAATATTCCTTTCTCCAGGAAACCTTCCCTGGGCTCCCAGGCTTGTTCAGGATTCTTTTCTGGGAATACCCTCTATGCCATGCCATGTGCTATACCTCTATCAAGGCAGAAAAGACACCAGATTGTCATTGTCTATCTCTCCCATCAGACTGGGACCCCTCCAGGGCAGGTCTCGGGGACCCAGTCATGACCTTGCCCTCACTTGGCCCTGACAGCTTCTCACTGGATCAAAAACAAGGAGCTAGAGGCTGCACATGAAGGATAAATAAGCATGACCTGAACTGGGTATTTGTGGCTCCAGACCACCCACCAGTGGGACCAGTAGGTGGGGGCACAGAAGCCCGTGAGATCCCCTGAGGCTCCCAGAGGGCTCACACTGGCTGCTGACACGGAAAGGGCTGGGACAACGGACTGTCCCGTGCCTCTGAGAGGGAAGAGCAGATTGAGCCAGCTCAGGTGACCTTGAGGGAATCACAGGGCTTGCCAGAGACCCCTCCCCCACCGAAGGCAGCCAAGTGGAGCCAGGAGAAGCTTCTGGGGCCTGGGAGTCCACGACCAGGGGTGTGTGGGGGAAGGGTCAGGGATCCTGTTGCCAGTCCATCCTTGTCCTCGGAGTTCCCCATGGTCTTCCCTGAGTCCTTCTCACCGCATATCTGGAGGATGGGCGGGGACGCCTCACCCGCCTCCAGCCTTGTCTGCCACAACCCCAGCGCCTGCCTCAGGGTCACTCAGGCACCACACGCACCCCAGCCTGGAGCAGGGCACTGTGGGGTTGTTGAAGGGATCTCCCATGTGTTGAGCTCCTACTATGCACCCAGCACTGCTCTAAGCACATGCCTTCAGTATTCCCCCAACTCCACTTGGAAGGGGCACTGTCCCCATGTCGCATACTAGGGCACAGAGATGCTGAGTGGCTTGCCCAGGGTCACACAGCCAATAAGTAGCGGGGCCAGGAAGGCCTGGATTCTTCTTCAGGCCTCAGGATGTTCACCTGCTCTGAGAAAACCATGCCTTCCACATGCCTCTAAGTATGTTGCAGGGTGGGAGTGGGGAGTGGCAGCAGCTTTGAGCAGTTAACAGTGCCCTGGGAGGCATGTGGGTGAGTCAAGACAGGTCCTGCACATTCAGAAGTGGCCCTGACACCTTCTGCCATTGAACAACTGCAATCAGTGTTCTAACCAGGTTGCAAGAGCTCCTAGGGGCCTGTGGAATAAAGGAATTGAACCAATGAAGGAGATGTACAGACCCTTGCCCAGAACTCAGAAACTGTCCCAGGCCTCGCCACAGGCTGCTTTCAGGCTCTGGAGACCAGCAGACTTATATACCAGTCCCTACTCAGCCACTTCTACCTGTGTGACCTCAACTTCTTCGGTTCCCCATCTGCCATTGCCAAACGGAGATAGATACTCTTTCCCCAAACACCGTAGGGCAAGTGCCAGCAGTCACCTGTGTCTGGTGTCGGTGGCGGGGAGACAGGCACAGCCCCAGCCATCAGCAAACATACACACATTCCCACACAAATACAAAGCCTCTCCTTCTAGGCAGGGAGGGCTCCGGGAGGGGCTCCCGCCAAGACCATGTCAGCCAATGCTGAGCATGGGAGGCTCTGGCCCGGTCCCTCCCAGAGGAGACAACAGTGAGGCCCTTGCTCCGTGGCCCAGCCCCAGACACTGGCCTCCTCCTTTCCCAGCCAGGGAGTCTCAGAAATCTTCCACAGCTACCCCACCTCAGCAACTTTCCAGCCCCTCGGGAGGAGGCAGGATGGAGACACCAGCCCAGAAGTCAGACCCAGTGTTTTTGTTTGGCCATGAGATCTGGGGCAGGCCCTGGTCCCTCAGACAGACTCAGTTTTCCTTACAGACAGTGGGGTGGCTGAACCCTTAATCAGCTGGGCAATGCCAGGCCCCAGTGCAAGAGAAAGATCTGGGAGGGGCTTTTGTCTCCTCCTGCTGCTTGGCTGTCCAATCAGGCCACAACCCACACCTGCCCCTCTGGTCCATCTGGCTAGATCGGAGCCCAAATATTAGGACAGTCAAGGCCGCACACTAGGGTAGGGCAGTGAGACCCCATCCCTCCACCTCAGGAACCCTTCCTGCTCTCACAGCCCCCTATCGGGAGGAAACACAGAGTCAACAGCCCTGATCTATCAGGAAATAGTCTTTATTACAAAAATTTGCATGTAAACAAATAACCACTGCACTGAACAGCCTCCCTCCAGAGCATGCACAGCCCAAGTGTGGAGAAAGCTAGAGTCCTGTCCCCACACACAGGCCTGCCCCACGGGCTGGGCTCAGACCGCTACTGGGGACACACCCTGGCCTGTACATGCATCGCCGAGGGCCCAGCCCTTGATGGCCACTGCGAGCTGCCTGGGCAGCACTGTCTATCTGTCCATGACCATGAGGTGGGGTGTGCCCTGAGGCACCCAGGGCAGGTGGCTGGGCCAGCCCACCAATCCGCCCGTTTGTATGCACAACGCAGTATGTGCCTGTGGAGTCTAGAGCACAGAGAGATCGTGGCAGGACTTGGACTTGGCACGAAAGGCCATCTTGCGGCTGTTGCGTGCTACGATGCGGCCCAAGAAACGCTTTGCCTTCTTGCCAAGACTCTCTCGCCGCCGGGTACCCGCTTGTCGACGTGCGTTGGCCTCTTTGCTGTCCCTGCGCAGGCGTATCTGGCGCACAACACCCTCGAACAAGGCCTGGACATTGTGGTGCAACGCCGCGGAGGTCTCAATAAACTTGCAGTCGAAGACCACAGCACAGGCCCGGCCCTCTGGTGGGGACAGGCACATGGCAGTGAAATAAAGGGGGGGGGAGGAGCCCACTCAGACTCTAGCCACCCCGTAGCAGCTACCACTCAGGAATCTGGGGACCAGGGGAGGAGCTCTGGGGGGGTCCCCAGAAACACTGACCCCAGCTCCTGTACAGAGGATCCAAGGCATTGCTGGGTCACCCAACCGGCAGAATGTGCCCACCTTTAAGGAGCTCACAAAGGCTTACAAGAGGAAACTCATTTATTGAAATAATTTGAAGCCTGATATTTAAACGGAAATGCTGAAGCAGTCAACACAAGAGGAGGAGAGCTTTGTTGGGCACCTTAGTATTTCAGGGTTTGAGGTTATAATGAATAACCAGTGAAATTGGGAGGAGGATGTCACTGAGTCACTGCTAGGTTCCTCTGAGGGGCTCCGTTCTGGGGGCCACAGAGGAGAATGCTGAGCTGAAGAGGAGCAGATCCTCCCCAGGGTCAAGCCCACGCCGAGACCGGCCCCGGCCCTGAATCCACACTCTGACCTCCTAGCCCAGTTCCCTGCACTCTCCTCACTCCTCATCTGTCAGGCCAGGGCCAAAGGGTACAGGAGAGGAGGGTCCTGAGGTGGCCCAGCTCAGTGCCCAGCAGCTTCTTCCTCCCCAGAGCATCTGGTCCTTCCCCCAGGCCTCTCAGCCCGCTGCGAGTCCCGTGGGAGGGCAGCAGCTTTCCCCCCTCTCCCCCTCAAGTTTTCCTCCTGAACATTTTTAGCCACTTATGATCCCCAGGGACTTGAGCTGAGCCAAGACTGAATGGACCACAGCCCAGCCAGGATGTCCCTCCCTTTCCGACCCACTCCCTGCTCACCATCCAAGGAGACCTCTCGAGAGCGCACCAGGTCGCTCTTGTTGCCCACTAGGATGATGGGCACGTCGTCCATCTGCCGTGCCCGCCGCAGCTGGACCCGCAGCTCTGAGGCTTTCTCGAAGCTTCCCTTATCTGTCACTGAGTACACGATGACGTACGCATCCCCCATAGCCATGCAGTGACCAGGTAGCCAGTGGCTGCTATCCTGGGGAACACATACACATGCATATCTACCAACAGTTCTCATGCCCGGGCTACAAGGCTGCCCCTCTACGCAGGCCGCTATACCCAGGTCACCCCTCCCACCCTGACCTGGGTCTCAGCCTGCAGCCTACCTGCTCCCAAATGTCATAGACCATGAGTGATGCCTCTTCTCCATCCACCACGATGGACCGATCATATGTGTGCCCTAGGCAGGAGACTAGTAGTCAGGTGATCTGCTGGCTGCCAAAAGCCACCCTCCCACACCATGTGCCAGGTTTCCTGTTTTGGCCACACCCTCCATCTCCACCCTAGAGCCCCCCTAACCTTTCCCTCCACTGATGGCCACTATGTGACAACAGAAATGACAGGGCCGAGAAGCGGGCCGTACAGGGTGTGGTGTGTCTGACCCTCACCTAGACACCGCTTCCCCAAGCTGACAATGTCCTGGGTTGCCACTCCTGCGTTCCCTGCCCTCCTGTTGCGTGGGCCCCAGGGTAGCTCTGACCACAGTAGCCTGAGTTAGAATAGTGACTGTCACATTCTTTGGGAGCCTTGGTCACCTAGGGCTCTTCTCCTAGAAACTCCCTCTGGCTGTGTTCCTGCCAGCCCTGGCAGGGAGGGATGTCCTATCCCCATCCTACAGGTATGGCCTGGGCCTTCTACTCTGGGCATTTCTTCCCCTACCAAGGGCTGGAGATCCCTTCTCCCTTAGTTTCCCCATCTGTGAAATGGGTAGGCAGAAGCATGATTCTGAAAGTGCCTTCAGAATCCCATGGTATGTGCCGCTTTTAATCCAGGTCCCCAGCCCTGTAGCCCTCAGTCCTGCCCTGGCATCTCCCCTCCCTTGAATAGTCGCAGCCCCTCACCTGCGGCCTCTGCTTCAGGCCCATCCTCGACACCACCGAAGATGCGCGCCAGAGCGCTCTTGCCCACACCAGGCGCCCCCAGCAGCAGCACCTTGTAAACGCTGTCGTCTGAGTCGCTGCCCCCTGAGCTGAGCGACTCGGAGGAGCCCTCGGGCCAGTCGAGCGTCGCACCCTGGGCCCCGGTCCCGGCCCCGGCCGCTGCCAGAGCGCCCGGAGTCAGCGCCGCCTGCAGGTCGCGCTCGTCCACCGGCATGCTTCGGCGGTGCAGCGGGGGCGCCGGCCCCCACGGTGTGCTGCCCCGACGGCGCTCGCGCTCCCGGGCCCCGCCGCGGCTCCCGCCCGCTCCGCTGCCGCCGCCATTCAGAGTCATGGCGCCCGACGCCGTCTGGGGAACGGGAGTGGGGACGGCAGGGTCAGCCGCCGTGCAGACCGTGTGGGAGGCTGGACCCCCCGGCGCGCCTGCCCGACGCCGGGGTCAGGCCCGACGCTCGGGCCGAGGACCTGCCGCAGTCCCCTCCCGGCCGTGGAGGTCCTGGCGCCCTGACTCGTGAGCCACCCTCCCGACTCGTCCATCCGCACCCCGGGCCGCCAGGACACTCACCCAACCGCACACGGACACGGTCCGAAGTAGGTTCCAGGCCCGGATACAGTCCACTCGCAGACCCTGGCTCGGACACCCGACGCTGCCGCAGCCGCCGCCTCCTCAGTCCGCTCTGGGTCCCGGCTCCAGAGCTGCCTATTTAAGCGCCTGCCCGCCCCCGCCCCCACCCCCGCGCTCGCCCACGTCCCCGCTGCTGCGGGGGCTGACGTGTCGGTCCGCCTCCCCCTCGGGGGAATCCCCCGCCCCCCTCCCAGGACCTCGCACCCACCCACCGAGACCACGCCCCACCCGACTGGGCAGACAAAGCCCGGGTTTGAGCTCGTGCGGTGGGAGGCAGGGAAGGAGGGACCAGGACGGGGGGGGGGGGGGGGGGACGACTAGGTTGAATGGTGTTGGGGAGGGATTTGGAGTTGGGGGTACCATCCTGGGTGGGGTCAAGGGGGAAAGCCGGACTAGCCAACTGTGCCAGCTCCTCTCTGGGGAAGAATTAGTTCTGGCCCTTTAACAGTGAATTCTCCCTTTGCTCTCCCCCAGCCCTGGCCTGTTGCCCAAGCAAGCCGAGGGATACAGGCTGGACAGACTTCACCCTTCTTCTCTGTTCAGGACACCCACTCCCCACAGGCCCATATATGAGCTAGAACTGAAGGGTCCTAAATCTGGGCTTCTGGCCTTGGTGCCAAGTCCTCCCTATTCCCCTCCCTGCCCTGGGGAGTTGAAGGTTCTACCTGATGAGGCTGTCCTTCAGGGTGAGGGTTAGTGTCACCATGGGAGCCTCTGGGGACACGTGGAGAGCTTTCTGGGGGAGGGGGTGAAGGAAGGGAGGTGTTCTGGCAGTGTATTGCAGGTAGGGGTGCATGCTTGGTTTTGGGGGAGGGAATATAGGCCCAGAGAAGGGAAAGGATGAACTCAGCACCGCCTCACCTCCCAGCACCCTCCAGACAGCTGCCAGCAACTCTGCTAAAAATACCTGGTCCTGGCCCTTCCTGGCCCTCCCTGGCCCTTCTGCTCCTGGCCTTTCCGCTCCCGATCATTCTGCTCCTAGGCTGGAGGTTGCTCAAAGCTGGGGAAATCTTGGCAGACAGGTGTCAGATGGCAGCAAGAGTGGCTAGGGGTGGGACTGGACCAGAGTCAGGGCCGGATCCAGCTGCTGTAAGAGTCTTCAACGTCTCTCTCCTTCCCTTTCGCCCCAGATGGGCCTGTAGTTCAGGGCATATGCAGTGCCTGGAAGTTCAGACTCCCATCTAGGAGGGGCATAGGTGTAGAGTACAGTTTGGGTCAGGGCTGGGGCTGGTGGATGGGATGAGCCACCATTTGGTGCCCCCACTGCCCAGAGCTCACCCACTCCTTAGAACTAGGGTGGATGCCAAGGCAAGAGGGGAGGAGATATAATGGGGGAGCTTGGTTTCTAGACCTGTCTCTGCCTCCAGGCTCCTGGGTCTTGCCTCCTCTCCCAGCCTCAGGGTGCCCAGCTATAAAATGACCTGTTCCCTCCTTCGTTCATGTCTAAGATGTGTGAGGATTGGGGGCAGGCAGGCTATGAGGTACTTTGTGACAGGGATCTGCTATCAGACTCTGACGTTTGATTGTGATGAGTGTGGCGAGGGTGGGGGCGCCCATTCAGGGCGCAGGTGACATCACCGATGGAGATCCTGGTGGGCTGTTGTAGGTTGCCATGGAGACCTGGGTGGGGTTTTCTGGCGCTCTATCAGTTTCCTTGGCAACAGCTGAGAGGGCCTTGGAGTGAGGAGGGCCTGGCTAGGTAAGTATGAGGGGGTTCATGCAGGACCCTCTGGTCTTGAGGTCCTCAAAGTAGGCAGCAGCTAGACTGAGGGGTGTCCTGGCCGCTTGTGTCCTTCCCATGGCCCCGGGGTCTTGGGGGCCTGGGCAACCCCAGACTGGCTCCAGCTTACTGGATGAGATCCAGTGGCCAAGAGGGAGTTGTGGGTGGAGCCTCCTGCCAGGACACGCGTCTCAAGAGCCAGCAAACCACTTCCCATCAGGAATCCTGGCCTGGGCTGTTTGTGAGCCCTCCTACCCACCTCAGATAAGATCTTACCCCTGAAAATAAACCCCGAATGTCCAGCAGAAGGTAGGTATGTGGTGTAGCTGTGACCCTTCCCAGCAGGAGCCATGCAAGAAATTAGGGCTGGGTTTCCCCTCCAGTAATCTGAACTCTTGACTTCAGCAATGTTTCTTCATTGCCAAGTAAACTGCATCCACATTGGGCCAGTCAGGCCCCAGGCATTCCCCAACAGGCCAGATGCACTCACCACAAGTGGGGTATGGCCAGGGGCCCCAGGAGCCAAGACCAGGACATGACCTTGAGACATCCCCACTCCCACTACTGGTCCTCCCAGCTCTTGGGCTGAGCTTGGTTACCCAGAAGGAGCAAACTGAGTCTGGAACACACCTAGGACAGCCCAGCCTTCAAATCCCAGCTCTGCCACTTGCTAGCTGTTTCACCTCTGCCCATTTATCTTGGGTAAGCCTCAGTTTCCTCCTGTGTAGAACAGGGATAATGTCTGTATGGGAGTTGTTATAAGATATAAAAAACATGGAATGCAGAGGTAAAATGGTTGGCACAGCCCTGGCATATAGTCATATCTCAGTAAGAACACTTTTACCATCCCTGTTTGGACGGGACAGGTTGAGTGAATCTGTGGCCCCCTCCTGCTTCTTCTTTCCTGCTTCTGTTCCATTCTCTCCAAAACAGTGGTCTGCCCAGGAGAGGGGCATTGCAGATACCCTACCCCTCCCCTCCATACCCACCTTCCCTCTGTGGGACCCCACACCTTTCCCTCTCCCTCCAGTAGCAAAAGGTTGCAAAGGGAACTTGGCTGGGTTTCAGTATTCCCAGCTCTCCTCACACAACAGCCCCTATGCCCCAGTTCCTTTGTTCTAAGGCTCATTTCATTCAAGGGCACCTGGCTGGCTCAGTCAGTAAAGCATGCGACTCTTGATCTTGGAGTCTTGAGTTTGAGCCCCACACTGGGCGTGGAGCCTACTTAACAAACAAAGTAAAAAATAAAAATAAATAAATAAGGCTCAATTCATTCATTCATCTCACTGACCTGTACTTAGTACCTACTGTGTGTCAGGCCCTTGTGCTGTGGGCATGATAATAAGCACAAACTGACATAGCTGGGCATGTTCATACATGTAATCTAATCCCTGGGCCAATCTCTCCAGCTATGATTTGTTGTTCCAGTTTTGTAGACATGGTAACCAAAGCCTGAGAAGTCACAGGCCAGAAATAGCAGAGCCAGACACACCTGACAGAGGGCTTCAGAGACCTCAAACCTCACCCCGATCCCATACCCATGTACAAACAGCTGGAGCTCCAGAAAGTTCCCTGGGCACTAGCCCAGGATTCACAGATGGTGTCCCTGCAGGCAGCCAGAGGCCACGCACAGATGAGTCAAGACTGACAAAGGGACTATCTGATATGCCAGCTGTGACAGGAGCAGCTTGATGTCCCTTGCCCACCATGGCCTGGCTGCCAGGAGGGCTAGCTGAATGACTCAGTGACACCTACCTCCCCCATGACCTCCCACCCCCAGCTGAACACAGACACCACAGACACCTTAGACAGATTGGGGTTGGCAGGGCAGAGGTACATACATGGTGAAGCTCACAGCTGGATACAGGTGGTTGGGAATGCTCCTTGGGCCCAAGGGGCTCTGGTTGGTCACCTTGCCTTTCTGGAAAGGTTGGAGAGGGGGTACAGTGCCTGGAAGATCACCTGAAATGGGTGCAGATCCATTTTAAATCTCCACAGAGCAGTCCCAAGTGATCGTCACAGCTATGCCCACATTACACATGAAGAAACTGGGGAATGTGGGCTGATGACTTCATCTCTCTAAGCGTGGGCAGCCAGATCTTGGTCACTAGGTGGCAGAGCCCCTCCTTCCTGGAATTGGGGGCTGGCGGCTGTGGGGGGACAGTGGGGGCGTAGGCCCTTCCATCCAGGCAACAGCGCCCCCTGCCAGCTGAGGAGTACGTGCCAAACTGCTCAGGTTCCTCTGTACTCCCTGGCTGGAGGTCTTGGGGAGTGAGTTATTTATTTCAGAAGCCCATTTCCTCATCTGTGAAATAGGGATAATAAAGGGTAGCAACTGCAACGCAGGGCTGGGTGGAGGATTGACCTTCAGCTAGTGCCCACTCTCAGGACAGGCTCAATGTTGTCAGCAACCCTCAACAGATCTGCAAAGAGCCTCTGGAAGTCTCTGCCCACAATCACACCTGAGCCTTCGCAGGGAAGAAGTGGCCAGGGCAAGGCTTCTTAATATTCCTATTTATCCTCAGAGAAAGAAACTGAGGCCGGGAATCATGGCATTATAGTTTCTAACTGGCTGATCCCAGATCCAAACCCCATGGTCCATGCTGGTGACCGACTGTGCTCTGGGCACAGGGTTGGGGGCGGCAGAGGGCCCAGACCTCAGCACCTGAAGTGACACACATCTTTGGGGATGCTGGTGAAGAGGGCGCTTCAGGGTCCTTTGAACAGAGAAATTGGCTGTCACTGCCCTGACCAGGACACCAGACCAGGCATCACCAACAGTGAGACAAGCAGGCATCGCACAGCTACTGGTGGATGATAAAGGATACATACGGAATTCTTGGGCCAGGTTCTCATTAATAAACTCAAACCTGAACTCAATCAACTTCTAGTTTATAGGAAGCGTAGCAGACAAAGAAGCACGGATTGCAGGACTTCAGGACAACTCATCTGAGTTGAATTTCAAAAAAGTCAATGTCAAAAAAGATCAAAAGATGAGGAGTGGGGTGACAGTTCTAGAAGAGGCTAAAGAGAGATACCAATACAATACATAAAGTATCACTGGAGCCTGATTTTTTTTTTTTTTTTAAGTAGGCTCCACACCGGCCATGGAGCCCAACGCAGGGCTCAAGCTTGAGACCCTGAGAGCAAGACCTGAGCTGAGATCGAGTCAAATGCTTTTTTTTTTTTTTTAGGTTTTATTTATTTGACAGAGACACAGCGAGAGAGGGAACACAAGCAGGGGGAGCGGGAGAGGGAGAAGCAGGCTTCCCGCGGAGCAGGGAGCCCGATGCGGGGCTCGAGCCCAGGACCCTGGGATCATGACCTGAGCCAAAGGCAGACGCTTAACGACTGAGCCACCCAGGTGCCCCAAGAGTCGAATGCTTAACTGACTAAGACACACAGGTGCCCCAAAGCCTGATTTAAAGAAAAGGAAAAAAAAAAAAAAACTATGAATGATATTTTGGGGAAATTTATAAACGATTGTATATTAGATGATGTTAGAGAATTTTTCATTTTTTGGCCAGGTAAGAGTACTATGGTTATACAGGTTTACTCTTAGGAGACCAGGATGAAGTACTTAGGAAGTGAAGGCTCATGTGTCTACAGTTTACTCTCAAATACATTTATATTATACATACACACATAAATCAGACCAATGTTGCAACATGTTAACAACTGTTGAATATAGATGATGGATATACAGGTGTGTTCACTACTCTCAATTTTTTTGTATACTTGCAACTTTTCCTGATGAAACCATTGGAAGAAATTTTAAAAATGCACTGTATCTCATCATTCCAGCCGGTATAGGAACTTGTACTCACGATTACCATCTCCTCCCAAACCCCGGGATGACCCAAGATGAAAGATTCTGAGACACACTGGGAAATGAATATAAATTAAGGGTTTATTACAAAATGCAAAATGTTAGTTTCTCATTGTCAGTGATTCAAGAAAACAAGGCCATGAGCCCTGGGTGTGACTGGGGGCAAGAAGCCAGGCTCAGGAGCGGGCTGACAGGCACTGGTTCACAACCTCCAGCAGGTGGGTATTCTCTAGGGCGGCTGCTACCCGTTCCTTATCTGCAAGCTGCTTGTTCACTGGATTGGAAAGTAATGGAGAAGGATCAAAGCCAGGCTCTGGCCAGCCTGCCAACCAGCCCCACTTCTAACCCTTGTATATATACATACACACTTGCACCAACCTCCTGTCACCTCCTTCCCAGGACCCCAAGCCTCGACCAAGCTACCCAAACCACCTGCTGCCCCTTGTACTATTAAGTCTGACACACCCTGGTCCTGTGTACTTAGAGGGAGAGGGCAGGACTGGAAGAACATGGTAAGCATAGGACACTTAAGCCAGCTTCACTCTAGGCTGCCACCTCCACTGAGGACTCACCCACCCAGCCCTCCTCCTTCCATCTTGCCCTACAAACCACCATGGCAAGGGGGAAGCCTCAGGGCCAATGCCTCAACATCAGCCCACACTTACCTGCATGCTCCGAGGCATGGGTCCCCGGTGTAATGTGCACATCCATCTGGGAGGGAGATAGGTGGGGTGTGAGGAGTTATC
The DNA here is from genome assembly GCF_054177405.1 of Leptonychotes weddellii. Lineage (NCBI taxonomy): Eukaryota > Metazoa > Chordata > Mammalia > Carnivora > Phocidae > Leptonychotes > Leptonychotes weddellii. The sequence continues at coordinate 17,404,198 of NC_138384.1, read as the reverse complement.
ACCTATCTACCCCCTCGTCCCCTTCCCCCCACTCATCACCTTCCACTGGTCCTCCTAATCATGACTGTGGACTCTGGACCTTCCATTATGCCCCAAACCCACCCACAGCCACTCCATCTCTACCCAAAGAACTGACTGCTACTGTTGACTTAAAGGCCTGCCTCTGCCCCATCCATGCTCCAAATCTATCTACAGCTTCCTACTCCCCTCCTGCCACACTCACTACTTTTCTGCACTCTCCAGCACAGGCCTTTATATTTGTTGTCCCATTCAATTGGAAAGGCTCCTCCCAGTTTCATCACCACTACGTGGGATCCTTGCAGGCCTCACTCTGATGTCCACATTCATGCTCTCCATGTCTTCCTCAGAAGCAGAAGCTCACCCCTGTCCTACCCCTGGGGCTCAGTTCCAATTTACCTTAAAACGCTGGGGAAGGGATCGAAGAAGCTTGACTTTGATGGATAGGCCAATAAGGGTGGCCATGCTGCAGTGTGGAATGGTGGGTGTGAAGGCCACGGCCACCGTGCTCTCAGGATCGCTCACCTAGTTGAAGAATGAGATCTCAGAAGAAGGCACTCCCTTCCTCTTAGTATGTTGCTTCAGGCAAATCGTCTAACCTCTAGGGGCCTGTTTCCTTATCCACGAAACGGGCACAGCAATCCCCCCCCTTCCGAGGATCCCCTGACGACTCCGTGAGCTGACAGAACGCCAGTCTCCTGGTGCAGATGAGCTTTTCTGACTCTTCCGAACCATCTGCCCCCCACGGACGCTGGCAGTGACTCACCTGAACCCGGACTTGCTCTACTACGTTCAATTCTTCCAGTGTCAGTGGATGCTCCGGGTCATTAATGGAGCGAATCAGATGTGGCAAGTGAAGGAAAAGGGACTCTGCCTTAGCCCACTCAGAACCCTCCGCCGGGAATGCCCGGCCCTGATACAGCGCCACTAACTACTGGACATCATCACTTCAGCCCCCTCCCAGGCCCCCGCGAACCCGCCCGCGTGCGGCAGCGGTGGATATCGAAGATCTCGCGCGCGTCGATGCTGTCTGGAACCTGCTCGTCCTCCTCGCCCGCAGTCACCGGTCGCTCCCCAGAGCGCTCGTAGATGAGGGGGTTAGCGTTCTCCAGGAGGCCGCTCCCTACAGCGCCGCCGCCGCCCACCATCCCGAAACCGCGCCGGCTGCTGTAGGCGCGCACTTCCGCTCCCGCAGGAGCACTTCCGGGGAACGGGCAGGGGGCGGGGCGGGGCGTGGCGACGGGGTCGCTTGTGGGACATGCTGCACCGCCCTACTCGACCTGGGTTTTGAAGGGGAGCGGTGGCCTCGGTGCCGTCTGTACGTTAACCCGGAAAAATGCAGACCACCCCGGCGAATACACAGAGAAGGCACTCGAGCGGCACGGGGCCGTTGGAGCCCGTAAGTTAGGTGCTGGACGGCGGAGGCCACGGCTGGCTCTCGGGGACACTAAAGACCGGCCAGGCGTATCTTCGGGCACCACTTCCTCCAGGAAGTCGGCCCTCAGGCTGGGCAGGTCCCCGCGTACCAAGCGTCCTCTGTCCTGGCACCGTTTACTGCTTTTCGGAGCCACCCGGTGACGCACCTGCCTCGCCCGTTCCACGTGGGCCCCAGAGTGCCCTGCCGAGTCCCTAGCACACGGACCCGCAAGCGCTCCTTAAATGTTTGTCAAATAGATAAATGACCGATCTTTGCGATCTTTGCCGTTGTCCTTAAGATAATGCCACAGACGGGCGCCTGGGTCGCTCAGTTGGCTAAGCGACTGCCTTCGGCTCAGGTCATGGTCCTGGAGTCCCTGGATCGAGTCCCACATCGGGCTCCCTGCTCAGCAGGGAGTGTGCTTCTCCCTCTGACCCTCCCCCCTCTCATGTGCTCTCTCTCAAATAAATAAATAAATAAATAAAAACCTGAAAAAAAAAAAAGATAATGCCACAGTCATGGGTGCATTTCAAAAGGCAGGCTGTGGCTGAATAGGGAGGAGGCCCGCGGAGACCCTCAGATTAAGGAAAATAAGGCATGAGGGACCTTGAGGTGGACCCAGAAACTGAGTCCTGAAAGCAAGGAAGAGCTCTCAGGATGGGCAGTCCCACCTCCCTGCCCTTGCTCATACGGTTCCCTTCACCCTGAACAAAGGTCGTTCCCATTTCTACACCTGGGGGAATCCTGATCGTGCACCTCCTCACGGAAGCTCTCCCGGGTTCCGCAATCACAGCTTATTGCTCCCTCTCTCTAGCCCCGAACACCCTTATCAGGCCTGTGACCATGAGGACAGTGAACACAGTGACTCCAGTTTTGAGGAGAGGGTTGTTGGTATTGTGGAGGGGCTGCAGAAGCCTCGCCGCCCCTTCTGAGGAAGCCCAAGGGGGTCTGGGCAGAGGGGAAGTGGCCATGCAGTGCCTGCCTGTCACTGGTTTTTGCTGTTCAGTCCGCCCCCCGCCCCCCCCGCGCTTTCCCTGCCCAGCTAGCCCCGCCTACTCCTAGACAAGTCCAAACTCCAGACCTGGTTGAGACACTCTCTGAACCGCCGCTGGATGGGCACCAGGGCAGTCTTTGGGTGAAAACAGCAGTGTGCTGCGAATAGACCATGCTGCTGGACCGACTTCGCGTGCGGCTGAACGCCGTGGTCTGTGGGCTCCTGCTTTTCCTCGTCCTGGGCCAGGGTGAGGCTCTTTCGAGGGGCGGCAAGGACTGGGATGGGATTTGCCAGATTCTGCAGAGACAGGACCTGAGGCTGCAGGAGGGAAGGCCCCAGGGAGGTGGATTAGGGTGGAGAACCACAGTAGGGGGAAACTTGCACCAGACCCAATGCTTCGAAACCCCTGGCTGGGCCCCCTGAGGTGCAGAGAGAGTCGTGGCTGACCGAGGTCACACAGTACGGAGGGGCAAGCGAGGCCAGGAGCTCTGAGGGGCACCTGGCGAGGCAGGCGGGAGTGGGTTCATGATTCAGGACGTTTCCTTCTTAGTGTTTGTGGTAGAGCTAGCGCTGCCTGCGAAAAATAATAATTATCTTCCTGCCACGGTTTGGCTCTGAGTGTTGCGCCCTTGGCCAGAGGGGCGTCCCAGCACCTGCCAAGTGCCCCTCCAAAGGGGCCCAAGTCAAGATTACTGGCTCTTGAGGAATCTGACTGCGCAAGCCCACACCCCTGCATCCTAAAGCCTGTCTGTTGGAGAGATTGTCATATCTTTCTATTCACCTCATGCATCCGGCTGGGGTGAGGTCACCTTTTGTTCTCCAGAGCAAAGGTGATTGCACTTCGGGCCAACTTCCATTTCTCCTGGCTGTTACCAGTAGCGTAGGCTATTCTGGAACCATGCATGGGGCCTCCGCAGCTCCTTTGCCCCCTCTTAACTGTGTGATCCTCTCACCCCAAATGGCCCTACCTGTGAGACCCAGCTATCCTCCCCCTTCCCAGTCCGATGTGCCCTGGAGGCATCAACATTAATCCGTTTCACATGGCCCACCCCAAGAGGCTTCCGCCCTTCCCAGCTGCTCACCAGGCTCTCAGAGGTCACCGAGAGCCTCCAGCAGGACAATTTGCTAGGCCTTGCTGATACCTCCCTTTAAAAAATGTTAATGTTTCAGATTGGACCTACATTCAAAAAGAAAAAATGGACAAGCCGTAAGAGGGCACAGGTGATAATGTCTGACCCTCTCCTGTCCCATCCCATCCTGGCTCCTTCACAGGGACCATTAGGATCCCCAGGGCCTTCTACACACTGCTCAGGAATTTACTCCTGAGGATGCACACAGGATGCACACATCCTTGGTTTTCACCTAAATGATCACAAACTCCCTCCTTTTCTGGCACACAGCTTTTTCACTTCCTGACACAGGGGGTGACCTCCCCACAGCTGTACATGCTAGAGCTTCCTCATACCGTTTCCTGCAAGGGTTTCTCTTCAAAGAGGAAGCATCCTTGATGTAACTGGCCTCTGATCAGGGACATTTCAACAGGTTGTGTCCTTTGCCATAACAATCTTCAGGCATTGGAGGCCAGTGGCCATAGTGAATTACATGGACAGATGTCCCACCTGTGTAGACAGCATGTTACTGGGGGGAGGGGTGGGCCTTTGACTTGGGAAGACATTGCTTAGTTGCCCTCGGTGGAACCTGTGAGTGGCTGCTGACCCCGGCCTTATCCACACGCTCTGGCATCAGGCTCATGTGCATCAGTGTTGATCCAGTAGGTGATCTGAGCAGGGAATAGGCAGGCGAGCTGGGAAGGGAAAGGTGGGTCTGGCAGGGGAGTGGGACTGAACAGGCAAAAACCAGTGACAGGCAGGCACTGCATGGCCACTTCCCCTCTGCCCAGACCCCCTTGGGCTTCCTCAGAAGGGGCGGCGAGGCTTCTGCAGCCCCTCCACAATACCAACAACCCTCTCCTCAAAACTGGAGTCACTGTGTTCACTGTCCTCATGGTCACAGGCCTGATAAGGGTGTTCAGGGCTGGAGAACAGGAGCAATAAGCTGTGACTGGCGAACCCGGGAGAGCTTCCGTGAGGAGGTGCACGATCAGGATTCCCCCAGATGTAGAAATGGGAACGACCTTTGTTCAGGGTGAAGGGAACCGTATGAGCAAGGGCAGGGAGGTGGGACTGCCCATCCTGAGAGCTCTTCCTTGCTTTCAGGACTCAGTTTCTGGGTCCACCTCAAGGTCCCTCATGCCCTGTTGTCTCTGATCTGTAGGTAGTATAGATCCCTGAGGCTGTTTTTTGGTTTTGTTTTTTACTTTTTATTATGAACCAGGCTCAGTTAGGCCAAATTCTGTAGAAGCAGAACCTGAACCTGTGGAAGGAAAGCTCCAGGCAGGCAGGAGCTGGTGGAGATGACACCAGGGGAACTGGGAGCCTGACTGCTTACCTCCCTGCACCCCGAGGGGTAGAGAGGGTCGGCGCTGCCCGCAGCCACACAGCACCAAAGGGTTTCCGGTCTGTGGTAGAACACTATAACACACCCACTGAATCCATGACGTACCTTCAATGATTATCAAGACCTGAGCAACCTGGTGTTGTCTAGACTACCACCTCTCCCTTGCACCATTATTTGAAGCAAATCCCAGACATTATATCATCTGTAGATATTTCTATGTCCTATTAAGAGAAAAGGAATATATATATACATATAACAATATCATGATTTCTTAATGCAATCAAGTATCTAGCCAAATGTTCTTATTTCATATTATCTCATAGATGATACTAACAGGGTTTTTTTTTTTATAATCAGGATTCAAATAAGGTCCATACTTTGAAAATTGGTAGATGTGTTGCTTATAACAGCTTTGCAATATAATCCACATAGCATACCATTCACCTGTTTAAAGTATACAATTCAATGGTTTTTAGTATATTCAAAAGTTCAGCACATCAATTCCTCCTTCCCCCCACCTTGAGCCCTAGGCAACCACCAATCTGCTTTATGTCTCTATGGATATGCCAGTTCTGGGCATTTCCTATAAATGAAATCATCCCATATGTGATCCTTTGTGACGGACTTCTTTAATTGAGCATAAGGTTTTTAAGGTTCATCCATGTCGACGTGTTCAGTACTTTTTTCTCTGTATGCTGAATGATGTTCCATTGTACAGGTGGGATACATTTTATCAGTTGATGGACATTTGGATTGTTTCCACTTTTTGGCTATTATAAATAATCCTGCTATGAGCATTCACGTGCAGGTTTTTGCGTGGATGGATGTTTTCAGTTCTCTTGGGCTTATACCTAGAAGTAGAATTGCTGGGTTGCATGATAACTCTATGTTTAACTTTTTGAAAAACTGCCAGATTGCTTTCCAAAACACCTGCACCACTTTACCTTCTCACCAGCAAGGTGTGAAGGTTCCAGTTTTTATACATCTTTACCAATGTGTGTTATTATCAGCCTTTTTTATGTGAATCTCTTTGAGTCTTCGGTCTTCCTCTGCCTCTCTTTTATTTTCCTTGTAATTTTGTTTTTATATCGAAGAAACCAGTTTAGTTGTTCTGGAGAGGATCCCAGAGTTTGGGCTTTGCTGATTACATCCGTATGGTGTCTTTTAACTGTTTCCCTGCCCCCAGTATGCCTGTATGCTTGTGTTCATTTATTTGTATTCTAGAGGCTTGATCAGATTTCAATTTCAGGTTCTGCCTTGTTATGTTTCGGGGCAAGACTATTTCATGTGGGGCTATGGACTTCCATCAGAAAACATACATCATCTGACTTTTTGTGACAAAGTAAGTTGTTAACATCACAGTCAGATTTCAGCGAGCCTTTCTCTTAGCATGAGTGAAGTGAACATTTCTTCCTTGGCGTATGAGCCATTTTTTGTATTCCTTACTCTGAACGTATTCCCTCACCATTTCATAGTTATTCACCAAATATGCACAACTGGCACACTTCTTTTTCATTTGTAGAAATTCTTGTGTGTTAAGAATCTCACCTGGGCTCCTTGTGTTAGGCGACCCTCAGTCGCTTCCTCCCCCCCCCCGATCCCCATAGTAGGGCGGGCGGTACTTCTTACCGTCTAGTTACAGTGGTACCTCATTTTCGTAGCTCTCCTCACCATATCATCACTCTTGGTTTGAAAGATGCTTTCTTTATGTCATTTCTTGCCACTTAGAGCATGAGATCCCTAGGGACAGGAGCCTTGCGTGTCCTATTCCCACAGTTCTCCTACTGCCTCATGTGATCCACACAGTCAGCAGAAAGGATACTCTCACCCCTTCAAGCTTATGTGACCATTTGTTTGAAGCTCCCAGGGCTCAACGATGGTGCTGGGTCCCAGGAAGCCTCACTGAGTGTGGTGGAAAAGGCTGGGGCCAGATCCAGCGAAGAGAGTTGGGGGAGTGGGCGGGAGTGGGTTGGGGTACTGTGGACACACAGGGTTAAAGGCAGGAAATTTGTAAAGCAAGTGTTTGTAGATCAGAGTCCCTTCAGCTGGGGACCAGAAGCAGCCGGCAACTTCAATAGCCTGGGAGGGCAGCTGATGGATAGACTCAACCCTGATGTCCATTTCTCTGCTCACAGGCCAGGACTCTGCCAGCCCCATCCGGACCACACACACTGGGCAGGTGCGGGGGAGCCTCGTCCATGTGAAAGATACTGATGTGGGAGTCCACACCTTCCTGGGAATTCCCTTTGCCAAGCCGCCTCTAGGCCCCCTGCGATTTGCACCCCCCGAGCCTCCTGAACCTTGGAGTGGAGTAAAGGATGGGACCTCCCACCCAGCCATGTAAGCAGGGAGTCCAAGGAACTCCAGTGGAGGGTGGAGGGTACTCCAAGTTCTAGGCCAGGCTGCAGTTGTCATTTCGTCTAAACCCCCACGGCCAGTCTCCCCTCTGAGTTTAGTGGATCCCCACATGCATTTTTCCCATGAGCATGCAGACACTTGGAAGGGTAAAGTAACTTGCCCAGGCTCCGGGCTTGACACTTAAAGCAGAGACACACATCTGCCTCACTTCTAGCCATGTCAGGTGTTCTCTGCCCCCAGGGGAGGCTTGGGTTGGCTCCATGAACCCCGTAATAGCCCTTGACTCCAGCAGCAGGTACTATAGATCCCTGAGGAGTGGAGGACCCCCTCTGTGTGCAGTTACTGGGCCAGTGACAGGGCCAGCTGCCATGGGCCAAAGGGCATGTGTATGTTCTTGCAACTGGAAACTCTGTGGGAGAGATGAGGTTCCCTGAGAGCCTGACTGGAGCTGAGGGCTGTCCCACTGCCCTTCTCATGAGAAGTTAATATCCATTCATTCGGGCAGCCCACGGATGTGGGCTACTCCCCTGTTCCACGCCCGTCTGGGTACAGGAATACAGAGCTGAATGTCAACACTTGCAACTCCCGGCTCTCACAGAGACCCCCAAGAGTCAAGATTTCCTAGCCTCAGGAGGGTTGATATCCAAGGCTTTCATAACCTTGAGGCCTCCCTGGAAGGCGGGGCTCCCTCCCAGCTTCCCCAGAGCCTGCGGCCTGTGACTTGGTGCGGAGGGGCTTTGGGGGAGGACCGTGTGTGAGCAAGGTCTCGGGGGAAGTGGGACTGGAGGTGGCGGGGCACAAATCTGGGCCCAGGATCTGGTTTTGACCATGGTACGGCCCCGCTAGGTGTCTGCAGAACATCACTATCATGAATGCAATGGCTTTGAAACTGCTGAGTATGACCCCGCCTGTCACCTCCATGTCCGAGGACTGCCTGTACCTCAGCGTCTACACGCCTGCCTACGCCCGGGAAGGTTCCAGTCTGCCGGTGAGTGCCAGGCCCCGCCGGCTGCGGTGTGGGAGCACGTTTCTTCTGCAAGAAGACTAGAAGGGCCAGGATCAGCCGGGGCCCCTCTGCAGTGTGGACCCTACTAAGAAGCCTCTCACTGTTGGGGCCAAGAGAGTGTTCTTACCCAGCATGAGTGGCTGACCCTCGGGCATGGGGCCATAGAACCCTGGCTGCTCCCGGAGGTCAGAAGCTGTGGCCCTGGGACGGACCCAAGACTCACCCAACCCACTCGTGCCCAGGAGACCCACTCAGGTGCTGTATCTGTTGGACCAATGAGAATGGAGAAACTTTTAACTAACATGCATGTGCGATGACACCCCTTTTCTTTTCACCTCAGAGAGAGTTCCAGGAGAAATGGAGCCAGGCTTTGGTACACAGGGTGGGACCCAAAGTACGAGAAGCCCAGTTTTCCTGATAGAAATTGGGTCACCTTCAGCCCAGGTCATGAAGACACCACCCACTCCTGCCTATCTATCTGTGTGGTTAGGCACACAGAGCCAAAGTGGTGGAGAGTCGGGCGCCTGGGTGGCTCAGTCGTTGGCCGTCTGCCTTCGGCTCAGGTCACGATCCCAGACTCCCTGCTCGGCGGGAAGCCTGCTTCTCCCTCCCTCACTCCCCCTGCTTGTGTTCCCTCTCTCGCTGTGTCTCTCTGTGTCAAATAAATAGAAAAAATCTTTAATTAAAAAAAAAAAAAGTGGTGGAGGGTCCAGGTAGCAGCCCCAGTGGGGTTTGGGCTCGGTGGGAGCCACATGGTGTCTGTGCCTCAATTTCCCCAGGTGCTGGTGTGGATCCACGGTGGTGGGCTTGTGATGGGCATGGCTTCCATGTATGATGGCTCTGTTCTGGCGGCCTTTGAGGATGTGGTGGTAGTCACTATCCAGTACCGCCTGGGTATGCTGGGCTTCTTCAGGTGAGACTGGGGCTAGGCAGGGCAGTGCCGGCTGAATGAAGCCAGGACAGCCCCATCATCCCTGTCCTTGCCGCCTCTCAGCACTGGAGACAGGCATGCACCTGGAAACTGGGGCTACCTGGATCAAGTGGCCGCGCTACGCTGGGTCCAGCAAAATATTGCCTATTTTGGAGGAGACCCTGGCCTTGTCACCATTTTTGGCCAGTCCGCGGGTGGCACAAGCGTGTCCTCCCATGTCGTGTCCCCCATGTCCCAAGGACTCTTCCATCGTGCCATCATGGAGAGCGGTGTGGCCCTGTTGCCTGGCCTCATTGTCAGCTCCTCCAATGCGGTCTCCATGGTGAGTACCCCGAACTGTGGGAAGCCAGACTGCTGCCTCATCTCTTACCTCTCAGCCTCCATTACTCTGTTAAGTGGGGGTAACAAGGGGCCCCGTCATGGGCAGGACGGTCTAGGCAGGTGGGCCAGCCCCTCTGGCTGAGACCTCCGAATCCACACCTAATACCTTGAGATTTGGGGTGCAGCTGCCCCCGGCTGGGACGTTGGGCAAATCCTTCTCCCCTGTTTGGAAGGATGAGCCAGCCCCTGCCTGGTCTCTTTACAGATGGTGGCCAACCTGTCTGCCTGTGGCCAGGTTGACTCAGAGGCCCTTGTGGGCTGCCTGCGGGGTAAAACTGAAGAGGAGATTCTGGCCATCAGCCAGGTTGGGCTGAATGGACGTGTGTATGGAAGAAGGGGACTAGTAGGGGTGGGGAGCCTGTGCTTTACATTCTCTGGGCAAGTTACTCCATCTCCACACCTTGGTGTCCTCACAGCCCTGGGTGGAAAGTTGAGGCCAGGCCATGCTAAGCCAATGGCAGGACCTCTTGGGGGAGGGGGTGTGAGCATCCTGGATGAGCTGGGAGCGGGTGAATGGGACTCAGAGCGCATCAGGAAATGTCTGGGACCTCACTTCGTGGGCCCTCTCAGCCCTTCATGATCACCCCTGGCGTAGTGGATGGGACCTTCCTGCCCAGGCACCCCCAGGAGCTTCTGGCCTCCGCTGACTTTCAACCTGTCCCCAGCATCATTGGTGTCAACAACGATGAGTACAGCTGGCTCATCCCCTCGGTGAGGCCCACCCCCAAGCTCCCAGGTGCCGGGGGCCCACGGGGGTGGTGGGGCCAGGGCTCAGGGCATCAGAGCTCTAGGCCCATCCTACCCTCACCTGGAGATTCTCCCGCTACCCAGACCATGAAAATCTCTGACACCCAGAAGGAAATGGACAGAGAGACAGTGAAGGCTATCCTGCAGCAAGTGTCGACAACGTTGGTGAGGCTTCTGGGGTCCTGCCCCAATGGAGGGGGACTCTTCTCCTGTCCAGAGGCAAGGGAAAACCCAGCCCCAAGATATCTTGTCCATGCAGTATCTCCCATGAGCAAAGGCTGGGGTCACCCCAGAGCTCAGCCCCTTCCTCCCATTCCCTATACCGCCCCAGAATCCATCTCCCCAAACCTGACCCTGCTGCCTCCCTGCTGCTGCCAGCCTGCCTAACCTGACTATTTCTGATCCCCCTGGGGTAGATGTTGCCTCCTGAGTCTGTTGACCTGTGGATGGAGGAGTACATGGGGGACAGTGGGGACCCACAGACCCTCCGAGCCCAGTTCTCTGAGATGATGGGGGACTGCATCTTCGTGATCCCTACACTCCAAGTAGCCAATTTTCAGCGTGAGTAAATCTATAAGGCCAGAGCAGTGAGGGGGCAGCTCAGAGCTATAGGTCCCTGGTGAGGTCTATTGGTGTCCAGGTCCCAACCCATGTCTATATATTGGGTCCTTAGGTGCCAAGCACTTGATGTCCCTCATCTCAGTAAATCCTCAAAGCTAGTCTAAGAGACGGACATTTTCCCCATTTTACAGATGAGGACCTTCAGTGACTTGCCCAAAACCACACAGCTAGGAAGTTCCGAGGTCATGATTTGAACCCAGGTCCTTCCCCCTGCTCTTACTCCAGCCAGGGGCTCCCTCACCCATTGTTCAGATTCCAACCAGCTTTGGACCTAGCTATCTTGTCACCACGGGTGATGCAGGAGAGCCCCAGGTAAGGGACCACCATGTCATGGCCTGTCCACCCCACCCCCTAGGCTTACACGCCCCGGTCTACTTCTACGAGTTCCAGCATCGGCCCAGCTTCCTCAAGGACATCAGGCCGCCCCATGTGAGGGCAGACCATGGTGATGAGGTATTCTTTGTCTTCGGAACCCTCTCTTGGAGAGGCTACGGTGAGTGTTCCTGGGAGGGGTCCCTCAGAGACTCCTCGTTCCCAGAATGGGGGACGGGGCCTTGCCTGGGTCCCTCCGTGAGGGTGACAGATGAGCAAACCAAGGCTCAGAGAGAGGATGGGACCAGGTGCCCAAGATCTTACAGTTAGAGAGGCTGAGCTAGAATTGGACTCCAAGACTCTTCAGAATGGGGCCTGTGCTCCCCCCACCTCCCCCTATCCCAACCATGGATGCCTGGCATGGGTGCAGAGGAGGGTGTTTCGCAGGCATATTTGTTTCTTAAATCACTTTCCGGTGTCAGGAGGAAGGAGAGAGCCTTCTCGGTCAGGAATGAGCCTTGTTGGGGTGAGGAGAGGGCCTGGCGCCCCAGGGCTGGGGCGGGGAGTGGGCAGAGAGCCAGGCCAGGGAGGGCAGAAGAGGGCCCAGGGAAAAGTTGCACGTGGGCTGGCGAGTGTGGTGGGGGCTGACCTGTGTGCTGAACTGGGGTTGGCCTTCACCTGGACCCTCTTCCTCTTGCTCTCTGTAGTTGAAGTCACGGAGGAAGAAAAGCTGTTGAGCAGGAAGATGATGAAATACTGGGCTAACTTTGCTCGAAATGGGTGAGATGTCACACCCCACCCCAACCTCCAGGGCTGGGGGGGGCTTGAACCCATTCACGGGCCCCCCTTTTCTGTTGTGACCTCATTAGCGTACATGTATCCTTAATTGCATGGTGGCTCCTTCCCCAGCTCCAGGTCCCACACAGACAGGGAGGGGCCTTGTGGGTGCTGGGCGCTCTGTCCATCTCCAGGTGACCTGGAAGAGGGGGACAGTGCTATGTTACCCACAGAGCCTCCCTCTGACGGGAAGGGAAGAAGCAGTCCAGGTTGCCCTGCCTCCTGGTGACACTCTAGTGGGAGGTAGTTTCTTTCCTAAATCTAGAAGCATCCCCCTGTCATTCCCCAAGGCCACCTGGCCTGTTTGGCACCTCGCCTGACCCCAGTTGGGGTGCCAGGTCTGGGCTCAGCAGGGCTCCGAGTGACTCTCCCCCTGCCCTGCTGGGTGGGCATGTCTACAGGGACCCCAACGGCGAGGGTCTGCCCCACTGGCCCGTGTTCGACCAGGAAGAGCAGTACCTGCAGCTGAACACGCAGCCTGCAGTGGGCCGGGCCCTGAAGGCCCAGAGGCTTCAGTTCTGGACGAAGACCCTACCCCAGAAGACACGGGAGCTAATGGAGGCGGAGGGGAAGCACACAGAGCTGTAGCTTCCTGTGTCTGGGGCGGAAGGGCCGGGGAGGGGGGGCTCGAGTGCAGGTGGGGGTCTGCCGGATATACCCACACACATGCACTGAGGAGCCAGGAGCTTTTCCTTCCTTCCCTTAGCCATTCATTCGTTCTGCCAGCCAGCCAGCCAGCATTTACTAAGAACCTACCGCATCTTGTTAGTTGCCAAGCCCCCATAGGTCCTCTCATGTTAGACGCACTCAGTGAATCCCCCCATTGGCAAACCCTGGTGGAAATTCACACCGCACCGAGCCTCAGGCCCCGTCCCCTCTTCCTCCCCTCTCCCCCACCCCCACCCTCCCTCTCCTCTCCCTTTGAAGGAGGGTGCTTTGGGAAGTGTTACCCACACCTGGCTCTCAGCAAGCCCCACGTGCTCCCATATTTGTACAGAGCCAGTAGAAAATCTGGATGCCAGGAACCCAGGAGCTCCGAGATCTTGGCCACCGAGGCCACCAACTACTGAGGATGTAGAAGTCCCCGTCCCCACCCATTGTCCCCTAGACGAAATGTCATCTACCACTGACATTTAAACACCCACCCAGTCACTTACCTGTGTCACACAAGGTGACCGACTCCATTTTTTGTAAGAAGACTGAGCTTGTCCATGGGCCCCTGGAGCCTGGGCGAGCTGTTCAGTGGCCAGGAGAGCCAGATGGGTCCCTCAGCCACCCACCTCCTGAAGTCTGCCTTTATTTTCAGTGGTTCTGTGACACGGCTGGGGGTGGGGGAGGGCAAACTTTACACAATTGCTGCACATCAATACAGATGTTTATCTGTGAGATGTTCCCTGGAAGTAGGATTGGGAGACCAGAAAGTCCAGGAGAAGAGACTCTTTTCTCCTTGGTTCCAAACGTCTCTCCATCCAAGGAGATCTCCTCTTTCCTTTTGGAATACTCCTTGTCAACCATCCCCCCACCCTCTGCTGACCTTCCCCCAACTCACCGTGGGCATCCACATGATCAGTTTTCCTGCTTACCCCATTGCCTCCCCTAAACTTTTCCTTCCCTCACCTTATCCAACCCCCCCACCCCCGCAAAGGAAACCCTCTCTTACACAGTATTTGATCTCAGCGTGCAGACATACCAAATTGTGTTCACAGCCTGTTTGCTCTATCAAAGCACTTTTTCTCTAAGAGGCTACAGCCTCCTTCTTCTCATAGACCTAGGAGTCCTACTGTGCCCCTGCCTCTGACCAACTTGCCCTCTCAGGCACTAGATTTTCCAGGAGGAAAGCCCCCTTCCTTCCCTCCACTGCCTGTAAGCCTAACCACAGAGCCTCCGGAAGTGGGGTCTGAAGGATGGAGACTGGCCACCAGATGGCAGACAAGGGTAACCTTAAGCCTGGGCCGTCTTGAACTAGGGAGAGGGAAGGGGCTTTCCTTTTAGGGGACACTGACTGGTGCATAATGCTTCTCCTGCATCCTGAAAGCATTTATTGAGCACCCACTGCATGCATGCCTCTGTATGTTTTTCAGTCCTTCAGATGCACAATATACTTTCCAAAAGTGGGTTCCCAGTATTAGTTTTTTAGTCATCTTATTTTTTAAACAGTTTTATTGTGGAATAATTTACATACAATTTAATTCCTTTAGGTGTACAGTTTCACAAAGTTGGCTAAATATATGAGACATACAACCACCATCACATCAAGTTTTAGAATGTTTCTCTTTTTTTAAGATTTTATTTATTTGTCAGAGTGAGCACAAGCAGGGGGAGCGGCAGGCAGAGGGAGAAGCAGGCTTCCCGCCAAACAGGGAGCCCGATGCAGGACTCCATCCCAGGACCCTGGGACCATGACCTGAGCCGAAGGCAGACGCTCAACTGACTGAGTCATCCAGGCATCCCTCAAGTTTTAGAATGTTTCTAAACTCCAAAGAGTTCCTTCGTGCCCCTTTGCAGTCAATCACTGCCCCGACCCTGGTCCCACACAGCCACCAAACTGCTTTCTATTGCTATAGTTTGCCTTTTCTAGAATGTCATAGAAACGGAATCATTTATTACTGGGTCCGTCATTTACCATAATGTTTCTGAGATTCAACCAGTGGTTTCCTTTTGTTGCAAAGTAGTATGTCATATATGGTATGCTACATTTTTTTCCATTCACCAATTAATGGACGTCTATTTTTTGGCTTTATTAAAGTTGCTGTGAACATTTTCAGACAGGTCTTTGTGTGCACATATGTTTTCATTTCTTTTTTAAAAAAGATTTTATTTCTTTGAGAGAGAGAGCACACACGAGCAGGGGAGAGGGGCAGGGGGAGACGGAGAAGCAGGCTCCCCACTGAGCAAGGAGCCCGAGATGCAATGCGATGCGGGGGCTCGACCCCAGGACCCCAGGACCCCAGGATCATGACCTGAGCCGAAGGCAGATGCTTAACCGACTGAGCCACCCACGCACCCAGTGTTTTCACTTCTTTGGGGGAAATAGCTGAGAGTGGAATTGCTGGGTTATATGGCAAGTGCATGTTTAACTTTTAAAGAAAATGCCAACCTGTCTTCCAAAGTGACTGTACCATGTTTGTGCCCCCACCAGCCACTTATGAGGGTTCTGATTGCTCCATAGCCTTGTCAACACTTGGTCTTAGTCTTCTACCGTTGATTAATTGTAGTGGGTGTGTAGTGGTATCTTACTCTGCTTGGTTCCCCGTTTCAGTGTCTTTCTCTCTGTCTCTCTGTCCCTGTCTCTGTCTCTCTCCCGTCCTTGCTCGTGCTCTCCTGCATGTACCTATGGATCAAGCTGCAGGGAGAGGGATGGACCCCACCTGGAAGCCTGCCAGAGACAATCCGGGAGGGAAGTTTGATCCTGGGCCCCTCCAGCTCTGAGTGCCAGCTGGAACCCCAGGAGAGAATCTGGCATCTTGTCTAGGCATGACCCTCACCCAGCTCCTCACTGAGCCAGCACTTCTGTTCGAATCAGTAAATATTTGCCAGTGCCCCGCACTCCCCACACATCCCCCCCACCATCCCAACTCCCCGCCAGCCGTGCTCCTGACACTAAGGCCCAGAGGTGAGTCCTGCCTTTATTTGGGGTAGAGGCTGTCCCAGAGAGATAGACACCCTGACAGACGCCTGGCCTGAGGCAAGAACAGACGTCCAGTGGCTCTGGTTCCGTGTCTTGTGTTTTCACACATGTAACCTGAGACCCCGTGAGGTGCTTCCTAGAATCATCACTGTTTCCCAGACGACAAAACCAGACCCAGGGCTCTGGGTACAAAGTCACACAGCCAGTGCTCGGCAGGGCCGGGATTTGAACGCAGGAGGTCTGGCCCTTAAATCACGTCATTCTGGGATGCAGAGTAGGATTTGAGTTGTGAATAAGAAGCTTCCTGCTCCTCTTCCTCCACTCTCTCTACCTGCAGACCTCAGATCCTCCCGCCAGGAGCCCGAGGGCCTCTTGAGGGCAGTGCCCTGCTTCTGCCCTGTTACTTGAGGAGCCTCAAGAGAGGGCGCGGACATGAGAAAATCACGCCCAAAACACACCCTGGGCATCCTCAGTCCTGGGGCCCCGTGGCAGGGCCACCTAGGCCCAAGGCCCTGAGGCTTTACAAGGGTATCAGCCAGCCACAATGGAAAAGAGTTTGCCGGCCCTTCAAGACATTAAACACAGAATTACCAGGTGACCACAAGGCCATTCCTAAGTGTATGTAGCCAAGAGAAATGAAAACATAGGAACTCACAGAAACTTGTACATGGGTATCTGTAGCAGTATTACTCAGAATAATCAAAAGGTAGAAACCACCCAAATGCCCATCATTGAATGAATGGAAAAACAAATTGTGATATAGCCATACAGTGAAATATTATTATTCGACCATAAAATGGGACCAAAGGACTGATATGTGCTACAACTTGATTGAACCTCAGAAACATTACGCGAAGTGAAGGAAGCCAGCCACAAAGGGTCACATATTGCCTGGTTATTATTATGTGCTATATCCTGAGTAGGTAAAATCCGGGGAGGCAGAAAGCAGACGAATGGTTATCAGGTTATCAGGGGATGGGGTCGCGTAGCAATGGGAGCGATTATTGAACAGGTATGGGATATTTTGCTGAGGCAATGAAAGAGTTTTGTAACTAGAGAGATGTGGTAATTGCACAAAATTGCAAATACACTTAAGTGCCACCGATTTATATACTTTAAAATAGTTAATTGCATGTTATATAAATTTAATCTCAATTTTAAAACAACAACAACAAAGAGCATCACCTTCAGTTCCCTCCATCCAACATCAGGGCTCAGGCACCCCCTTGGCCAGCAGGACTGGACACCAGCTCTGCCCCGAGCCATGGGCTCCCTCGGAACTTCAGCCCAGTCACTGGCCACCACTCCCTCAGATCAGTGGCGTGTGTCTCTTGTAATGAGCGCACAGGGTCTGGTGGAGCTCACTGAACCAGGAGAGCTGGAATTTGAGCCCAGGGCTGCAGAGCTCCAAAGCCCAGACTCTTACCCTTCCCCCCGCCTGCCCGCCCCTTCCCGCCCCCCTCACGAAATATCGCATCACCCACGCCCCTGCAGTGCACCCTCTGAGCCCTCCTTCCCCCACCTGGGTACTGGGTCTTAGGGCTGGCCACCAGCCAGATGCGTAGGGCCACTGAGGTTTTTATAACATAACCCTTTAGAGATTGGTTGTGCCAAAGGGCAGGGCCTTCTTATACCTTCCACCACTTCCCCCAGTTAGTTGTGAGGAGCATGGGGACAGTGTTAAGAAGTGGGTCCAGGGTCCAGCTGTGGGTGCCCTGTCTGCTCCTGGCATTCCCTGCTTCAGCCACTGGTAAGACATGCCAGCTTAGCCTGCAGAGGGGGGAGCTTCAGGGTTGCTGGGAGGACTTGGGTGGAAGGCGCAAGAGGGAGGCAGGGACGGGGAGGGGTGGACAGCCTGCTCAGGGAAGAAGCCCTCAGTTCCAAGAAATGCCAGGGGTTGTGTGCATCCTCTCTGGGCTGGGTCTCTGCCACTGTGGTCATGTGTGGTCTCCAGAGCAGGCCTGCCAGAGGACATGATTGTCCTTATGTTTTCAGGGCACCCAGGATTTGATTAATCAGCAAGACACAGACACAGAAGGGAGGGTCACGAAAGGTTTCCTTCCAGGTCCTAGAAACAAGCGGCATGCAGGGAAGCATGGGTCAGTCAGGAGGCAGAGCAGGGGAGGGGAAACCGTGGGCAAGAACCTTTATTGTTTGCAGAAAGAAGCGGCCAGGGGGCTAAGCAGGTTCTGGATTGGCTAATTCCAATGTTCTCAGTGGGCTCTGGGGCATGGGGCGGTCCCTCATTATCTGGTATCTGGCCCTGGGGTGATTAGGGCAGGTGGTTAGTGGTGGGGAATCTGAGAAGCCCAGAGAAGGTGGCTGGGGGCACAGGCTCTGGATTGGTTGGTTCGCATCTGAAAGACACCTTTCAGTGAGTTGTTTACTATCTCTGAGGACTGGCCAGCCCTGGAACCCGCAGTCCCTCCAGTCTGCAAGGTGTCAAAATAAAGAAAACGAAAAGACATGGTTATTACACTTAATTTAGCAGATGAGAAATCTGAGGGTGAATGGCTAGCCCAAGGCCCAAAGCCCCACGACAGGTCTGTGGGTCCCAGGAGAACCTAGTTCACCCTCAGGGGATTGGTTTGGCCTAGAGGAGAGTGGCAGACCTGCGAGGGGGGAGCAAAGTGGGGGGTCATCATAGGGCCCATCTCCCGGGCTTGCTGGGAAGGTTAGTCACGGTGCTGTGTGCAAAGTGCTCAGAACAGGGCTCACAGAGTAGGTGCTCCAAGAACCACTGTGTAGTGAGTCCATTTGCCCGGCCCCCCACCATCACCTGTGGAGGCTGCAAACTCATTCGCTGGCCCTCTGTCCTGCCCGCAGGGCCTGAGGTCACACAGCCTGCAGTGGACACCCCCCTGGGCCGCGTGCGAGGCCGGCAGGTGGCCATGAGGGGCACAGACCACCTGGTGAATGTCTTCCTGGGCCTCCCGTTCGCGCAGGCACCTCTGGGGCCTGGCCGATTCTCAGCCGCGCGCCCAGCGCAGTCCTGGGAGGCTGTGGGGGATACCAGCAATGCCCCTGCGATGTGAGTAGCCCCTTGGAGGTGGACAAGCTGGTAGGTTGCAGGGATCTAGATGGCGGGGCTGATGGGCTGACCCCCTGGCCCTTGGGCACATCCCCAGCCACAGGTGTCTGCAGGATCTGGAGAGAATGGACAACAGCAGATCTGTGTTGAATGGAAAGCACCTGTTTCAGAGGACTGCCTGATCCTCAACAGCTACAGCCCCGCTAAGGCCCCTGCAGGGGCCAGGCGGCCGGTGTGCAGCTCTGAGGGTCCTGTCTGCACATCCGGCTCTGCCTGGCCTGTCCCCTCCCCAGCCCCGTTCTCATACTGCCTCAGGGGTCCCAAGAATACCCTGGGTTGATGGGAGGGCAGCTGGTGTCCCAGGAGCTGGGGGTCACTGCCCCATGGCCTCTCTGCAGGTCATGCTGTGGATCCATGGAGGCACTCTGGTGGCGGGTGCTGCCACCTGCCAAGACGGGTCAGCCCTCGCTGCCTACGGAGATGTGGTAGTGGTCACCGTCCAGTACCGCCTGGGGTTCCTTGGCTTCCTCAGGTGAGGTGGCCAGCCTGGGGTAGGGCTTTGCTGGCACTGGGAGAGGCCAGCTTGTGAGGGCAATTGGGGAACTAGGGTAGGGATCCAGAGCTTGAATGCAGATTTCTCAGGCAAGCAGGGTGGCTGGAGAGCAAAGGACCCTTCCCGAATGCCGTCCGGGGCAGAGAAGGAGGCTCCCCATCGCTCCCCTCTGGGGAAGGGGCTCTCCCGAAGCCAGAAGCATACAGAGAACTTGGTCCTTTGGACAGGAACTGTTGACTGCTGGTCTGGGGCCTGGATCCCAGCAAGGGGCGGGGGCAAGGAGCACTAAGCTCTGGCTGGCCCCCCAGCTAGGCACCCCACACCACGTGCTGGGCAGGGGGCTACGGAGCATGCCTCACAGCCAGGCCAGACCTGGGGAAAGGGGAAGGGTCTGCCGGCCCGGCGGCTGGTTCGGAGCAAATCGGCAAAGGCTGAGGAAAAGCCCCGCCGCCTCCGCTAACCACTGCCTACCCCTGCCCCCTAGCACTGGGGATGAGCATGCGCCTGGCAACTGGGGCTTCCTAGATGCGGTGGCTGCTTTGAACTGCGTGCAGGGGAACATCTCCCCCTTTGGAGGTGACCTCAACTCTGTCACCATCTTAGGTGCTTCGGCTGGCACCTGCATCGTCTCTGCCCTGGTGAGTCTCCACAGGCTGGCAAGAGTATCTCCCGTGGCCCCAGACCGCCCAGCATTTCTGCCCTCCCCGGACAGACCCCTGTCCTCAACACGGCACCCAGGTCCTGTCCCCGCTGGCTGCAGGGCTCTTCTACAGGGCCATAGCTCAGAGTGGGATCGTCACCATGCCAACGTTAATGGATCCTAACCCGAGGGTCCTGGCTCTGGTCTGCATTTCTTTGCCTCTCTCACCCCACGTGCGCCGGCCACAGCCCACCCTTTGCTTGCCCTGAAGTCCCAGAGGGTGTCACCAGTAGGGAGCTGACTCCCCAGCCTGGCTCAGGCCTCGGCAGCCCCTGTCGTCCCCTCCCCGCCACACTGGCCGTGCTGGAATCCCTCCTCTCTGAACCCTGTCTCATTTCCTTAACTCACTCTGCGGAACTTGACTGAGCCCGCTGGCTCTGGGAATATGGTTAACTAGATAATGACACTGTTCTCAGAGGGGTAAAGGGGACTCCACTACCCGCACAAATAATGACGGTATGATGTAATGGGGGACACACGGGGTGCCTGGGGACCACCCAAGCTGTGGGCAAAGAAGCCTTCTCAGGGTTGGCGGCAGGTCTCTGGCCAGTCCCGAGGCCCCATCTCTGACATCACTGCCCCGTCTTTCCCACAGATACACCCATTGTGTGTGGGAGGCAGAGGGCTGGAAGGTGGGGGTGGATGGGTGAGGGAGAGGCCAGGCTCTTGTCTGTCCCCAGAGCCTCGCAGACTCCCTGGGCTGCAGCTCTGCCTCTTCGGCTGAGATGTTTCAGTGCCTTCGGCAGACGGCAAAGAGCAGATCCTTAACATGAAGTTGGTATGCCTACCTCTCGGGGGGCGGTGGCAGGCAATGGTGCAGAGGGGTCCGTCCAGCTCCTGTGGGAGCAGAGAAGCAATCAGCAGTCTGGGGTGAGCGCTGGGGCAGCCACCCCTGAGGGGAAGGGATGGAGGGCCCAAGCAGGCCTGGGAGCATGAATGCAGGGCCAGCTCTTCTAGGAAAGAGGTCTGCTTGGAAGTATCCATTGCCTGGTCTCCCTATTGCTCCTGGTCCTCCAACCCTGGTGACCTCTATCCCCTCTAAGGCTCAGCCACCCAGGCACGCAGCCGGGGGACCCCCGCATGCCATCTTTTAAGGCATGGGCCTGACTGGGAAGACCCGTGCCTTGCTTTCTCCTGCAGAACACTACGGCTTCCTACACTGTTGATGGCACCTTCTTTCCCAAGAGCCCCATGGAACTCTTGAGGGACAGGCACTTCCACTCTGTGCCCTTCCTCGTGGGTGTCCACAGTCACGAGTTTGGCTGGCTCATCCCCAGGGTGAGTGTCCTCTGGCTCTTGTGCTTTTAAGGCCCTGCCCTAGCCAGTCCTCTGCCACCCCAACATCATCACCGCAACCTATGAGCTGACGCTTCCATTTGATAGGTGAGAAAGTAAAGCTCAGAGAGGTTTATGGGACTTGCTTAAGGTTACCCAGCTTAATTTTCCCAAAGCAAAAGCTTGGAAACCAAGCTTTTGCACAAAGTAGCCTTCTGGGCAGTTACTGATTCACAGCATATTCTCGCCTTGGTGTCTGGTTTATACATCAAACTCTATGAGACTGGTTAGTATGACTCTGTGCCTAAACATCATGGCCCAAGTGCCTTCCAGTCCCTTGCAGGTGCACAGAACTCCCCACACAAAGCGTTAACATCATGCTTTCCTTCTGAGCATCTTTCCTATCATTCTCCTTCTTCTACCCATCTTCACGGTGATTGACTTTTTTTAATTTTTTTTTTTAAAGATTTTATTTATTTATTTGACAGAGAGAGACACAGCGAGAGAGGGAACACAAGCAGGGGGAGTGGGAGAGGGAGAAGCAGGCTTCCCGCAGAGCAGGGAGCCCGATGCGGGGCTCGATCCCAGGACTCTGGGATTATGACCTGAGCCGAAGGCAGACACTTAACGACTGAGCCACCCAGGCGCCCCACGGTGATTGACTTTAATGACTGCAAAACCTTCCACAAAGGGAGGGTCCCATCATAATATTCCTTAATTTCCACACTTGGGTACTTTCTAGTTTTTACGACCGAAGCTAATAGGGCAGTGAACCTCTGCACATCCATAGATTTTGTCCTTTGATTTCTTCCTTTGGAATAGCTCTCCAGGAAGGACATTTGGGTTTTTGTTGGATGACAGGCAATCTTGACATTCAAGGAAAAAGCTTGTAGAAGTTTCCAGGCCAGGTGTGTGTATGCAGTATGTGTGTGTGTGTGCGGGGGGGAGGTGTGTGTAATGGCAGAAGAGTGTTAAGGGGAAACAGTGGCAGGCAGCCTTGGCCCCACACTGTCAACTGAGAGCCATGAATTGAACGGTGAGGAAGAGCCAACCTGGCTGGCTCCCAAGACCCAGGCAAGCCTGCCTGGTGCAGAATGCTGTGCCTGGGACTTTGTAGCCAAGGATGTTTCTCAGGAATTGGGTGGCTCAGGGGACTGCTCACCTCCTCGCTGGTGCAGGCATTCTCTTTACTCCCCCTGTCATCCATATGGGCACAACCGTACATTGCTCAGCCGACTAGATGTTTACTAAATGTCCATGGTGGAAGCATTAGCTATGGAAAGTAATCCATACATCTTACGGAGACCTCTCCACCTCTTACACATTGCCGCTCGCATAGCACTTTGTGAAATTGCTGTGCCGATTTAACCTGCGGCCAGCAACTTGAGTCTACAGGTTTTATTACAACTTCACCGGCATTTGCAGACCATAATTTTTAAAATATCAACTTTATTGCGATGTAATTTACATACCATAAAATTTACCCTTTTAAAAAGCGTATAATTCAGTGGGTTTCAGTATATCCACAAAGTTGTGCAACCGTCACCACTATCTTATTCCAGAACATTTGCATCACCCTAAAATGCAGCCCGTACCTGTTAGCAGTCACTTCTCATCCCGCCTCCCCCCAGCCCCTGGCGACCACTAATGTACTTTCTGTCAGATCTGTGGATTTGCCTGTTCTAGACATTTCAAGCGATCTCTACACCCAAAGTGGGGCTCAGACTCACAACCCCGAGATCAAGAGTCACATGCTCCACCAGCTGAGCCAGCCAGGTACCTCCTAGACATTTCAAGTAAGTAGAATCCTACAATGTGTGGGGTTCTTTTGTCTGACCTCTTTCATCCAATAGGATGTTTCCAAGGCTCATCTGTGTTGGAGCATATATCAGTACTTCCTTCTTTTTTTTTTTTTTTTAAGATTTTATTTATTTATTTGAGAGAGACAGAATGAGAGACAGAGAGCACGAGAGGGAAGAGGGCAGAGGGAGAAGCAGACCCCCCGCTGAGCAGGGAGCCCGATGCGGGACTCGATCCCGGGACTCCAGGATCATGACCTGAGCCGAAGGCAGTCGCTTAACCAACTGAGCCACCCAGGCGCCCAGTACTTCCTTCTTTTTTATGACTGAATAGTGCCTTGTATAGATAACAGTACAATTTGTTTATCCATTCATCAGTTCAGAGATATTTGGGTTGTTTCTACCTCTTTGGATATTATGGGTAATCCTACTCTGAACATTCATGTACAAGTGTATGTTTTAACTTCTCTTGGTTATATACCTAGGAGTGGAATTGCTGGGTCCTACAGTAACTCTGTTTAATTATTTGAGGAACTGCCCGTTTTCCAAAGTGGCTGCACCATTTCACATTCCCACCAGCAATGTATGAGGATTTCAATTACTCCACATCCTCGCCAACAGTCATTAGCTCTCATTTTGATTATAGTCATCCTAGTGGGTGTGAAGTGGTATCTCATTGTGGTTTTGATTTGCATTTCCCTAATGACTTGAGCATCTTTTTATGTGATTATTGGCCATTTTTATATCTTCTTTGGAGAAATGTCTTTCAAAGTCTTTTGCCCGTTTTAAAATTGCATTGTCTTTTTATGGTTGAATTGTAAGTTTTTCATTTATTGTAGATACAAATCCCTTATCAGATATATGATTTGCAAATCCTTTTTGCCATTCCATGGGTTGTCTTTTCACTTTGTTATGGTATCCTTTACAACACAAAAAACTTTCATTTTGGGGTGCCTAGGTGGCTCTCAGGACATGATCCTGGAGTCCCAGGATCTAGTCCCGCATCAGGCTCCCTATTCAGCAGGGAGTCTGCTTCTCCCTCTGACCCTCCCCTCTCTCGTGCTCTCTCTCAAATAAATAAATAAAATCTTTAAAAAAAAAACACTTTCATTTTGATGACGTCTGATTTATTTTCTCTTTTGTTGCTTGTGCTTTTGGAGTAATATCTAAGAAGGGATTGCTTAATCCAAAGTCACCCAGATTTACCTCTATGTTTTTCCCAAAGAATTTTATAGTTTTAGCTCTTATATTTAGGTCTGATTCATTTGAAGTTAATTCTGTATATGGTTTAAGTTAGGGATTCTTTTGCATGTGGTTATCCACCTGTTCCTGAATCATTTGTTTAAAAAACCTTTCTTTCCTTATTGAATTGTTTTGGTGCCCTTACTGAAAATCATTGACCATAAATGTAAGGGTTTATTTCTGGACTCTCACTTCTATTCCATTAATTTATATGTCTATCCTTATGCCAATACCACACTATCCTGATTACTACAGTTTTGTAGTAAGTTTTGAAATGGGGAAGTATAAGTCCTTCAACTTTGTTCTTCTTTTTCAAGATTGCTGCATTACTTTGCTAGGGTTGTCATAACAAAGGACTACAAGGTGGGGGTGCTTAAACAATAGAAATCAATTGCCTCACAATTTTAGAGGCTAGAAATCTGAAATCAAGGTGTTAGCTGGACTGGTTCCTTCTGAGTACTGTAAGAGAGAATCCATGCCTCTTCTCTAGTTTCTGGTAGCTTCAGGCATTCCTTGGCTTATGGATGGCATTCTCCCTCAGTCTTTACATTGTCTTCCTTCTGTACCATCCATCTCTGTGTCCGAATTGTCCCTTTTTACAAGGACACTAGTCATATTGGACTAGGGCCCACCCTAATGATTACCTTTGTAATCATCTTAACTTGACTACCTCTCCAAAGGCCTATCTCTAAATAAAGTCACATTCTGCAGTCCTGGGGGTCATGACTGTACATACCCTTTTGTGGAGATACAAATCAGTCCGTAACAATTGTTCTGGTTATTCTGGGTCCCTTGAATTTCCATATGAATTCTGATCAGCTTGTCCATTTCTGCCAAAAAAAAAAAAAGTGGCTGAGATTTGGATAGGGATCACGCTGAATCTATAGATAAGTTTAGGAAGTATCATCATCTTAACAAGATGAAGTCTTTCAACCCACGAACATAGGATGTCTCTCCATTTACATAGGTCCTCTTTAATTTCCCTCAATTATGTTTTTGAGTTTTCAATGTACAAATCTTGCACTTTGTTAATGAAGTGGATTCTTAAGTATTTTGTTTTTGATGCTATTGTCAATGAAATTGTTTTCAGCACATGATCTTCAGATGTTCGTTGCTGGTCACCAAGGCGCTCCGACAAAATTTCATTTTAAATACAGCATTTTGGGGCGCCTGGGTGGCTCAGTCGTTAAGCGACTGCCTTCGGCTCAGGTCATGATCCCAGGGTTCTGGGAACGAGCCCCACATCAGGCTCCCTGCTCAGCGGGAAGCCTGCTTCTCCCTCTCCCACTCCCCCTGCTTGTGTTCCCTCTCTCGCTGTGTCTCTCTCTGTCAAATAAATAAAAGCTTTAAAAAAAACTAAACAAAAACCGTGCCCTTTGAAAAAAAATAATAATAAAATAAAGACAGCATTTTAACTTCCCCTGTGGGCCCTCCTACAGCACCTGGTCACACTTGGCTCCGTTCACTGGGCCGTGAACACTTGTCTGCTCATGGTTGCGAGTGGGGGGTGGCGATGATAAGGCTGTTACAAGAGGACCTTGATGTCCCCACAGGGCTGGGGTTTCCTGGATAAGGTGCAACAGATGAGCACAGAGGATATATTGGCCATGGTGAAACCCTACTTGGCCAGTATGGTGAGTCAAAAGGGAGGAAGAGGTAGTCCGGTGGGTATCCTATCCAGAATAGTAGGGCACCCTCCTCTTCCTCTTACCCTCCATCCCCCACAGCTACCCCCACACTGCCAAACCCCTTGGTTCAACTGCTGACTTTTAGTTCCACCTAGAAATCCTCTTGCACATGAGTCAGTGTGGTTCCCAAAGGAAGATCATCATTGTCATCATAGACTGCCCCCTAATGGGCCCATACTATGTGCCAGAGACTGTGCTGAGCCCTAGGACAGGCATTCATCTCCTTCAATCCTCATTATAACCCTGTGAAATAGAAATTTTCATCATCTCCATTTTACAGATGAGGAAACCAAGGTTCCAGGTCTCATGATAAGTAAAGGGCAGAGGCAGAACTTCTGCCAGGTCTGTCTGATCCCAGAGCTTCAGCTGTTAAGATCATCCTGTCAGATGTGGAGCCAGTTGGACCCGAAGTCCAAACCCAACCCTGGTCACTTGTCCACAGTTAGCCGTTGAGCCCATTTCTTCATCTGTAAATGATGGGTGCTGTATTTGAAAAGTCTACTGGGAGTTAGTATTCAGAGGGTGCTCAATCTATGCATATTTCCCTCCCTACTTTGGAACCCCTAGAGCCCTCCCCATTCATACAACCTCATTACTGTTCTCTGGAGCTCTGGGGGAGCCCCCATGATTTGTTCTTTCACTAACTTCCTGGTTAACTTCAACCGGGAAATCCCTCAAGACCAGAACCCTTAGCTAGGAACTTCATGTAGGCTGCCAAACAACCCTGCCAGGCAGGAACTAATTTTCATGGAGGCTCAGCAACCTAGCTGACATCACACAGCCAAGCAGCAATCGCAGAGCTGGCATTCTGGCTCCAGATCTGACCTGATCCTGCCCAGACACTATCTAGAACCCCCAAGGGAGGGAGGAGTTCTGGGCACATGAGTCTTGGGATATGAAAGAGGCCATGCTGGTGGGTGTGGGGCTTCTTGGGAGGGTCTCCTGGGGCTTCCGGAACCTGAGTGGGCCTGAGTCTGGCCTCCTGCCCCAGGATGTGCCCCCTGAGGTGATGCCCAGCATCATAGATGAATACCTAGGCAGCAGTTCCAACACAGAAATCAAACGCAATGCCTTCCAGGACATTCTGGCTGACATCACCATTATCTTACCCTCCTTGAATTTCTCTAGAAACCTCCGAGGTGAATCTATCCCTGGTCACCTGCCCCACCCTTTCCATTTTGAACCAGGAGCTGGGTTATCACAGGCGACGTGACCCACACCCTGCCACTGCCTCCACACCCCGCTTCCTCTCCGGGATGCAGATGGGACTCTGGCAGGCCACTCTGCGGGCGAGTAAACCAAGGCTCAGAGAGGTGCAGTGACTCATCAAAGGTCACCCAGCAGGGCTCATCACCAATTCTCAGGGATTCATTTGAATCACGAGTGATTTTTCCCACGTTCAGCACTTCTCCCGGGAGAAAAGTCTTGCTTCCTCCAAGCCTGGTGGCTAGTCCTTGACATAGCCCTCAAACAACTCCAAGCTCCTTTCTTTGTGACCTTGAGCAAGATGCCTATCCCCTCTGTACCTCAGTTTCCTCATTTGTAAAATGGCTCTAATTCGTCTGTTGTCAGGAGGGTGAAATGAGCGGTGACGCAGAAAGCACGTGGAATGGTGTGCGGCAGCCAGCGGGTGCTCAGGAAGCGCTTGCTGATAATGACATTGTCATCATCAGTATCATTACTGGGATTGGAGTTACTATGAGCCGGGCCTGCGATCAGGCTGACGGTACCTAACCCTGAGGCAGCCCCCTCTCCACAGATTCTGGAGTCCCCATCTTTTTCTGTGAGTTCCAGCATCAACCCAGTTCTTTCACGAGATCAAGCCTGAGTGGGTGAGGGCTGACCATGGGGCTGAGATAGCCTTCATGTTCGGGGGTCCTTTCCTCACGGATGAGAGCTCCCTGCCGGGTGAGGACACAGAGACAGGCGATCCTTGGGCTGCAGGCTCCAACGGGCTAAGCTGGGGCTTGTAGGCACACACGTCTCGTCAGTGCAGGGAACCCTTGGGTTCTCTCCAGGACCCACCTGACTCTGATCCAGGTCTGTTCCTTCCCTAGCCTTTCCAGAAGCTACAGAGGAGGAGAAGCAGCTGAGTCTCACCATGGTGGCTCAGAGGACCAAGTTTGCCCGGACAGGGTGAGTGACAAGCCAGCACACGTGGCTTTGGGCCTCGATGACTCAGATCTTCCCCCAGGGGACAACGCGGGAGGCCTTAGCCTTCATTCATTCCTCCCACCCAGGGACCCCAATGGGGAGAGGCTGCCTCCGTGGCCCCCCTTCAACCAGTTGGAGCAATAACTGGAAATCGGCCTGACACCACAAATTGGCCAGAAGCTGAGAGAAGCCCAAATGCAGTTCTGGGCAGAGAGGCTTCTGGCCAAGATCGGCCAGTGGCGGCAGATGCGGAAGGGCAGGAAGGCCCAGGAGGAGCCCTAGGGCGGGGGCAGAGTCCCAGCAAAGCAGCTTCTTTCTCCCGCTGCTAAGAAACTTTGACTTAAACCAAGCTGATATATAGACATGTCCCTTAAGGAACCAGCCCCTCTATGACTGGCACTGTGCTCTGTTGAAATGCCACCTCCTTCCTTCTGCAGGGGCCTTTGTACAAACTCCTCCCTCTTCCTGAAGTGCCTTTTCCCCTTGCTTCATGGCCAGTCCCAGCTCACTCTTCAAGCTCCCCAGGGGACCCCCCCTCCTCCAAGAAGCCTTGCCTGCCTTCTCTGGGCCTGAGTCTGCATCCATTACAGCATAGCCCACTCCAGGCTAGCACTGTCTTTGTCTGTGTCTCTCTCACCTCTCTGAGAGTGGCAGTCAGCCTGACCCCACTCTGCGTCTCCCACACAAGGGTTGGGCAGGATCTGGAGTCAGGGATGTTTGATGAGTGAGTAAAAGACAGAGAGCCGGGGAACCATGGCTGCTGGACACGAACCCAGGCTCTTCAGCCACCAAACCTATGCTCGGTCTGGCACAGATGTCCTCCTTAGCCAGGAGGGTGGATGGACAAGGCAGTCCTGGAGTAGAGGGGAGTCCTGAGACCTCAGGGGATCCAGCCTAGAACAGATCTTAGCCTCCCAAGCAGTAATCACCCCCAAAGCCTGACTCAGGCTGAGGGAGGTCGCTTTCTCCATGCTGCCCACACCTGTCTCCTGCACAAGACAAAACAGAATCCAGCTAGGCCGGAGCCCTGACTCTTAGGATGTGAGATGTGAGTTTCCCAGCCCTAGTGCTTCAACACTTTATGGCCTGGCTGGGCTCCTCCCTCCCCTCCCAGCTTGGGGAGACCAACTTCTAGGGGAGCTCAGCACAGCCCCCACAATACCTACCAGGACACAGGAAAACAGTTGGGGGAGGGTGTCTGGACTAGTGCATCAGTCAGGCTTTTGTCACAGAGAAAAGAAGAGGCCTACCCACTCAGGCTACAACAGGTGAAAAGGAACCAGAGGTTTTTTGGGGGGGGGGGGCAAACATTTCTTTTTTTGAGGATCATTGCCCCATTCCCTCAAAACATCTGGATTCTAATCCATATCACAAGGACTTTCCCTGCCCCCACTCTCTCATCCTACAGGTCCAATCCCACAAATACCCTTCCTCAGTCAGACTAAGTTCCTGGCTGCTAAGAGTTACATGAAAAGCACTTGCAGTTGGGACCAGTGCTGTTCAGGGAAGTCCATTTTGGGCAGGAAGGAAAGACATAAAGCCAAATGGGCCCTGAGTCATGCCACTCCCCTGCTCAAAAGTTCCCTGTGATTCCTTGCCACCCTTAGGGCAAGTCCATGTTCTTCACCTGGCATTGAAGGCCTCCCGTTCCCTTCCCCTTCTCTCCACAGGGAAGTTTGTCCCCACAAGTGAGTGGAGAGCCTGACAAATAAACAAGCCCCAGTCACCGCGTGCCACTGGGGACTCAGAGGACTGTAGGTACACAGAGGCATGGGCCAGCCCTGACCTGGTGGACATGGGAAGGAAGGAAGGACATCTAAGCTGAGACCTGAAGGACAAGCAGAGATTACTCCAGGGTGCTGGCCAGAGCAGTGGACTTGAGGGATGGGGAGCAGCGGGAAAGGGTGTTCCTGGCAGAGGGAACAGCAGACACAAAGGCCTGGAGGTTGAAATGTACTGAGGAAACAGTTCTAAAGGCTGGAGAGGTCAGCAAAGACCAGACTCTGAGGGGCCTTGTGGGCTGCAAAGAGGCTGTGTGCTTGAGGGTAATGGAGGGCCTTGGAAAGGTTTTAACCAGCAGGTGACATGAACTGGTTGGGGGGTGTGGTGAGAGTGGGGACAGGGAGAGTAGGGAGGGGACCAGTGTGGGTTTCCAGCTAGGTGGAAAGGCAGTGGTTGGCTCTAGATTTAGAGT
The DNA here is from genome assembly GCF_054177405.1 of Leptonychotes weddellii. NCBI lineage: Eukaryota > Metazoa > Chordata > Mammalia > Carnivora > Phocidae > Leptonychotes > Leptonychotes weddellii. The sequence continues at coordinate 17,373,855 of NC_138384.1, read as the reverse complement.
AGACAGATAGACCTGCTGATTGATGGACAGAGAGGTGAGGGGAAGGAAGACCCCCAGGGGCTGCCTGGAGGCGAGCAAGCCCAGGCTGGGAATCAAGGGCCCAGATCTGACCATGCTGGATGTATAGAGGCCTCTCCCTCCAGGCCTGAGGGCGCACCATACCTGGGAGGCATGGGGTGGGGGGAACCATCACCAGCTTTGGTGCCACCATCGCCAGAGGGCTCTGGAGGGTGGGCCTCAGACCCTGTCCCACTGCCATCTTTCCCTCCCTCTCATCCCCCCAACCCCAGCTTCTAGAGTTCTTTCCACACAGGGAGGGAGGGGGATGGCCTGGCCCCACCCCAGTCGCTCAGCGGGAGCATTCATACAAGGTGGGTACGCTGCTGGGATTTCAGTCCTCCTGCCTTTTTAGTCTGTCTTCCCTGGGCCATTGATCGTGGAACACCCCTCCCCGGCCTGCCAGGTCATCCGTGACTGACTGATGGCCCTGCCCTGAGGATCCAGCAGCTACACAGAGCTGAGGGGAGCAAGCCAGGGGGAACCCACAAACTCAGACAGGCCAGGTCCTGCAGGGAAGGGACTGGTGGGCCCAGGGAGCCTCCCTGTGCGGGGTCACAGGAAGGACCATGTGAGCAGCGTGTGTGTGCACCAGGGGTGACTGCGGGGTCAGATGCACACATCTGGACCCAGCCACCTGGACAAGGTACCAGCAGCCGCTCCAGTAGACACAGACATGCGTGTGTATACCCAGTGCCAAACTTAGTTACTCACCCACGTGGCCAGTCCCACACACTCATATTCACACACCCTAATAGGGTTCCAGTTCAGTTCTGCAATTTACTAAATGTGTATCTTTGTGTAAATTATTTAGCTTCTTTGTTTCTTAATTTTCCCATCTATGCAATGGGAGCAGTGATCATGTCCCCTTTCATAGATCTGCTGTGAGCCCTGAGTGATAATTAGCTGTCGAGTGCCTGACACACAGCAAGTGCTCAGTAACTGCTCTCTGGCCTAGATACGGACACAGCTTTCACAATCATACTGTCCTTTGAATCAGACGGCCCCCTTGACTACAGTTTCGACCAGGCTCAGGGCACAAGGCAACCAGCTAGCCAGGCATCACAAGGACACTTGCTAAGCTCGCCTCTGTGTCAGGCTTACTCACATCCATCATCTCCCTCAGGCGTCTGGACAGTCCTCTGGGGTCCTGAATGGTCCTTCAGGGTCCTGAGTGGATCTCCATTCTACAGATGAGGACAATGAGAATCAGAGGGGAGGGTGCCTTGCCTGAGGCCACACACACAGAGATGACAGAGCCGGACTCATAGCTAAATCCACTGGCCTCCGAGTTGTCCTTCCCCCTCCAGAATGTGCCCTCATGTCTAGAACGCACTTTGCTGGAGTTGAGAGATCTCAGAGGCTGATGTAGGTGGAGGGACTGGGGTTCTAACGGGTGGCAAGGCCAGCAAGGGATGGCCAGCGGGAGGGGGTCTTGCAGGGTAACAGCTTCAGACTGTGGTAAGAGAGATGACAGGGTCCAGTGCTGCTCTTGGTTGGATGCCACACAAGCCCCCTCCATCCTCAGGCCTGCACTCGGATGCTATGGCTGGTCCGTGTGCACATCCTCCCCCTGACCAGACTCCAGGGCCTCACCTGCTGCTGGGTCTTCAGGTATAGGGAAGCTGGCAGGGTAAAGGGCTTGAGGTGTCGAGCCTACCCCCACCATGGAGGGTCAGCGTCCAGGCCATCTTTCTCCCTGGTCTCCAGGCCCCATCACACCCCAACACCATTCAGAGCCCCAAGCAAGTGAAGACTCTGAGCCAGGCCATCGCTCCCCTTGGGTGAGATAAGCAGTGAGGGGGAATTGGGCCCCCAGGCCTCTTAGGAGACCAGGCAGCCGTCCAAGCAGACCTAGAAGCACCACAGGGGTCCCAGAGCAGCAAAGTTGACTGGGTGGGTGGGTGGGCAGAGTCCTATCACCCCTGCCTGGCCCCGGCCTCCTGAGAGGAGGCCTTGTCTGCCACACCTGTGTGACAGACAAGGTATGAGGCAGAGCCAGGGTGAGCCCCCAGGAGCCCAGTCTCTGTTAGGACCACCCCCTGGGGTGGGTGCTGCCTAAAGTCACCACCCCAAGGGCTGGGAGGAATCTGCCCAGTGTGACTGAGCAAGCCCGTCAGGCTTTCTGTGACCCTCGACCCAAAACTGGAGGGAGGCTCCTGGCCCTTCCCAGCCTCCCAGAGCTTCACCCACGAATCAGTCCTAAGGACCCATTCCTGCAGGGCCGCACCCTGGCCCCCATGTGGCCAGCTGGAGGCACACCTGGGTCTCAGGCTGGGCCTGGGGAGTGGCACTGGAAATGCCATGGCCAGAGTTCTGGGAAAGGGACAGCACTGCAGACAGCAGCAAGAGGGCCTGAAGGTATCCTAGGACCTTTGAAGTCAGGGGTGGGACTGCAGTATGTTAGGGCCACCTGAAAAATACAGGTGGGCAGTGGGAATTCCTCAATTGTCTCCTAATTGGACCAGACATCCAGTGACAGCAGGCTCAGGTCAGAGCTTCCCACCCTGCAACCCCAGTCCCGGGCCACCTCCAGGGCATGAGGTGAGCTCACCTGCAGGCAGCCAGGGTAATCCTTGGGACCAGTCTCTGGGCTGAGTCTCTCCATGACTTCAGGCAGGTCCTTCCCTCTCAGAGATTTCGGTTCCCTGTCTATGCACGAAGTCTGGGCAGGTTGGTCTCATGCAAGAAACTGCAGGAATCTGGCTGTATCCTATAGGGGTGTAGCATATCAGAAAGGCACCCAGAAGGGGATGAGCTGAGTTTTGGAGGATAGCCAGGAGTTCACCTGGTTGACAATGCAGGGAAGGGCATTCCACCCAGAGGGAGCAGCATGAACAAAGGTCCCATCCTTTTTCTCCTGCTCTTTCCTACTGGCAGTAAGCCACCTTCCTTTGTGGGAATGCAAGTCACACTTCCTGTGAGGCCTGGGCCAAGTCATTTCTCCATTCTGGGTCTCAGTTTCCTTACATATACAATAGGAACAATGATAATGATGGCAGCAGCAACAATAAAGATGCTTGGAAAGAGTCTTGGCTGCGCCAGAGCGGACATTCTGATATATAGGACTGGATGAGTCCTCTCCTGAGTCACCCAGCATGCTCTGTTTTTGAGGGAATACCAAGGCCCCATTTGGTCCACTATTGGGCTTTAGATATATGCAGACACGTCTGGCAAGTGGGGTGGGGTGTCCTTAGAGGCCAGATCGCAGGGTGAGGCCAAGGTCCTGGAGAGAGAAGGAGCCTGTGCTCAAAGCCAGCTCAGCGGCTGGGCCTGGGTGAAGGCGGAGAGCATGATTCTGGCCTGGCCTCCCACCCACAGGGGGCAGGTAGAACACCCCGGGAGGGGCTCAGCCAGTGCGCCTGGGCCAAGGCTGCATCCACAGCTGGCTCCTCAATAAAGCATAGCCTCAGCTCAGCTGTGGACTTGATGATAACCCCTGGAGGCCCTTCCACGCCCTGGGAGCTCCCAAACATACTTCCCGGTGACTTGGATGTGACTCTCCGTCCCCAGAGATGCTCCCTGAACATCCGTTGGGTGACAGACCTCTTAGACCCTCCGTTCCCTTTCTTCCTCTGGAGCCAGCACTGCTTCATCATATGGTGACCGAAGGTTACATTTGAAGCAAGTGATATTTTCTGATTCACAGCCTTTTTCCCCAAAATAGAATCAGCTTTTTCTTGGGTCCGAGTGGTTTCAGCAGCCCACTCCTACCTCCAGAGACCCTCCAGAGATGGTCTGTAGCTCTGTACATTGCTGAGGTTCCTGCTCTGTCAGGAGTCACTCCTTTCACAAAATACCCCCCCCGACCCAGCCAAATCTTTCCTTTCTTTTTCTTCTTTTTAGTAAACTTCTATGTTGAAACATAATGTATGTACCAAAAAGTACACAAATCCTAAGTATAAAGTTTGATTAATTTTCATAAAATGAATATTCACATACACACCAGTATGTAACCAGCACCTGGATTAAGAAACAGAATATTATTAGCCGCTGGAACGAGTTCCCCTGTGCTCTTTCCGGGACTCCCCTCCAAAGGTGATGGCTATACGATTCTCAATGGCAGAGGGTAGTTTTGCCTGCTAAATGGAATCACACAGCCTATGATTCCATGAAATGGAATAAAAATGGAATTATACAGTAGATGCTCTTTTGTGTCAGGCTACTTTCACTCCACATTAGGTCCGAGAGATGCATCCAAGGATCATTCAATCTCATTGTAACAGGATTTCATCGTGTGAATACACCACGGCATGTTTCCCGTTCTCTTAACAGGCCTTTGGGTAGTCTCCAGTCGGGGCTTTTATGAATGGTGTTGATAGGAACTTTCTTTTTTTTTTTTTTTTAATTTTTTTTTTAAAGATTATTTATTTATTTATTTGAGAGAGAGAATGAGAGAGACAGAGAGAGAGAGAGAGCACATGAGAGTGGGGAGGGTCAGAGGGAGAAGCAGACTCCCCGCCGAGCAGGGAGCCCGATGCGGGACTCGATCCCGGGACTCCAGGATCATGACCAGAGCCGAAGGCAGTCGCTTAACCAACTGAGCCACCCAGGCGCCCTGATAGGAACTTTCTAACACGCCTTCTGGTGAGCATACAGACACGTTCATTCAGTATATATCTACCACGTGGAATTAGTGGAGGGATTTGGAATTGCTGAGTCATGGTGTTGTAGCTTTGAACTCGAGTGGATTATGCCAAGCAGTTTTCAAAGAGGTTGTACCAATTTACACTCCCACCAGCAATGCATAAGAGTTCTGGTCGATCCAAATCCTTGCCAAAATGTCGGGATTGTCGGTCTGTTTCACATCAGCTTTCCCTTTTTCTTAGATTGGTTTCTTGAGATTGTATTCACATACCATACAATTCACCTACTTGAAGTGTACAGTGAAATGATTTTTCATATCTAATCTATTTTCTGTCTTTATTAGCTTCTCTGTTCTGGACATTTCATATTCATGGAATCTTATTAGACATAGTCTTCTGTGATTGGCTTCTTTCACTTGGCATAAGCATGGTGTCACATGTATGAGTACTTCATTCTGTGTGGCCAAATAGTATTCCATTTTATGGATATATCACATTTTGTTTCCCGTTCATTAGCTGATTCATCATTTGGGTTGATTCTACCTGGTAGCTATTAGGAATAATGTTGCTCTAAATGTTTGTGTACAAGTTTTTGTGTGGACATGTTTTTATTTCTCTTGAAGATACACACACACACACACACACACACCTAGGAGTAAAATTGCTAAGTTATACGGTAACTCTTATGTTTAATCATTGGAGGAACTGCCAGACTGTATTCCAAAGTGGCTGCACATTTTACATTCCTCCCAGAAGTCTATGAGGATTTAGATTTTTCCATGTCCTTGACAACATCTACTATCTGACTTTTGTATTCCAGTCACCCCAGTGGGTGTGAAGTGGGATCTACTTTGGTTTTGATTTGCATTTCCCTGATGGCTAATGATGTTGAACATCTTTCCATATGTTTATTGGCCTTTTAAACATATTCCTTGGAAAACTATCTCTTCATATCCTTTGCCCAATTTTAATTGAGTTTTGTTTTTTTTTTGTTAAGTTGTAAGAGTCCTTTATATATTCTGAATCCAAGTCCCTTAACGGCTATATGATTTGCAAATATTTTCTCCTATTCCGTGGCTTGTCTTCATTTTCTTCGTTCTTTTGTATGTGGCGATCCAATTGTCCCAATACCATGTTGTGGACAAGACCATTCTCCCCACCACTGAATGGTCTTGGCACCCTTGGCAGCCTTGTCGAAACTCAGCCACGCATAGATACATGGGTCTATTTATACATATATACACGGGACTCTCAATTCTGTTCCATTAATTTCTATGGTTGATTTATGTCAGTATATACCACCCTCTCTTGCTTACCATTTCTTTGTAATAAGTTTTGAAATAGGAAATTATGAGTCTTCCTGTTTTATTCTTATTCATGATTCACCCAGTCCAGCTTCCTTGCAATTCCATATGAAATTTAGAATCCACTTGTCGATTTCTACCAAGAAGTCAGCCGAGATTCTTACAGGGATGGCACTGAATCTGCAGATCAATCTGGGGAGTGTTACTTTACCAGCTTAACAATATGAAGTCCTTTCATGCACAAACACAGGGTGTTTTCCCATTCGTTTGGATCTACTTTAATTTCTTTTTTAAAATAAATTTATTTTTTTTTACAGTGGGCTCTAGGCCCAACATGGGGCTTGAACTCACAATCCCAAGGGCAAGAGTTGCATGCTCTACTGACCGAGGCAGCCAGGCACCCCGATCTGTTTTAATTTCTTACAACAATGTTTTGTAGTTTTCAGAGTATAAGTTTTGGACTTCTTTTGTTTGGGAGCCTCCAGGCCATGAAGGCGCCCCAGAAGTTATCAAGTCCAGAGCTGAACTGAGTCTGTGTTTTCTTGGGCAGCGCCTGTAGATGCAGAGGTAACCAGGCACACTGGCCAGGCCCCTCTTGGCGGCAGAGGGGGGGCGGGGTCCCAGCTGTATCCACCATCCATGGCTCGGTGTTGGCTACACTCTCCTACCCTCACCCCTGGCACTGGCCTCTAGGCTCCCTCAGGGCTAGTCATCTATGAATCCTTGCTTGCCAGAATGTCCCAGAGATTCCTTAAGGGTGCGATCCTGGCAGACACACACTCTCCTTGGGTCTGCAGCTGCTACCTTTGATGCTGTTTGGAATAGAGAAGTGTACCTCCCCCCATGTTTGATATACCCTGATGAGAGTCATCCCTGACCAGCCTGGGCGCAGGATCTCAGCTCAGTGAGAGGATTCTTCCACCCTCGCAGGTACCCTTTACTGCCCCCTGTGGGTGGGAGGTCACATCAGAACCCCGGTGGGTCCAGAACCAGGCCCTCTACCTTCACCCCAGGCCCAACTGCTAGGCCAGCTCCAAGCAAGTCTCCTCTCTCCAGGACTGTGACTTCACCCTGTCATCTGGCCTCTAAGAACACTCCACCTCACTTGTTAGACATGTCTCTTTATGTGTAAAGCCCAATAGTGGACCAGATGGGGCTTTGGTCTTCCCCCCACAAAAAACAGAATGCTGGGTGACTCAGAACAGGAGCCACCTTGTGCTACATATCAGAATCACAGATTCTTAACCCTAAGACAGCGTTGCACCAAGGCCACCTGGCTGACCCAGCTCCCCATTCGACATTCCCTGTGCCCCATGTGAACATTGGATGGAGCCCACGTGAGTCCTAGCCCACACTCCTCCCCATATGGATGGACCAGGTGAAAGGCTGTTTCTTACTCAGGGAGAAGTGACAGGAGTAGAGCCAGGTGTTGGCAGGACCAGACCTTAAGGCCCACCCAGAACTGGCCAAGATGTGGGGCACCTGGGTGTCTCAGTCAGCTAAGTCTCTTTTACTCAGGTCATGATCTTGGGGTCCTGGGATGCCCCACATCAGACTCCCTGCTGAACAGGGAGTCTGCATCTCCCTCTCCTTTTGTCCCTCCCCCAACCCTGCTTGTGCTCTCTCTCTCTCTCTCAAATAAATAAATAAATAAAATTTTTTAAAAAGAGAAAAGAACTGGCCAAGTTGCTGCACAGCTGAGTGGAGTAGTCTCTATGTGCCTGGCCCCCAGGCCTGGCAGGTAGACTCACAGTCTTGTCTGCCTTCTCTACCACTCCCTTCCCTTGTCCTCCATCCCCCGGCTTGGCCCTTGCTTTGAGCGACACATGCTTACTGCATTAAGGTAAACCAAACTTGTCAGATCCTAGGCAGAAGAAACAAGCAGCTCTGTCACCTCCTCTAAATGGGGCTCCATATTCCTATTGATGTGGCCACACACAACCTGCAGGGGAGGCTGGTAGAGGTGATGAGGAGGGGAATGTGGTCCAGAAAGAAGATTGTGGTCCAGACCAGACAGAACTATTGATAACCCCCACTTCCTTGGTCCTGCCTTCCCTGTCCTCCCATCCCTAGTCTCTTGAACCCCACACTGATGGTGAACTCTCCACTGTTTTTTGTTTGGTTGTTTTTTTTTAAGTAGGCTCCACACCCAGCATGGAGCCCAACATGGGACTTGAACTCACGACTCCGGATCAACACCCGAGATGAGATTAAGAGTTAGTCGCCCAACTGACTGAGCGCCCCCTCCATTAATGTTGATAAAGAAAATACGGAAAAGTTAAAGAAAAAAAAACCAAGGTAACTAATGCCTGCAACTCAGAGGCAACCACTGACACCATTTTGACATTAATCCTTCCTGTTACTTCAGACATCTTTGGAGTGTTTTGGTGTTCACTCTCCATGACTAATATATAATTTCAAATTCTGCCCTTTTCAAGTTCTTGAACGACATCAGCTTTTTCCCAAGTACTGATGACAACAGCTAACATAATGGGTTTTCCCTGTTTTAAGTGCCTTCCTTACATGAGCCCATCTAACCCTCACTACAACTGTATGAGTTAAGTACTATTATTATGTTGATTTCACAGATGGCGTAACTGAGGTTCAGAGAAGGTAAGTGATTTTCCCACGGTCACACAGCTTATGAATGGCAGTGCTGGAATTCAAACCCAGCAGCCTTGCTCAGAGCCACCACATTAAGCCATCTGCTGCTACAGAGTCTTACAGAACATGCCATTACTGACCGTGTAATATATATTATATAATGTAGATATAACATCCCTTCCTCACCCATCCCTTCTGGTCATGTTGGGCGGGGGAGACTGTTGCCAACAAGGCTACAGGATACTTATCACATAAACAATTTTTTAAAAGATTTTGCTGTTATTTATTTGAGAGAGAGAGAACACGAACAGGGGGAGTGGCAGGCAGAGGGAGAGGGAGAAGAAGACTCCCCACTGAGCAAGGAGCCCGAGGCAGGGCTCGATCCCAGGACCCTGGGATCATAACCTGAGCTGAAGGCAGATGCTTAACCAACTGAACCCCCCGAGGCACCCCTTAACTCCTGGTTTTAATTAACATTTTTTGCCTACTCAAAAAGTGGAATATTTTCATAAGTGCTTACCTATTGTCTCTGGATAACAAGGCTGTGATGAAGACCACTCCAAGGGGCACCTGGGTGGCTCAGTCATTAAGCGTCTGCCTTCGGCTCATGTCATGATCCCAGGATCCTGGGATCGAGCCCCACATCGGGCTCCCTGCTCAGCGGGAAGCCTTCTTCTCCCTCTCCCACTCCCCCTGCTTGTGTTTCCTCTCTCGCTGTGTCTCTCTCTGTCAAATAAATAAACAAAATCTTAAAAAAAATAGTGAAGTATCTTTAAAAAAAAAAAAGACCACTCCAAGGCAGCTCTTGTTCAGGGGTATAGAGCACTCTGCTGCATGCTTAGGTGCCCCCAGAGACTGGAGTGAGGAGAGCAAAACAACACTGCTTAGAGCAAAACTCTGAGGAGAGCCTCACTGTGTGACCTTAAGCAAGTTATATAACCCCTTTGAGCTTCCATTGCCACATATGTATGGTGCAATAATAATAACAATTACCCTTTACATGTTTTAGGAGGACAAGGTGAGATAGTCCATGTAAAGTGTTTGGCACAGCGCCAGAGGATCAGTAACTCATGGTCGTTGGCTAGTTGATCATGAGTGGACCCAGGCTTCAGGGCAAACCCAGATAATGTGGCAGACCTCTGCCTCCGTGCTCCATCCTATGAGACATCAGGCTAGTCATTGCCCCTCTCTGGGCCCATAGGCCTCCCCCAGCTCTCCCCAGGGCCAATGAGAAGCTCACATGGCAGGACCATGTGAAAAGGCTTTGTAAATTGCAAAGAACAGCACACATAGGAGATTTGAGATGACCCTTTGCCCGCACTGTCCTGCCTACGTGCTTGCGGGCTCACCATTACAACCACCCCTCTGTGCTCAGATATTGCTTTCGTCAGCCCTGCAGAGACCTGGGGACATGCACAGAGAGGTACTTTTGGCCACCTGCAGCTGGAGTGTGTCCTCTATCACACCAACTCCAAATGCTATTCCCAAAACCAGGAGGTGTTTGTAAATCACTTTCCTGATGCAACCCTGAGATTCTCATTCAGAGGGTGGGCCTAGGAACCTGGGTTTTAACAATGATTTCCCCCACATGATTCTGATACACAGCCAAGTTCAGTAATACTTGGATCATATTTGCTTTCTGTCATTTGCAGAGTGAACCCCAGGGGACCAGGGCACAGAACAATTCAGTTTTGATAAAGGAGGGGAAGAAATGACAAGGGTGCTTCAGGAAAGGGCAACAGATGTGAGGCCTAAGTGACGCTTGGCAACACGAGTGGGGCAGGATGAGAGCCCAGAAGAGGAGGAAGTGCCATAGGCAGAGGGTAAATTCAACTTGGTCTAGTTCATATTCAGTCCAAGAGCTGGCTAAGGTGTAGATCTTCTTGTAGTGTGTCTGTACCTATGTGTAACATGTGAATCAATGTATGCTACATATGGATACACTGTAACCTTTATATAACTGTTCTTACATGCATTTAGCTCTTGCATTTCTGCATGCTTCACCGTAGATAAGCTGAGCTCGTATGTACCTATGTATGTGTAGATTTGTATGTACATGTGAGTATTAATTTGAGTAGATATATGAATGAGAATGCCTATATGTGTGTGATTTCTTCCCAGAAGTATGCCAGGTAAATGTTAGCAATAAGAAAGAGATATGGTAATATCAATATCAGACAAGCAGAATCAAAATGACACAATGATATTGACATTAAATGATGCATTAAATGATAGAAAATATTTTATATAACAGACATGAACCTTTACGCACCTACCAACATAGTGTTGAAATCTTAAATCTTAAATAATGATAGAGAAACATACTGAGAGAAACACAGAAAAAGTGGGCAAGTACGCAATTGTGAAAAGCTGCAAGCTGCAACTGGTGCCATGGCAGATGGGCCAGAGTTCTTTCAGGGCCAGAGTGACCCTTCTCCTCTCTTCCTAGGTACCCTGCACACCAAAGAACCTCTAGTGGTTACCAAATATGGGACCCTCCAAGGAAAATAGATGCACATGGGAAGACACCCATCAGTGTCTTCCTAGGAGTCTCCTTCTCCAGACCTCCTGTGGGTGCCTGCAGGTTCACTGCCCCAGGGCCTCCAGAATCCTGGGAAGGAATCAGAAATGCCACCACCTATATCCCTGCATAAGAGCCAAAGGACTACTATCTGGGAGGTGGGCAAACCCTAAGGAGGGCGGTGGACCAATGCCTGCCTCTGGGTCAGGGTTTGAACAACTCACTAAAAAGAGTCCACTGTGTGGCCATAAGTGGGCCAGGGGCCCATTCTGGGCCTCAGTTTACAAACCTATATAATGAAGTAATTGGCCCAGATGGTGTTTAAGGCACTGATAATTCTGTTCTTGGCTCTCTCATGGGAGAGCTCCAGGTAAGGAGGAGGTGCTCACTGATGTGCCCCTGGCACCTTCTGGGGAGCTGAGTTGTCCTAAAAGTATGTGAGGAGCAGTTCATTTGTTCTTTCTCTCTCTCTCTCTCTCTCTCCCCCTCTCTCTTTCTCACACACACACACACACACACACACACACACACACCCCATACGCAGTGAACCCTGAGCTCTTCCCTCTCACTTGGGACTTGAGCCCAAGGACAAGCCCACATGGCACATCCAACCCTTCACTGCAGAAGGAGCTCCAAGATGGGGAGGTCACAGGCTCAGGTTCAGTTTTAATGTCCCAGAATCTTTTTTTTTTAAAGATTTTATTTATTTATTAGAGAGACAGATAGCGAGAGCAGGAACACAAGCAGGGGGAGTGGGAGAGGGAGAAGCAGGGTTCCCGCCGAGCAGGGAGCCTGATGTGGGACTCGATCCCAGGACCCTGGGATCATGACCTGAGCTGAAGGCAGACACTTAACGACTGAGCCACCCAGGCGCCCTAATGTCCCAGAATCTTAATGCAATCTCTAGCAAGGCTCAAACCCTGAGTCACATGAGCCTGTTGAGGTTATGACTGCCTTTTGAAGCCTTGGGCTTGGGAATTTACCCAGAACAAATGTATTAATTATTTATTCAGACCATTGAGTAACCCACTGTCCAGAGTATTCTGTGGCAATCATTAACAATTAGTTGGATAAAGCACTGGGTTTAGAAAAATGTCTACTGTAAGAACCTGGGTGTCAGTTGATATTAAGAAACTACAACCGGGCGCCTGGGTGGCTCAGTCGGTTAAGCGACTGCCTTTGGCTCAGGTCACGATCCCAGGGTCCTGGGATCGAGTCCCACATCCGGCTCCCTGCTCTGCGGGGAGCCTGCTTATCCCTCTCCCACTCCCCTTACTTGTGTTCCCTCTCTTGCTGTGTCTCTCTCTGTCAAATAAATAAATAAAATCTTTAAAAAAAAAAAAAAGAAAGAAAGAAACTACAACCACCCGAGTGCCTGGGTGGCTCAGTGGGTTGAGATTCTGACTCTTGATTTCGGCTCAGGTCAAGATCTCAGGGCTGTGAGATCAAGCCCTGCACTGGACTCCATGCTGGGCTCTGCGCTAGGTGTGAAACCTGCTTGAGATTTTCTCTGTCTCCCTCTGCCCCTCCCCCATCCCACACAAGCACAGGTGTCCTCTCGCTCTGTAGAAAAAAAAGGGGGGAGGGGTGCCTGGGTGGCTTAGTCGGTTGAGTGACCAACTCTTGGTTTCAGCTCAGGTCATGATCTCAGGATCATGAGATCAGGCACGCCAAGGGCTCTGCACTCAATGTGGATTCTGCTTGAGATTCTCTCTCCCTCTCCCTCTGCTCCTTCCACTGCTCATGCACATTCTCTCTCTCTCTCTCAAATAAATCAATCTTAAAAAAAAAAAGAATGTTAAAAAAACTATAACCACCACCCTGGGTGTCTATTTGTTGAGAACGGGGCATCCACTGTTAGAACATGAATGGCTGTTACTAGAGTGCTGGGGTGTTAGTCATTAGAACAATGACTACACCTGAGAGAAGCCCAGACATTCTGAACAGTCTGTGATTGTTATTTGGAATCCCATGGATCAGGTGACAGAACATGGGATAGCCATTACTAGAGCCCCAAGGATCAGGGGTTTAGAGATTGGGGTATCCACTGCACCGAAGTCTGGGTGTCAGTTGTTGGAACACTGGCCATGAACTGTCAGACAACAGCTGTTTGCAACACAGAGTGTTAGGTATAGGAATTTGTGGATGGCTTAGAACAGACTACGGGGTGGTAGTTAAGAGGGGAAGAAGACCAGTGACTAGTTTGGATAATGACTAGTTTGGGGCCAGAGCAGCAAGGGAACAAGCAGAGAATGGAGCAGAATAGGCAGAGGGTCTCCTGTAGCCAGTCAGATGGACCCAGCCCCAACTATTGAGAACAGCCACTCTCAGGGCTCGGCCAGCAGGGAGAAAAGGTGAGGTGGCCCAAGAGCCAAGCTCCACAAATGTCCACATGGGTGCCAGGACTCAGATAAATCCTCATCCATCCCTGCCCCTTGGGAGTACATGGTTCAACTCCAACCCAGTACTATAGTCAACATGGATAGAGCTTTGGGGAAGCACAGAGGGGAACTGCCCAGCAGAGGGGGCACCACTTGAGCTGAGCCTTAAACATGAGCAGGAGTTTGCCAGGCAGAGGAGAAAGCATTTGGCAGAGGGGACAGAAGCAAAGGGAATTAGAGGTGGGAGGCTAGGGTCCATGTGTATCTGCAGGAAAGGGTGGCCAGAAGAAGGCTAGATGGAGAGGGCCTGGGGCAGTGCAGGTGAATCTGGACCTAATACTGAACACAGGGGGCCCAGGAAGGTTTTAAGGTGGGGAGTGAAAAGGTCAGGTTTTTGTTTTCTATCAGTCCTCTGTGGAGGATGAGTTGGAAGGGATATAAAGAGGCTGGGGCAGTGTCCTGGCCAGATGTGGTAATGGCCGTTACAGGGCAGCAGCTCTGGAATAGAGGAGGAGGCCTATTTAAGAGCTGTTTGGGAGGCAGAACAGAGACTGAGGGAGGGGAGGGGATATGAAAGACAAGGAGGTGCCCAGGGTACCCAGGTTTCTGGCTTGACAGCACCAACAGCCTCTCCAACAGGAGCAGGGAACCTCTCCCCACAAAGACTCATGGGGCCAGGCTCAAGGCAGAGGGGTGGATCTTGGGGAAACCAAGCTGCCTCCCACCCCTGGACCCTAACGCTAGTGGAAGCCACTCGGACACAGGCAGATAGACACACACACACACACACACACACACACACACACACACACACACTGCCTAAATAATTGCTTTTGGTTCTATTCCCTCAAATGCGGAACCTGGGTTTTCAACCATTCTCAGCTCTATGGCCACCACATTGGGCCCAAACTCGTATCGTGGCCGCAGGGGGCTTCAGGAGGCCTGGGGCATATCGCCTCCATGTATCCCAACACGCGAAAACAATCCAAGTGGCTGAGCTTCAGCGAGGACGGTCTGTACCTGACCGTGTACCGCCAGCGCGCGCCTGGGGACGCTCTGCTGCGGCTGAGTATTCATCTTCCTGCGCGCCGCCCGGCTCAGCCACTGCACCGCCCCGCTCAGGCCTCGGCTTTCCACGCCCGGGTGATGGTCTGGTTCCCAGGAGGCGCCTTCCTCGTGGGCTCCGCTTCCACGTACGATGCCTCTGAACTGGCCGCCCGCGAGAAAGTGGTGCTTGTGCTGCGGCAGCATAGGCTCGGCATAGGCTGGCCTTCCTGAGGTAGGCGGGGCCGGGGACCGGCGCGGGGGACGAGGGACCCGGCCTCCTCCGGACTTGGGCTCAGGGCGGAGGAGGTGCGGTCCGGGTGGAAGGGGAGGGGAGGGGGCTGTGGGGGCGTGGCTGCAAGAGGTGCGTGCAGGGGCTACGCCTAACTTCCGCGGACGCTCCATACTGCCATGGAGAGGGACCTAACTCTAGGGGAAGAGGTGTGGTCCCAAGACCAGGTGTCTCAGGGACGCGGCGAGGAGAGGCAGGGCCAGGCAGGATCCCCTGAGCAACCAGACGGTCGGGGCTCGGGACCCTGATTATAAGCCCCGCTCTCCGAGCGCGGGCGACACGCAGGCCCGCAGGAACTGGGCGCTGCTGGACCAGGTGGCGGCTCAGCGCTGGGTACAAAAAAACCATCGCAGTCTTCGGTGGAGACCCAGGCTGCGTAACCCTGTTTGGCCAGTCCTCGTGGGCCATGTCTATCTCGGGACTGGTGAGTGCAGTCCCCGGGCAGACCCAGCACAGACTCAGGTCCGCAATCCATGAGTGCATCCTCCACTGCACAGATGCATGTGCAGATGTGCGTGTACAGGACCATGCAGGTCCACAGACCTGCCCTCACCCCGGCCAAGGGTACCACTCTGGCCAGGGGTAGCGCTGATGAGAAAACCAAGCCAGTCCAAGAGAGAGGACAATGCTGAGAGTAGGGATACTCAGCATTGTCACCCAGCACCTCCTGCCTCCCTACCTCCCCCAAAAGCTCTATCCCCTGAACAGAGTGCACCATCTGTCCTGTGGGCAAGGCTGGGGCCCAGACCAGGCCTGGGAGTCAGGGGCCTGGGTTGGAGACTGGGGAGCAACCACTGACCTGGAGTGTGCCTGGAGTGGGAGTGTAAGGTCAGGTACCCTCTGAGGGCCACGTTTCGGAGGTGAGCTGAGACCACATCACACAGGGCTTTACCCGCCACAGTAATAATACTGAAACGCTTGAACACTTTCTGTGTGCCAGACATTCTTCTAAACCGTTTCTGTGTATTCATTCAATTCC
The DNA here is from genome assembly GCF_054177405.1 of Leptonychotes weddellii. Lineage (NCBI taxonomy): Eukaryota > Metazoa > Chordata > Mammalia > Carnivora > Phocidae > Leptonychotes > Leptonychotes weddellii. The sequence goes on along the minus strand of NC_138384.1, from coordinate 17,358,087 downwards.
CTCAACAATCCAGAAAGGGAAGTCTCCTCTTTCTACAGTTCTACAAAAAGAGAAGTTTTCTCCATTCTGCAGATGAAGAAATTGAGGCCCAGAAAAGCTAAACAGCTTTATTCAAAATACCCTGGGAAAGATTTGAAGCAGGGAAGTGACAGCCAGATGTGCATTTAGAGAGATGGCTCAGTGTGCTGAACTGAGTTAGAAAGAAATAGGAGCAGAGGCCTGGAGGCCAACTGGGAGGGAAGGTGGGGTATATCCCAGAGGAGATGATGAGGGCTGGCTCTGAAACAGAGGCAGGAAGAATGGAAAGTGGAAGGTTGCTGCAGAAGGTTGCATGAGGCCAGATGGACAGGTGCAGTCTCATCCGAAAGGCCTCGGGGCAGCTGGGTAGACGGGTGGGCAGAGGTGATGGGAAAGGCCCCTAGGGCTGGGTGGATAGTGGGGGGTGAGGGATGCCACCTCTCCATTGACCGACCCTAAGGAGCTAGGCAGTTCCTAATCTAAAATGTTCCCGAAAATGAAAGCCTTTTGGTATGGAAGCAATAGTGGAAGGAGCAGGGTGGGATGTTAGCCCCCCACGTTCTGTTCCAAATGTCACATCATATTCCGACCCCCGGCCATTCCACAGTGGAGGAGAAGGCGCTGAGCCTCCAAATGATGAAATACAGGGCCAACTTTGCCCATACAGGGTGAGTCTAGTCCCCCAACACATCTGGGCATCTGACCCACTGGCCAGCTGCTTCTGGTATTTGTCCCTGCATGTCCCAAAGGAAATGCACAATCAGCCCAAGCAGACTGCCCCTTCTTCCTCACCTTTCCCCAGTCACCAGGTCCTAAATATCCCTAGGATGTGTTTCTCTCTGTCCCATGACCACACTCTTCATTCACTCATGCATTCATAATGCTCTGTTTTTTACCCAGCCCTATACTGGGAGCTGGAATTCAAGAATCTTGCAGACATGACCCGCATCCTCTAGTGGCTTGTTAATGTTATAACAAAAACATTAAGTTGCTGTACTGGGGAGGGGGGAGCAGAAGGTACTTTGAGAGCACAGAGAAGGTGTCTGAGCCTGGATGGGCAGGAGTGGCTTCCTGGCAGAGGTGACACGTGGGCTGAGCTTTGGCTAGCCTTGTGACTAGTCTCTCATCTCCACATTCTCTCTCCTTACCATCCATCTCCCTTATGACACTCAAGGGATCTTTGTGAAATATCATCAGACCAAGCCACTCACCTGTTTAAAACTCCTCATGGCTTCCCTCTACTCCCAGACTAAAGTCCCAAGCCCTTACTTAGCCTCTTGGCATGAAAATCTTCAAAATCTTTACTGTGTCATCCTCTTTCCACATCCATTCTCTTCACACACCCCATGTTTTTCTGTAACCTTACACTTGCTTCCTCCAAAAGCCCTGGTCTTTCATACCTCCAACCCTTTGCACATACTGTTCCCTCTGCCTGGAAGGCCCATGCCACCACATAGTCTTCTAATTTTTCTTAAAGGTCTATGTCTATATATCATCTCTGTAAAGACTTCTTAGACCCCAACTCCCAAAGGGAAGGTGAATCAGGGAAGGGTAAGAGAAGAAGGCAGGGTGAAGACAAGCATGAACAATCCTCTTTCCTTCTTCCTTCTGGGCAGAAACCCCAATGTTGGGAAGCTGACCTACTGGCCACAATACAACAAGGAAGAGAAGTACCTGTGGATGGATTTCACCATGAGGGTGGGTGTGAAGCTCAAGGAGGAGAAGATGGCCTTTCGGATGAGACTGCACCAGCATGGAGGACCTGAGAAGCAGAGGCATTTTTGAGGGTGGTTATGCAGGTAGGGAGCCTAAGGGATTGTCCCACCACCTAAGTCTTGGGGAGACTGACCATGGACACATCTGAGACAAGCGTCCTGCCTTCCACAATGTAAGACCTGCAGAGGCTCCCTCCTATCTCCAGGCCAGAGCTAGAGCCTTAGCCTGTTGTTTGGGGCCCTGCACTACCCTGTTCAGCCTGACATACCATGATGCCCCCCTGTCTCATGATGCCATCAGGTTAGGCCAGGTCCTTTTCCTGCTACGCTGTGCCCAGCCCTAGGGCAAACCCTACTCTTCCTTCTCCAAATCCTCCCACCCTTCAAGGTCAACTTGAAGCCACTTCTTTTGGGAACCACCCAGACTGCCACTGCCCCTAGCATTGCACCCAGCTTGTCATCTACCATTCATCCTGCTCAACCTTGTGCCTGTTCACATCACACTGGCCTGAGGCCTTGGGCAGGTTACTTATTACATGTAGTGAAGCTTTGATAGCTTAGGATCTTCTCTCCCTCCCCTACTCACCTCCCCCCAAGGTCCCTCCAAAGCCTGGACCAAGGACTGGTCCTCAATAAAAACATGGTGACTTGACCTGAATTTCTCCATCTGTAAAATGGTTGAGCAAATCAGAGGGCATCTTGATTTGAGCCCTCAGAGGAAGGGTGCACTGCTGCCTGTTCCTCCTTGGGCTGAGCCTGCTTTGCTACACTCAGGGGCTGTGGCAATTTGCCTGGGTTGCAAAACACCTGGCTTTTTCCTTCACTGTCTCAAGTGTGCCCCTCAAGGACACCCATACCCCATGCTCACTTGTCCATGGGTTTAGGTCTTGGTGCTGCATCCAGACTCCTCACTCTGGCCTCTCCTACAACTCGACCTGGGCATACCCCAACCTGTACCACAAGTTTTTTTGGTTTAGTTTAGGTTTTTGTTGGTAAAATATATATAACATATAGTTTACCATTTTAGTCATATTTAAATGCCCAGTTCCATGGTATTAAGTACATTCATGTTGTTATGTAACCACTGCCACTATCCATCTCCAGAATTTTTTCATCATCCCAGACTGAAAACCCTATATCTATTAAACACTAACTCCCTATTTCCTCTCATCCCCAAACCCTGATACTCACTATTCTACTTTCTATCCTGTGAATTTGACTACCCCAGGTATGTCATAGAAGTGCAATCATACAATATTTGTCCTTCTGTGTCTGGCTTATTTTGCTTAGCATACTGTCTTCAGAATGCATCCATGTTGTAGCATGGATCAGAATTTCATACCTTTTTAAGACTGAATAAATAATAAATAAATAATACACACCATATTTTGTTTATCCATTTATCTGTTGATGGACCTTTGGTTTGTCTCCACCTTCTGGCTATTGTGAATAATGCTATTATAAACAATAGTGTAGCGTCCCACAGTTTTATGCCCCAAACTACCATGTTGCTTAGTCTCTATTCCTAGGGCTTCCTGAGTCCCTGAGACACCTAGAAGCTGGAGAGAGTGGGGGGGGGGGCAGAGGCCCCCAATCTTCCATGCCCCAGTATCTAAGCCCCAAAAGCAAAGGGACGGTTGGAAGAGGAGGACAAAACCCCTTTCAAGCAAATATTTATCTTCACAACAACCGTGTCATGGATTTTATTATCCGTATTTTACAGATAAGGAAACAGACACAAGCCATAAAAGGCCTTGCTCCAGGTCATGACCTAGTAGTGGCAGAGTGGGAATTTGACACAGGCCTGTCTGACTCACCCTGCCACTTCCATCCAGACCTGGAGCAATCCCTGAGGGAGGATGGTCCCCAGAGGAGGTGTGGCAGCTCTCCTCTCAGGGGAGGCATAGGCAGCAGAACATCCCTGCCCACCTCTAACCAGGGGACAGTCAACCAAACAATCAATCAATGGGACCCTGAGTGAGAGCTAGGAGCTCAGCCGCCTGGAGGGTAGTCCTGGGCAACCTGTGCAGAGCCCCACAGGGACTAGCTGGGCTTGAGTGCGGACAGGATACCCCGACCTGGAGGTCCAGAGGTCTGACTGCAGGTTGGTCCAGGCCTGCTTCTGAGGGTCCCTTAGTTCCCTCCTCAGGCTCTCTCACATGTCTGGGGAAGGAACCTTCTCCAAAGAGCCACTTGCCCAGAGGCTGTTATCTCCCAGATCGGAGGGTGTGCGGCTGAGGAGGGACTAGGGTTCAGTCGGCTCAGCCAGGCTGCAGCAGATGCCAGGCTCATAAAGGACTCCCAGGGATACCTAGGACCTTCTCTCGGAATTGGAGCCTGGAGGAATTCCAGTGGTCAGCCAGGATGGTGGGCTGGCCCCCTGCCCCCCACAGCCCCTGCCCCACACCCACCCTGTCCTCTCAGGAAGACTCCCCTCTTCTTGTGCGCTGCTGCCCCCCGCCCCCACCACTGGGCGGGGAAGGCTACCTACTGGCCTGCGCCCACCTCGGCTTCCCAGCTGCACCCGAGTCTCCGACGGCCACCCAGAGTTGCTCCTAAAGTCCCTGCCAGGCCCCATCCCGCGGGGAGCAGCTCTCAGATCTTGGAGAAGGCCCCAGGGCACTTGAGAGGCTTTTCCCTGGGTTGACCGCGGCGTGCCAGGGCCGCCGCGAGGACGAAGGCGCACGGACGCAAAGCCAACGTAGAACAGCGCGCACACGCGGCTCCCGCCAGCGCCGCGGCTCAGCTCGGGCTGAGCCTCACGCCCGGCTCCGGAGCTGCGCCCGTTCCTCCTCTCCGACATCCCGCCCGCCCCCACCCCGCGAAGCAGCAATTACGGCGAGGGCGGCGGAGGGAGGGCCAATTAGTGCGGGAGACGCGGCGCGTCCGCGGTGCCCGCGCTGACCGCAGCCCCAGCAGCGCCGCCGCCGCCGCCGCCGCTCTCCGAGCCCGGGCAGACAGCGCCGGCGGCCTGGGAGCCCCGGGGGACCCGCCGTCCCGTCTCCCGCTAGCGGCAGTGATGGATCCAGTCGCCTGGCGCGGGGCCAGAGCCCGGGCGGACGCGAGGGCGCCAGGAGCTGAAACTCGCCGCCGTGGGGGCGTGAGTACGGGGCGGGGGGGATCGAAGGCGGGGGGGGTGGGGGGGATGGGGGACGGGGAGGTGGGGGGGATGGGAGGCAGGGGCGGGCAGCGGAACGGGGCCTCCCTCCCGGGGAGGACTCCTGCGCCCCTGACGGCCCGTGCCCATTGCGCCAGCCAGCAGTCGGCGGGCGGCAGGCGGCGCGGTGGGACGGAGCGGTCTCAGGCAGGCGACGCAGGCGTTCCGGGCAGGGGTGGGCTCTGCCCAAGGCCCTTGCGGTCTCGTGGTTCTCCTGGCCTCAGGCTCTCCAGGGCCCCGCTTGGGCTGGCCGCGCCCAGAGCAGTTCCCTGCTGGTGGCCGTGGAAGCCCATGCTGGCTAGTGCCCCCGTGGCCGGGAGGTGGGCAGGAGTTTGGTGGGCAGCACAGGGCCATAGGCGCTCATCACCGATGGATGAGTCGTGGACTTCCTTCCCAGGGTCCCGTGCCGTGACTAGCCACCTGTGGACTCTAGGAGACCCAAAAGGGATCAATCCTGCCTTCCAAGAGCCCACAGGCTGCCTGGGGGGATGCTCCAGGGGCTTGGCCGGGATCCCAAGCTTATGGAAGCTCTGAGGTCCAGGGAGGCATCAGGTGAAGGAGAGGGGCTGGAAGAGGAGCAGTAGGGTCAGGTGCCACCACTTCAAGGCTTCACCTTCCCCAACTGACCCCTTCCCAGCCCAAGCTGGACACACTGGAGCCCTGTAGTGAGGGACAAGGGAAGCCTATGCCCAAGACACCCTAGATGAGGCTCAAGTTTCTAGAAGGGAAGATGCGGTGGGGGAGGGTTCAGGAGAAAGGTTCACAATTCTTCTGTGGGACTGCCCCATCAGTGCCACAGGGGCCTGGGTTAAAGGTGCTGAGGCTCCTGACCAGTGCTGGATGCAGTGGCATCGGGTTCAGAGTGGCCTTTTCTCTGTGCCCTCTGCCCCCAGCCCTCTCACATCTGGCCTTGGTAGGGAGGGGCTGGCGACCTGCTGTGGGCCCTGAAGGGCCCCACTTCCTGTGAGGGAGAGGACATCACTTTTCTAAAGGAGTCAGAACTCCCCTTTCCATATACCAAATTCATTAACTGTGTGGAGAGAGAAAGCACCTGTGAGAAACTGGGGTATGGGGACTGAGTGAGGAAGGGACGCAAGTGACAAAGACGCCACCTTGAGTCCTTCATGAAATGAGGTGCAAGTATATTAAAGCATGAGGAAGAACAGAGCCAGATAAAAGAGACAGGGAAGGGGGCGCCGAGGAGCCCGAGGAAGAAGGCGGTGGTGGTGACTGAGCGGAGCCCAGTGACAGGATGTTGGTGTTGGTGTTAGGAGACCTGCACATCCCACACCGGTGCAACAGTTTGCCCGCTAAATTCAAAAAACTGCTCGTGCCGGGAAAGATTCAGCACATTCTCTGTACTGGAAACCTTTGCACCAAAGAGAGTTATGACTATCTGAAGACTCTGGCCGGTGATGTTCATATTGTGAGAGGAGACTTCGATGAGAATCTGAATTATCCAGAACAGAAAGTTGTGACTGTTGGGCAGTTCAAAATTGGTTTGATCCATGGGCATCAAGTTATTCCATGGGGAGATATGGCCAGCTTAGCCCTGTTGCAGAGGCAGTTTGATGTGGACATTCTTATCTCAGGACACACACACAAATTTGAAGCATTTGAGCGTGAAAATAAATTCTACATTAAGCCAGGTTCTGCCACTGGAGCATATAATGCCTTGGAAACAAACATTATTCCTTCATTTGTGTTAATGGACATCCAGGCTTCTACAGTTGTCACTTACGTGTATCAGCTAATTGGAGATGATGTGAAAGTAGAACAAATTGAATATAAAAAATCTTAAAAGCCAGGCCTGTCTTGCTGGGCTTTTTTTCATTCCCCTGTTCAAATCAAGTAATTAAACATTTATGAGCCACAAAATTGTATCACTTTTATAATATTTTGCAGTAAAATAGATCGC
>NC_138384.1:17296533-17351179 GCF_054177405.1 Leptonychotes weddellii | reverse complement strand
CCGTTTCCATATATGATTTCTCTGAGGAAATGTCCGTCATACAGTAAATGGTCCCATGCTAAGAAAAATATACCCTTGTAAATATCTTCAAAGTTGATATCTGGAACTTTATTACAAAAGTAGTGCATGAGGAAAAAAAATCTAGACTTTCTTGTATACATTTTTCTCTCCAGTAATAAACAGTTACCTTTCATTTATAAAAAAAAAAAAAAGAGACAGGGAAACAATCCACCCAGAAAGTCAAGGGCATGGAGGGAAGAAACAGAAGCAGGTGGACACACACGCAGACAGGCAAATGGACAGAGAGCCAGGGCAGTGCTGAGGCTGTTCAGGCTGCGAAAGAGAAGTACCTGGGTACTCAGACGGTGGCAGTAGGCAGGGATCTGTTTCTCATCCCAGTTGCCTGGCCACTGAGACCTTGGGTGGATGACAGAAAGGGTCAGCGGGAAAGGCTGTGGGAGCACAGTGGAGATGCTGACGTAACTTGGGTGACGTGGTGAGTCAGAGAAGTCTTCTGGAGGAGCATCTGAAAGGACCAGTAGGAAAGAGTGGAGGGTATGGAGGCAGCGGGGGGGGGGAAGCTATGTCAGCTAGAGGGCACAGCAGGAGCAAAGGCTTGGAGATAGGAATTAGCCTGTTCCATCCCAGCAGCTCTGTGTCAGTGTGGCCCATACGGGAGGACTAAGAGGGGAAACGGGCCCAGAGCTGGGGCACCAGGTTTGTAAGCTTGGGAGAGGGCATGGACTCTACCTTGAGGCACTGGGGAGCCATGGGAGGGAAATGTTCTGGTCAGATTCACCTTCCAGAAGGATCTTTGAGATTACAGAATCCAGAGCAACCAAAGGAGGAGAGTAGAATTGGAGGAACCAGGGGAGGGCAATGCAGAACTAGACAATGAGTCCTTCATAGAAGACAGCGAGCAAGTTCATAAAGCAGATGGACAGGACTTGGTAACAGATGAGGGAAGGGGAGGTAGAAGTTGAGAGAGACTCCTAGATGTCCTGTTGTTCCAAGGAGCTTTAGACAAAAGCAGGAGGCCAGCTCTGACCACTCCCCCTCTCCCCCACCGGAGGGCTCCTGGGGCACTCTGGCTGAGAGCTCTCCCACCCAGCCCAGCCTGGGAACTCATCACCCCCTCCTAGGGCCTGGGGGACCCCAGCCCCTACCCACCAGATCCAGGAAAAACCCCAAGGGGATATCCTGTCCAGGGTGGGGACATAGGTAGGGCCCAGTGTTGCTGGGGAAGACCCTTCTCTCCTCTCCACCATGGAAAGCCGGTCAGGACAGGACTCTGGCCTCCTACTCTCTAAAACCACAATGATAACTTCATGGCCACAAGGAGCTGGGTTTGGGCCCATTGGTCTGTGGGGCAAATGGGAAGGAGAGGAAGACCCATTTGAAGCCTGAAAGAACTCAAGATCAGATGGTCTCACAGAGCAGAGTTCAGCATACCTATTTTCGGATGAATATTCTTATCTGGGCCTGTTCTGTGTGTGTCCTCAGGCAAGCCCCTGCCTCTCTGGGCCTGCTTCTCCTCATCTGTGCGTTTGGGAACAATCCCAGTGGGACCCTACTCCAGCCCCAGTCTCCTCCAGCTGTGGTCCAGGACTTATCCATTCCCAGCTTTTAGCCACAGGTGCTGGTGGAATAGCATGCCAGTGACCTCACCAAGGAGCCGCTGCATTATGGATCTACTGTTAAGGAGCAAGAACCCTTTTGAGGGGGAACCTGAAGGTGGAAGAAAAGCCTTTCCGGAAATTAGCATCAGTGGCAGAAAAATTCATCAAAAGCTGGTGGAGATGCCTGTGGCGGATTTATGTCTCTTAACTAAGGAGCAGCTCTTCTGGCCTGGAGGAAGGACTGTGGCTTCCAGGTCCTTTCAGAGACCCTGGGCCCCAAGACTGTAAAACTCTGGCTCTGTTGCTGGGCCTCTCAGCATCTGCCAGGAACACCACCGTCAGTTTGCTACTCCCGAAACATGGAACTCTGCTGTGCTAGGAAAGGCCACTGATGGGCAGGGATCTTGAGTTTTAATACAACTGTTCTTCTGCTGTGTGACCTCAGACATTCAGTTCGCCTCTCTGATCCTCCCTGCCAGGAGAAATCCTAACTGCCTAGCTTCCAGGCGACCAATCCACCTACAATACTCAGCACATCTGGGAAAAGAATAATTTTCTCAAAGAAGGAGGATACCCAAACAGCTCTTGGTAGTGGGACTCTAATGTGAGAAGCCGGGAAACAGCCAGGAACCCATTGTCCTGGGCGGCACAGGCCTCCCTCCCACAGTGTCCAGGTAGGGCAGACAGACGAGCTATTGCAGCACTAACCTCCAGGGGGCACCACTTACCTGGTTTACCATGTGAATGACAGCCTGGCTGGAGCCGGAGCTCCAGCCCTGCCTCCTCTGGGCTTGCCACCTACACACAACCCTTACACCACACATGCCTCTGACTGGGGGATTGCTTGGTCACCACCTAACCAAAGCAGCCACATTGGGCAGTCTTTGCAGCCCAATGCACTCCCGCCAGCCCATCCTGGGCTGCCTTCAGCTCCCAGAGCTGGTGCAGCCAAGTCATTCAATGCTAAAAGAAGCAAGATCCTTTGAGAGAGCTATGGACATAGCAGCCCCCAGGGCCTCAGGGAATCCCTTCCGGGGTCACACCTGTCATTCTGTCATTGCCTCTCGCCTGGCTCAGCTGCAAAAGGAGGCAAGCCACAGGCAGCTACCCTCTGCTGTAGGAGAGCATGTGTTCCTTTTCAGGCCCCTTCTCAGCTCATTTTATGGTATTTTAACTAGACCTTGTATGAACTCAAACTGTTATCCCAGGCTTCCCTTGACTGCCAACATTGATAGTTGGATTTGTATCAAAGCATAGAGTTGTAAACATCCTAGAATTTCAGAGCCAGAAGGGACCTTTAAGATTGTCATAGCCACCATTCTTTCAGAGCTTGTAACCTTGTGCCAGGCACTAACCCAGGTACCGTCTGGTGTTTTTGCCTGCCCAGTACATCCATTCTTGCAATATTACCCTCTCGACAGCAATTCAGTGTCCACAGTTCAGGGATGAGCAGGTAACCCAAACTATTAAAGCCTATTAAAGTCAACCCAGGATTTTTGTGGGAATATCAGGAAAGAGCAGTTCTCACCATTGGAGGGTAAGTCAGCATGTGAATAAAACTAAAACAGAAAAACAGAACCAAGAGACCAAAAGAGACAGAGACATAGACAGATTTCTGGTGCCAGTGCTTGAACACGTGGATCCAGCCATGCCTGAAGTCACTTATACACCTAGAGTTATCAGCTAAATGAGCTAATACATTCCCTTTTTTGTGTGAGCCAATTTTTAAAAAGATTTATTTATTTATTTTAGGGGGGAGGGACAGAGGGAAAGGGAGAGAAAAACCCAAGCAGACTTCATGCTAAGTGAGGAACCTGACGTGGGGCTCAGTCCCACAACGCGGAGATCACAACCTGAGCCAAAACCAAGAGTCGGATGCTTAACCGACTGCGCCACCCAGGCACCCCCGTGTAAGGCAATTTTAATTGGGTTTCTGTCTCCAAAACAGTCCTGACAGATACAAGTAGATGACTTTGTCCTCAATTTACAGATTAAAAAACTGAGTAACCAGCTCTGGGATCTTAGACAAGTCATGAAAGCTCTCTGACATCAGGTTACTCTAACAAAGAATAAAGAGACTGAATTTTTTCAACTTCGGGACACCTCTGCTCTTCTGGGATCTCTCTCTGTGCTGTACGCTCTTAAATGAGAGAGTCACTTACTCTGAGTCCCGATTTTCTGAGCTGCAAAATAGGACAGTAATTTCTTCTCTCATTACTTTGAAGGAGTTTGGGAAAGTCCAATGAGAGTGTTTGGAAATTTACTTTTACTAAAGCAAATGTTATATAGTGTCCATATTTTACAAGTGAGGCATCTCAACTCATACCAGACAACCACTGTTGTCCCCAAATGGCTCATGTCTCTTCCAAAACAAATTTTTAAAGGCTTTTAAAAATAAAATTTAACAGGGGCGCTTAGGTGGCTTAGTCAGTGGAATATGTGACTCTTGATCTCAGAGTTATAAGTTTGAGCCCCACATTGGGTGTAGAGATTGCTTAAAGATAAAATCTTTAGGGAGCCTGGGTGTCTCAGTTGGTTAAGCATCTGCCTTCGGCTTAGGTCATGATCCCAGGGTCCTGGGATCAAGCCCCGCATCGGGCTCCCTGTTCAATGGGGAGTCTGCTTCTCCCTCTACCCCTCCCCCCCGCTCGTGCTCTCTCTTTCTCTCTCAATAAATAAATAAAATCTTTTTGAGGGTGCCTGGGTGGCTCAGTTGGTTAAGCGACCGCCTTCGGCTCAGGTCATGATCCTGGAGTCCCGGGATCGAGTCCCGCATCAGGCTCCCTGCTCGGCAGGGAGTCTGCTTCTCCCTCTGACCCTCCTCCCTCTCATGCTCTCTGTATCTCATTCTCTCTGTCTCAAATAAATAAATAAAATCTTTAAAAAAAATCTTTTTAAAATATAAAATCTTTAAATAAATAAATAAAACTTAACAAGACCGTAAAACACATTTATAAAGTGACCTCCCCACAGCGCCTCATTGGCCAGACTCTCTAAGTCAGGTCAGACCCAGGTATACTAAGGGAGATGGCACTGGGTGAAGCTCTCTTGGGAATAACTATTTGGCACTGTTACAGGTCAAGTGCTCTAGAAAGTTTTGCTTGCAAGATGTTTATTTTTTTTATTTTTATTTTTTTTAAATGTTTATTTATTCATGAGAGTCAGAGAGAGAGAGAGGCAGAGGCAGAGGGAGAAGCAGGCTCCCCGCCTAGCAGGGAGCCCGATGCGGGACTCAATCCCAGGGCCCCGGGATCATGACCTGAGCCGAAGGCAGAAGCTTAACCATCTGAGCCACCCAGGCGCCCTGCAAGATGTTTATTAAAGAGTGCTCTTGGGGGGCGCCTGAGTGGCTCAGTCGGTTAAGCGGCTGCCTTAGGCTCAGGTCATGATCCCAGGGTCCTGGGATCGAGTCTCATGTCGGGCTCCCTGCTCAGTGAGGAACCTGCTTCTCCCTCTCCCTCTGTCTCCTGGCATGTGCTCTCACTCTCTCTGTCAAATAAATAAATAAAATATTTTTAAAAAATTAAAAAAAAAAGGAGTGCCCTTGGGATCAAAACATGTTGCTGGGAGAGGAAAAAAGCAGAATTGGGTAGAGGAAGAAGTCAGGCTATACTGCAGCCCAGCAACAGTTTCAGGTGACTCTAGGGAGCCCTAGAGCTCATATGACCCATCAGCATTGCTCTGCTGGGCCTTTACACACCCCTCCCCAGTCACTGGATATAAGCTGCCCAGAAAGAAAGAATGACTTGCAGGTAGCTCTCTGTAGCTCAGGGAATCCCAGAAAGGGCTGAGAGCAATCCCAGCTGCTCAGTCCTTCACTGAAGAGGGATCTGGGTGGCTCATCTCTGTGTCCATCTCAATCACCAACACCTCCTGGGAGCTCCCCTGGGACAGGAGGAGCAAGCTTCCCTAGCATCAGGTGGGCTGGGGAAGCTATCAACGGTGCCTTTGAGGAGGTTAGGTCCAGTCTCCAGGTCAGGCATTGGTGTGGGGCAGTCATTCTCCCAGCACAGTTCTCAGAGGCCTCTGACCCCATGTTTTGTTGGGGTTTTTTTGAAGATTATTTATTTATTAGAGAGAGAGCATGAGAGGGGTGGGGGGAGGGGCAGAGGGAGAAGGAAGCAGGCTCCCCGTGGAGCAGAGAGCCCAATGCGGGGCTCAGTCCCAGGACCCTGGGATCATGACCTGAGCCAAAGGCAGACACTTAACCCACTGAGCCACCCAGGCATCCCAGACCCCACATTTAATGAAAGAGTATGAATTTGCCTGGCTGAGAAAGGGGGAAAAAAACAAGCTACACTGAGGAAGTTAACCAGGACTAGAACAGTCTGAAGCCAAATTCATTGCCCATTCACTCAGAATTATCATCTAGAAGAAGAGAATTATTGTCTGCTTTATTTGTCCCCCTTGTGTTCCTAGAGGGAAGGAGGACTGGTGAGGAGGCTATGGGCTAGTGATTCTGTCTGCCTATTTGCAAGACGATATTACAGCATGATGGGAAACCCTGCCTGCTAGGATGGTTTAGAGCTTGGAAAATTTGGGGAAGAATCCAAGAACAGGACATGGTGTCGAGGCATCATCAGCACGGAGACAAAAGGAGAGAAGGTAAGAGAGGATGCATTTGGATTCAAGAGTCGATAATGAGCCAGAAGTGAATGTTGAATTATTCAACCTCCTTTATTGATCCATTGATCTCTATCTGCAGGTCTTGGTTTATTCTTGGTTGGCATTTCCTGTGTCTGAGACATTGAGAAGAGAAATGGGGGGAGGAAGGGTTTTTAAGACTCAAGAAGAAAGAAGAGTCAGTGCCAAAGAGAAATTTGGCAGCAGATACCAGGAACCTTAAAATTCCCATACCTTTTGACACAGTGGTTCTACTTCTGGAAATTGACCCTAAAAACACTATCCAAAACTTTTAAGAAAAACCAGTAAGCACCATGATGTTCACAGAAGCCTATTTTAAAACAGCAAATAATAGGAAACAACCTGAATAAATGCCCAACAATAGGAGATCAGCCAGGATGTCATTAGGAGTTTTATAGGATTACATGAGAAAATATTTATGCCATAATGTTAGGTGATAACAGAGCATTCAAAACTGTTCCTATAGAACATCATAACTATGTGAAGACATGTAGATGGAGAGAGGCCAAAGAACATATACTTAAATGTAGCAATGATTGTTCTGAGGTGGTGAGACTCTCTTCCTGTATTTCCTAAATTTTCTACAGAAATATGTGCAAGTTTTAAATAAATTTAAAAAATGGAAGTGTGGGGTGAGAGACACTCATATGAAGGCTGCACAGTAGTAAAATGAACATAAATTAGTGGGAGCCAAATCCTCACAGGGTGCTGCCGTGTCCTACATGGGCTGACCCCAATGCATCGATGCATCGTATGGACCCGAATGATAGAGTGAGGGATCCAGTGGGGTAGTCAGTCTATGGAGAACAATCAAAGGCTCCTGAACTTGTGTTTAAAGAAAAAGTGTGAGTTTTCACAGCAGAGAAAGGGGAGGAAGTCATGCTAGACTGAAGGTACAGTAAGAGCAAAGGCTCTGAGGCATGTGGGAAGGTAATCAGGTCGGAATGGCTGGATTGCAGCATGCCAATGGGGATAAATGATGGGAGATGGGATTGGAATGGAAAGGAAGTCATGAATGCTGGGCTGAGGGCCCTAGACTTCCTGCCATAGGCAAGTCAGAGGCTTGGGGGAAGGGTTTGGGGGGAGGGGCAGTGCAGTTAGAGCTCACCACTGCCATTCTCTAGTCCCCTAGACTCGTCTGTTTCCCATCACCAGCCAGAAACTTGGAGAGCAGGGGAGGAGAAGAGGAGCAGTCCCAAATAACCCTCGAAGACTGGTCAGCCAGGCCTCCTGACCCCAGTCTGGCCCTCTTCCCAGATTCAAGGCTCGGTCGCCATCCCCAGGCATCCAGACAAAACCCCTCCGCCTCCCATGACAAAGAGGCTCATTTGGAGCCTGGGCAAGATTTGCAAACGTCAAACTTGTAATTACAAGGATGAAATCATCTGGTTCCTTTTAAGCAAACGGGTTTATTGATCCCAACACTGAAGAAATGCTATTCTAGGGAAACTTGCTCCTCTCGGTTTTCCTCTCCCTCTGGGATGGCTGAGCTGGTGGGGGAAGGTGGCAGGGGAGCTAAGAAGGGGGAGAACCTCCTGGGAGGGGAAATTCTTAAGGGCCTAGGGGTGAATTTTATGGTGTAGATAAATTATATTTCAAAAAAGAATTCTTTAGGGCCCAGGAAACAGCTTAATTTGGCAGATGACACCCTCATTCTGGACTTAGGCCCATCTGCATCCCCAAACTAGAAGCTAGGTAGAGCTGGGGCTTTAGGAGCTGTGCCAGCCATTAATTTCCCTTCTCTCCCACCACCATCAAGTCTCATTTGTGGCTCCAGATCCTATTTCAGCTTCAAGATGGCACAATATTTCCTCAGTAACTGGAGGGAAACTGTTTCCTTAGAAAAAAAAAAAAAACGCACTAGAGGCTCAGGGGCCTGGGAAGACCTCACCCTCTCTATGAGGAGAGGCAGGTGTGGGGAGCTGCTGACACCAGACCTGGATAAAGCCATCCTTTCTGCCAGACTTAAGGAGGCAGGATGTCTAGGCCTTGACCTTCCAAGCCAAGGAAGGACAAACAGCTGGGCTCAGGTGACAGAAATGCACAACCGTCAAGGTCAAGAAACACATCCTGCCACACGGCCCACAATAGGATCCCTTCATTCAGCCTGTTGGGGACCCTTTGGGAGCATGGTCGGGTGCTCCAGGAGGAATGACCCCAGTTGCAACTGTCCAACAGTTTGCAGTTCAGCTAGAGAGACGAGCAGCACTTTTGGCAGCTCTACCAGCGGATGTCTTAGGGTGGAACAGTTAAGAGCAGAGCCCTGGGATTGCCAGCCCTTCCGAGCCTCAGTTCCTTCATCTGTAGAATAGGGTCAATCATACCAAAATGCAGGGTTATGGTGAAGAGTGAATGAAGATGATCTATCCCAATGCCATTTTGTTATCTCTAATGAGTCAAGGTCTTGTCACCGTCCTATGTTCACTTATTTGTTGTTTCAGAGTCTCTATTTCCTCATCTGTCCGATTAGGACAAGAAAACTTGTCTTAGAAAGTGGTTCTCTGAATTAACTGAGATAAGGGACATAAAAGCACCCAACTCACAGCTTCACAGTTGAGCCGAACAATTGAGAGTTCTCATCCCCTGCTCAGTGTTACTGTGCATTCTCTGCCCACCCATTCAAGATCAGTCAGGGAGTCCTGTAGGAGCAGCTGCCCACCCAGGAAGATAAGAAAGAAGAGGCCCTGGGCTGGCTGAATACTTAGGAAAGGAAGGCTCCAAATGGCAGGGCTTCAGAGAGAATTCAGCCAGGTTTTTGGAGTGGGAAGGGTGTTTCTAGGCAAAGAACAGATACCCACAGGCTTCCATCTATGGACCGACCCTGCTAGAGCTGGCTCTTTGCAAACCCCTCCATAGGGTGGTGCCTGGACCAATCCATACCCAGCCAGACAGAAACACAGGGTTAAATACATCTGACAAGGGTGAACTTTTCCTTTATTAATTTCTTTTCATCTCATTTTTAAAGTAAGTGAAAAAAACTTTCACAACAACAAAAAAGGCATACAGAGGTCAGCTGAGGAGATGGCCTCCTCCAGCCTGCGGCTGGTTTCCCAGTCGTCCTGGCTGGTTGGACGCCAGACAATGCCCAGTGGGTTATCCTGTGGCCTGGAGTTGCCAAAGGCTGTCTGTGGTGCTGCTGTTCTGGATTTGCCTGGCAGGCTTTCTCATCCCTTTCCCTCAGGACATCATTCCCCACCCCCATGAGGCTGACAATTCATGTGCTCTGCCCTGCTCTGTACTCCCACCCCTCCGCCAAGATCGGCTGCAGGTCCATGAACCCTACCCGGACCCGCTGGAGTAAGAGTGCTGCCGTGTGGATCATTCTTTAAAGACAGAAATGGAAAATTTTATACTAATGCCTATCTAAACAGAATATGGTGGTGCCAAATGGTGTGACATGGGATATACTTTCTTCCTACCATGGAGGCGAACGTCAGGAACTCTGCTCCCCTGACCAGTGGCCTTCAGATGGTCCTGTTGACTGTCTGAAGGCCACATCGTTTTCCTCTCATTTAGACAATGGCTGCATTGTCCTAGTGTCCAAAGGTCTTGGCTGGACTGGGGAAGACTTAAAGTAGACACAGCAGATGGATGAAAGCTTCTGTTCCTTGTGAGGGACTTAGTTCTGCCTTGGTGCCTTGGGGTCAATGCTGCCTCACCCACCTCTCAACATAAGTTGCAGATGTTTTAAGGCTGGTTTTGCCTGCGCTTTGCCTGTGCTGATTTGGAGTTTCCCTCTCCAGTTTCATCAGAACCCTTAGGCAGCAAAATAAAGATGGTATCCTTTGCCAGATGTAGCTGATAGAAACTGCTCAATGGGCCCACAATGCACTCTCATTCCCCCCTTTTGGAGAAACTGCTCTTCCCCTCTTTCAATCCATCAGGTTCTATCTGAGGCTGCCTATCCCAGGCTCCCCAACCCCTGGTGGGAGAGCATGTGACATAAGCTGGCCCATGTCATCATATCAGCCTGGACATGGTGATTTGATAGAGGGAAGAGTATGTGATCCAGACTGGGCAAATCAAAGTCCTTCCCAGAAATTTTATGACTTAGAGATGGAGAAGTGGCTGCTCCCATCCTTTGCCAGGAAATGGCTGCCAATGAAGAAAGCTTGAGAAAGTTAAGCAGTGAGAAGAAATGGAGAAATGGAAAAGAAAAGGAGACTATCCCTCCCTCTGTTTGATTTATTTACTTACAATAAAACAGGCCCCTTTCTACCTTTAAGTTTGCTTGAATTGGGTTTCTGTCACTTGCAATTGAAAGAGACCTGGTCAGCGGGGAGGGGCGCCTGGGTGGCTCAGTTGGTTAAGCAACTGCCTTTGGCTCAGGTCATGATGCCAGGGTCCTGGGATCCAGCCGGCATCAGGCTCCCAGCTCAGCGGGGAGTCTGCTTCTCCCTCTGACCCTCTCCCCTCTCATGCTCTCTCTCTCAAATAAATAAAATCTTAAAAAAGAGAGAGAGAGAGACCTGAGGGAAGATTCTGAGATAGATGGAGGCCCAATGGTAGTGTTTGTTGACATCCGTATCTATACCTTTTCTATTTGTGTACGCTCATATATTCACACAGGTTTCATATGGACTGGGAAAGAATGCCCTTGGAGACAGTTGATTGTATGTTTGCTATTCAGAAAGTGTGTTTGTTAAAACCACCAGCCTACAGGTTTGACTTCGCTGAAAACTCCCTCCCTGACCTTGGGCAATTGATTCATCTCTGGACCTCAGGACGACCAACCATCCCAGTTTGCCAGCCAATGGTTTCCTAGGACATGGGACCTTCACTGTAAAACCAGGATAGTCTCTGGAAGACTGGACACTTGGTCACCCTAGCTCCGTTCCATATCTGCAAAACTGAGATTGAACTAGGCAGGGGTAGGAAATTCTGCCAAACCCTGCATTCAGGCTGACATTGTATCCTCACAGTCCTTTGCAATATGGCCAGCTACGTCAGTCAGAGTTGGCACCTATTTGCCAACCTTGCACTGAGTTTTTGACACGCTGGAATTTTAAGGATCAGAATTTATTGAGGATCAACTTTGAGTCAACCTCTGCCATAAATCCCATGTCAGACTCTCTCCAGCTTGGGCCAAATGACTTCCCTAAAACTTGTGGATCTTTTTTACAGTTTGATTGCACATTTGGGTAAATATATGGACTGGCATTAGGTTTACATATAATTCAGCTTTTCTTCTTTAGAGACTTAAACTTATTGAGTGCTCATTACCGTGAGAGCTTGTGTCTGAGTTTTGCAAATAGGCAAACTGAGGCTTAGCATCCAGGGCTTGTGTAAGCAGCGGAGCGAGATCCCAGCCAAGGCCTGTCTGACTCCCAGCAACTCCGACCTTTCCACCATGATGCGGATTCAGTTGGATTCTGTGGTCTTTAGTCTTCGATAGGAACAGCCTACATCCCTCCCCATCGGTTGTGGGACACAAAGTCCCCAAGGACTTAAGTTTCCTCATGTTCAGGTGACAATTTGGGGTCATTCCGAGCAGCTGAAGAGCCCCAAAGTTCCATACAGCCGACAGAAAGGACCCGCGCGGGCCGCTTCCCGTCTCCAAGGTCCGGGCAGATGCCCGCAGAGCTGTTCTGCACCGAGCAGCCCGCGGGCGGCCGAGGGAAAGAGGGCCGCGCCGCGGGAGGAGCTCTGGTTCGCGGCAGCCCAGCCGCCCCGCAGGCGGGCGGGCGGCGCATGCGCGGCGCGGGTCGCAGAGTTGTGAATGGTGCGTTTTGTTTGCCGGAGTTTGGGGCGGGCGGGCGCGCGAGGAGGAGGGGTGGGGCCGACCGGGGCGGGGCGGACGGGCGGGCTTGCGAGGTGGGCGGCGAGAGGAAGTGGCGGCGGCGGCGGCCAGGGGCGGCGAGTGCTGGGTTCGCGCGGGCGGTAGGCAACGGCTGAGGCGGCGGCGGCGTGGGCTGGGCTCGAGCGGGCGCCTGCACCTCAGATTCCCGGGATTGGGAGCCCACGCGGGCGGGCGCCTGAAACAAAGGGAAGCCAGAGTCAGGGCGCCGCGGGTGGGCGGTCAGTCGGTCAGCGCGAAGCCGGCCAGCGGGTGCCGCGCAAACCCGGAGCCCGGCCGGCCGGCGCGGCCTCAGAGCGGGAAGATGCCGCGCGTCGTGCCCGACCAGAGAAGCAAGTTCGAGAACGAGGAGTTTTTCAGGAAGCTGAGCCGCGAATGCGAGGTGAGGCAGGCGGGCGGCGCGGAGGCCGCGGCGCGCCCCGAGTGGGCCCGGGCGGAGAAAAGTTTGGGCGGCGCGGCCCCGGGCAGCCCGGCGGAGGGGCAATCTCGCCCGGGCAGCCGCCTGCCCGCAGACTCTGCTTGCCCTTATCTGCGCCGCGCGGGGCGGGCGGGCGCGCAGGCGGCGTCGCGGATTTGGCTCCTGATTTCGGGCCGTCTCTGCCTTGCAGATTAAGTACACGGGCTTCAGGGACCGGCCCCACGAGGAGCGCCAGGCGCGCTTCCAGAACGCCTGCCGCGACGGCCGCTCGGAAATCGTAAGTCGGCGGGGCAGGGGCGCGGGGACCGAGGCGCGCGCGGGTCACTTGTTGCGCGGGGGCCGCCGCGGCCCAGGCCGGTTCCGGACGGCGCCGCGGACGCCGCGGCTCCCGGAACTGAGCGGGCGCCGTCTCACTTCCTACTCGGGATTCAAAATGCGAAACCAGACACTGGCGGGCCGCGTCCTCGCGGGGACACGCTTCTCTGTGGCCCTCTGCGGGCCGTTTATGTTTCCCAGACGCGACTCGGCAAACAGTTTGCCGCGAGTGGAACTCACACCAGAGCCCAACTAAACAAGGAGAGGTCCCTGTACAG
Source organism: Leptonychotes weddellii (assembly GCF_054177405.1). Taxonomy (NCBI): domain Eukaryota; kingdom Metazoa; phylum Chordata; class Mammalia; order Carnivora; family Phocidae; genus Leptonychotes; species Leptonychotes weddellii. The sequence goes on along the minus strand of NC_138384.1, from coordinate 17,338,108 downwards.
GCTGTGTCACGGATTAAGGGGTTGGGGTATTTGTAAGGGAGAAAACACCCATTCGGAAAAAGAATTGGGCTTCATTCAAGGATCTGATTTCTGGGCGAGAGTTGGTTTCTCAGGACGCTAGGTTTGTTGGTAAATTTGTATGTGAAGCTGTTTCACCGCCAGTATAGCCGAGAATCTTTATACCAGTTACCTATTGTCCCAATAGAGAAAGACAAGCCCTAAAGAATGAGCCATCTTATTTTCTTAGAATGTTAAGGCTCAGGAGACACAGAAAGAAACCATTATCTTTTTTCAAACCTCAAAAACGTCTCCCGTTTAGTGCCGCAGTTCCTAAAGAATTGCATGGATTTGCGAAACCCACAGTTGATCATGAGGCCTTGTTTCAGGTGGTAGATTTGGTGCTTTGCCTTCACCAAACCTTACCGTGGGGGGAAAAAATTCAAGTGTCTCATCTCCTTTTTGGTTTGTCCTATTGGAGGTGCTAACGAGGAGGGAATGAAAAAGCCAAAGGGTAAGTAGGAAGAAGCTAAAGAAAAGAGATCTTATTAATTAAAAAAAAAAAGAAGTTGAAGTACTGTATAGTGGAATCTAGTTATCTACTCTGAACTGGGCCCATTGCATTTGCAGAGACTTGAAGCTATGGTGGAGTTTGAATTTGGGTTAACAATAGGAGGACATACTGGAACATTTATTTTTCCCACCTCCTTCATGGAGAATATATTTTATTGAAAAACAATGCAAATACCATAAAATTCTCCCTTTTCATCACCTAAATCAAATTTATTTTAATTTTTATTTTTTTTAATATTTTATTTATTTATTTGACAGAGAGAGAGACAGCAAGAGAGGGAACACAAGCAGGGGAAGTGGGAGAGGGAGAAGCAGGCTTCCCGAAGAGCAGGGAGCCCGATGCGGGGCTCGATCCCAGGACCCTGGGAGCATGACCTGAGCCGAAGGCAGATGCTTAACGACTGAGCCACCCAGGCGCCCCTAAATCAAATTTATTGTTAAGAATATTTTGCTATTTAAAATGAAGACTTTTTAGAATTGTATTACAGATGATGTGAAGATACTAGCTAAATTTATTAGGAGCTCTAGAATATTAGGTCACTAGTGCATGTTATGAAAGAAAATCTCCAGTTTTTAGCCCACTTCCAAGTTTCTTGAGTAGTTATAATAGTTGTATGATTAAAATGTCTAAGACACATACTTTCGGTTTTGGCCTTGAGTGGTAGAAGAATCATTCATTAGTTGATCCAGTGATTATATCATTGTTTGTCTGGGCTTCCTTTCATGAAAGTAGATGGTATACCTAACCAATGGATTTCCTGAAGTTAATTGATGTAAGTGTGAAAGATGAGGTACAAAGTACTTCATGATTTTTTAGAGCTGAGGGTTTTTTTTTTTTGGAAACCTAATGAAGTATAGCTATTAGGTTGTTTTCTGTCACATCAGGGGCTTTACTGCATATAATTATGAATTGGAAGTATAATTTAACCCACAGTAGATCTGAATTTTTTTGCTCTATTATAATATTACTGTAATATTATAGCAGTATTATAGGTTGCTTGTATTTATCGTAAGTTTCTTTCCGGGGATAAATCAGATATTGTAGGCCTTCCTCTTCCAGATACCTGATCCTACAAATTTTAATAAGTTCTTAATATCTGACAAGTATTAAAAGTTAAAGGAAGGTAGGTTGAATTCTGTGTAAGATTTGCAGTTAATATAGGGCGCCTGGGTGGCTCAGTCGTTAGGCGTCTGCCTTCGGCTCAGGTCATGATCCCAGAGTCCTGGGATCGAGTCCCACATCGGGCTCCCTGCTGGGCAGGAAGCCTACTTCTCCCTCTCCCACTCCCACTGCTTGTGTTCCTGCTCTCGCACTCTCTCTCTCTGTCAAATAAATAAAATCTTAAAAAAAAAAAAAAAGATTTGCAGTTAATATTGCATATGTGTCTTAATTTGTTGAATAATGTTACTTTGTATTTGGGAAGGAATTTCACTTTTTCTAGTTCCCTCCTCCTTTGATTCAGTATTCTTCACATTTAAATTACAGGATCCCTAGCTCCTAGAGGGTGGAGACCACATTAACTTTGTGGTGTATACATTAATATACTCTCCTCTAAACAGGTACTCTGCATAACGCTTATTGTATTATAGGTTCTTGATTAATTGAATTTAGAGGTTACTTAATATAATGCCTACAATTTTTTTTTTAGTTAGGAACAGGCTGTGGCTTTTACTTATTTGGTTGTGGAAAATAGGTGTGTAGAAGGCATTATTTTGCTTCTGTTTTGACAGCAGCTATATACAGTAAAAATATGCATAGTTACCAAAACTATTATCGACCTTTCCCCCCTCTTTTTATTCTTTTAATTTTGAACATCTCCTTAGTGTATCATTGAAGTTAATGAATTTATTTTGTATTTAGATAGATGTGATCATAACTATAAAACTTACCCAGACTCCTTATCATAGCATGAATAAAAGTGATTATGGGTAAGGGGTAGAATCTATTTGGTCTGTTTTATTCCTCACGTAAGTTCTTATTGTGGTAAGAGTGTTGGAGAAGTCTTCAACACTAATGGTAAATTAAAAGGATTCAGGTGTTGTGATGACTGACAGCCGTAAAAACTATATATTTGTAATCCTGAAGATGGAAGGGTAAAGGTATGTTGGATTGGCATAAGGTGTGTTATTTTACGATTAGTGAAACCTGTAGAATAATCATTGGGACACTCTGGAAATCTTACATATAGACAATGATACCACTGTATCATTTTTATTTTTTATTTTTTTTAAGATTTTATTTATTTATTCATGAGAGATAGAGAGAGAGAGAGGCAGAGGCAGAGGGAGAAGCAGGCTCCCCGCGGAGCAGGGAGCCTGATGCGGGACTCGATCCCAGGGCCCTGGGATCATGACCTGAGCTGAAGGCAGACGCTTAACCGACTGAGCCACCCAGGCGTCCCATCATTTTTATGTTTTTGAACAGAATTTTCCCAATTGTTATGCGTGTGTAGATATTCCATTAAAAAAAGAGTTCTGTGGTCAAATAAATTTGCAAAATGCTATACTAGAATGATCTGTTTTTACCACTTCTCTCTCAGAGAGAGGGATCTTGATGAGATAATGGGCATGAAGTGATGAAGCAGGAAATCTCTTCTGAGGTTGGTCTTCAGACAGGAGGTGAGGTAATAAGATCTATAGACTGTTTTTACTTAGCAGGGAGCTGATTTGGGGTACTCTGGGGGTGGAAGGATTTGTTACTAGGTGAATACTAAAGAAACATGCCTTGGGGATTTTGATACAAGGCATTCATTCATGGACTGAATCTCTTACCTGCCACCACTCTACGCTGAGAATTTATTTTATTATCTGAGGCTGAAAAACTTAGCTCTTTTATCCAGCTCAAAACTATTTCTCTTATTTAGCAAATACTTAAATGGCATTTGCCTGGTACTATTATAAGCACTTTACAAATAATTAGTGGGGAAACTGAGGTACAGCTAAGTAACTTGCTTCGTCATACAGCCTAGGCAGTGTGCCTTCTAGAGTCTGCTTTTCATTTGAACTATTGTTGGTTCATTTCACTCCACTTGTCTTTTAAACTTTGTGTTAATGGGGAAAGATTTTTTTTAAAGGTTAATGTTGTAATATTGACGTTTGTTCAGTCCCTATTTATATAAAATACCACAAGAAAGAGTATCCCAGTTGATTAGGTAAATGCCATTAAAGATTTCTATAGAGATTTAGCAGTTAGGTTGACAGTTGTACCTCCAGCACCAATAATAGAAATAGGAAGAATACATTTTTATCTCTAAAGAATCTAAGCTGTTAATCACCAGGGGTACTGGTGGATAGTTGAATCAGCTGATGGCTTTAAACAGTTTGCCCAAAATGTGAACCCCTTCCTTTCAGTTGAAGACTCTTTGATTGGAAACAAAGTATGTTGTGGAACTTTAATTAGTAAAATAAAACAAACCAAAACCTTTTCTCATTTCAACAAAAAAAGAAGAGTTTACATTTAGGTGATGAAAAATGTTATTTTTGTGTGTGTGTGTGTGTGTGTGTGTGTGTGTGTTTTTCAAAATGCTTTTTACTTATTTCTTTGTTTCTTTCTGAATTTCCCTTGGGAAGAGGGACAATGCTATTTCCATTTTTTTACTTGGAGAAAATATAGTTAAATGGCTTAGGGGCTACACAGAATACTTTATTGAAATGGTTTTAGATTGTTCTGTCTGTTGAACCATGCATCCAAATCTTATTATAAATATTAGATGAATACTCTTTTGTATAGTCAGATCCAGTTCTCCTAAAGTTAAATTTCAGAAAATGCATATTTTTTAAGTCACCTAAGGTTTTAGAGAGATGAGAAGTTCTGTCACATTACATGCTAATGTATCATTTATCAGAAGAGACAGTCCTGTGCATTTTTAACATAGGTTTAGAACATAGTGTTCCATTAGGCGAGGGAAATCAAGAGAAATTAAAATGCCTCATTTACACATCTTGAAATTGTGGTATGCTTTAAAATTCAAAATGTTTAGATCTTCAGTGATTTTCAAATTTAAAAATAGAAGTTTTTAAATTCAGGGATGATGGCTTCTGGTTAGACATTAGCAATGCGAGATCCTAACGTCAGCAAAAAATGACCTGAAAGAAAGTATTGATTCCATGTCTGATTTTATATTTAAGCAGCCAATGGCAAATGTCCTCAAAATGGAATCAGATGTTTGTAACTTAATACTTAAGAAAAATGATGAGTGCATGTTTTTTACTTTTAAGTATTCTCGGTGCTGCCTGGCTTAAGACAGAAACTGATGTAAAAATAAATGACTGCCTGCATAATTTATGTAATGTCCTGCTCCTGATCCTGTTTGTATTGATTTTTCTAAAAGGCTTTTGTGGCCACAGGAACCAATCTGTCTCTCCAGTTTTTTCCGGCCAGCTGGCAGGGAGAACAACGACAGACACCTAGCCGGGAGTATGTCGACTTAGAAAGAGAAGCAGGCAAGGTAGGAAACATTTCTTTGCATTTGAAATACTGTGGATTGTTCTATTAGAGACTATCGGAAGATTTACAGTTTAATGAAGAGATCTCAGGTGTGATTATATACATATATGGTCAGATTTGTTTTCATATTATAAGGATGTAATACAATTTTTTAAATCAGTGTCAAATTTTTTTGGTATTATTCCATTACTAATTTCATGTATATAATATTCATCATAGAAACTTACACCCCTTAAAGAGAGTAGTGTGCTTTCTTACATGTAATATTTAAAACTTAATTCCTTTAAAAGTGTTGACAGGCTATTTTTTGTTTTACTAATCCAAGTGATTCTGGTGCTGTAAAAAAAATAAAATTAAGAGAAAAATGGGAGAAGGCTCTGTAGGCATAAAATTTAATAATAAATAGCTCATGGGTAACTTTCTACTTCTGTTAATACTGCAAATTTAATTTTGATTAAAAAACAGTGTGAAAACTTTAACTTGGAAATAATTTTTTTGTTTTGAGGAAAAGCTGGGAAAAGAAATTGATGCCTTAAAATTTTTATATTGGAAGTTTAGGTTGAAGATACGAAATGTTTAAGCTGAGAGCTCTGTTAAATGCTAACTTAGATGTATTACATAACTTTGTGACATTTAGTAAAAAATATCTTGGATTGGTTCATCTTTTAATGTAGAAGTTGACTCTTATTGAAATAAAATATTAAAGAAAAATATTTTTTGGCTTCATCTTATGCTCAGTATTTCTCCTGTTCCCTTTGTGTTTCTGTACCCGTTTTGATCAACTTGCTCACTTACTCTTCTAAGTATTGTCATGAATAACATAACCTCTCACTTTATTTGCAAAACATAATACATATATAATACAAAGATTTTTGTATTAGCCTGTTTTGGGAAAAAGATTCCTGGTTTTGTATATTACAATGAAGACTTTTTGTTTAAATTTTATGAAATAAGGTGGGTTTGCTTTTTTTTTTAAGATTTACTTATGTACTTGAGAGAGAGAGAGAGAGGAGATAATCTCAAGCAGACTCCCTGCTGAGCAAGAGCCCAACCCAGGGCTCGATCTCACAACCCTGAGATCATGACCTGAGCCAAACCCAAGAGTCGGATGCTTAGCTGACTAAGCCACCCAGGCACCCCTGGATTCGATCTTTTGTGGGTGACAAACCAACTAATCTTTGGAGAGGGAGAGGGGAAAATAGATTACAGAATTTTTAAAAAGAGTAATAAGTGATTTGCTTTTCTCTGTATTAGCTTGCTTGCTTGGAAGATTAAAAGCAAATGTTCCAAGTTTTACTGTTTGGTAATTCTTATATATAAGGAAGAAGTTGGGAAGTCACTGTAGGATTATGCTTTGTCTGTTTTGTGCATGTATGTGTAAGTCAATGAAGAAATTATTTTTTTCCTTGTTCAAAACACTTTCTTAACGTTCGTTTAACATGGTGGCTCAAATACTACAGACATAAACCAAAAAAAGTTATTTTCTCAACTTTAATGCTAAACTATTTTGACACTTCAAAATGGACATCTCAGTGTTACCCAAGTCTGCCAGTATTTAATAACTAATAAATGGGTGTTAACTCTACTAGAAAGTATGTTTGCTTAAATTAATGTAATGATAACTGTTTACCAGATCGAAGACCACATTATTCTTGGACTTAAGCCATTGACATGTTTTTAGTTACATGACCAACAATAACAAAAATGTTGTATGACTTATTTTAGTGTTTAGAAGGTATGTTTTGAAATACAATTGATAGAACTGATGCAAGTTATCAGGACACTTATATTTTATTAATAGTTGTTTTAGAAGGTTTTTTTCTGTAAAAGGCCACGTATCAAATAGTTTTAGTTTTGCAGGCATGTGGTCTGTGTTGCAGCTGCTCAAGTCTGCTGTTATAGTGGAAAAGGAGCCATAGACAATATGTAAACAAATGAGTGTGGCTGTGTTCCAAGAATAGTAACAGTGGCAAACTCAGTGTCTTTCCCTCAGATTTAAATCTGTAAATGTTTATGTGTAGATTGTGTACTCTTTAAATATAATTTTTCAACACCTGTACTACGCCAGTAGGATCCAGAAGAAAAAAACATGTTAAGGCACAAAAACCAAAAACAAACAGGAAACTGCTAGTATATTGCTCCTTTCCAGTGGGATAAAGGATACCAGTGCATTTAGACAAAAGGTACTGACCCATGTTTTCTCAACCATGGAGCTCAAGCTATGGGGTCTTTTAATTTTCTTACTCCTTTTTTATGGTCTCTTTCTGATAGTCATTAGCTTGTATTTCTGTCCCTACAGGACTAGGACTAGGACTAAAAGCAAAGAAAAATTGAAGGGATTTCCCCAAATGTTAATTGTTTGCCTCTGCTTCTTATTTTGGATCGCAGATCAGCATCTTTTCTTCCCCGTACTCTCAGCCTAATTACTTTCTGAAGCAGCTTAGTTCTCTTCCCCATTCACACCCAACTTTGAGGAACCTAGGGTTAAGGCTTTAGAGTTAGGCATAATTAAGTCCTGGCTTCATTTACTACTATATAACTTTGTGCAAGTTATTTAACCTTTATGGTCCTCAATTTGAACATGAGGTTAATGCATACTTCCCAAGATTGCCCTAGTGATTAAATAGTGTATAAAGTGCTTAGCCCAGTATCTGACACAGTTGCTCAAAAATTCATTCATTCTGAAGGTTCTTGTTGAACACCTGTTGTGTATCCTGAGCATTGTCCTAGGCACTTGAGATGCATCAGTGAACAAAACAAAGACCCTCCCCTAGAGATTGTTTTATGGAAGGAGTGAAGGATAGACAGTATTCATAATAAATAAGTTATGTAGTATTTTACGAAGTGGTAGGTGCTCTGGAAGAAAAGAAAAAGTTGAATAGAATGAGGATGATTGAGGACCAGAAATGTTTGCAATTTTAAATAGGTTGGTCTGGGTAAAGAAGGTCATGTTTGAGCAGAGACCTGAAGGAGGTTAGGGAATGATGAGCCATGTAGGTATCGGTGGAAAGACAGGAGACAGTCACTGTGAAGGTCCTAGAGTGAGAGCATGTTCGTGTGTTTGATAAGCAGCAAGCAGCCCAGTGTGCCTGGAGTAGACTGAGCAAGGAGGAGGGTAATAGGAGATGAGATCAGGGAGATAACAAGGAGCCAGTTTATGTGACCTTGCAAACACCTGGATTTTTATTCTGAGTGAAATGGGGAGTAGTTTTAGGTTTTTGAGCGGATGAACAATATGATCTACCTTGGGTTTTGAAAGGATCACTCTAGCTGCTGGGTTAATAATAGGCTGTAGGGGGGCAAGAGTGAAGTAGGGAGACCAGTTTGGCTGTTGCTGTGATCTTGGCGAGAGGCTAGGGTAGTAGCATTGGAGGTGGTGAGAGGTGATCATAGTCTGAATATATTTTGAGATAGAGCCAACAGGATATGCTTATGGATTGGATGTTGGGTGTGAGAGTCGAGAATGACTCCAACGTTTTTGGCAAGAGCAACTGGGAGTATGGGATTGCTGTCATCTGAGATAGGAAAGACTGTGGGTGGAGCAATTTTGAGGAGCAATTTAGGACATGTGTGTTTGTGGTGGTGGCTTGTTAATGCACTTCTGTTTTCTTACCGCCCACCCTTGACTTCTTTAAGTTAGGGCACTGCTTTCTCATAAGTGATCCTTCATCTGCTTATCCCAAGGGTTCAGTGGCCTGTTAAAAAGAATCAACTTTATTGAAGTATACTTGACATACAATAGAATGCACCCATTTTAATTATATAAATTTGAGTTTTAACAAATGTACGCACCCATGTAAACACTACCCATGATCAAGATAGTGTGTCAGTCACTGCCAAAAGTTCCCTTGTGCCCTTTTACAGGAGTCTGGGAGTGGTTTGGCTGGATGGTTCTGGCTCAGGGCTGGGACTGTGCAGTCTCTGAAGACTTGACTGGAGCTGAAGAATCCACTTCCAGGCTCACACGTGACTATTGGTAGGTGGCTTCACTTGCTAGTCATGTGTGCCTCTCCACAGAGAGAGAAAAGAATGAAGTCACCATGCTTTTTATGACCTATTCTCCAATCACTTGTGTCTTATTCCGTTCATTAGAAAGGAGTCACTAAGTCTAGCCCGCATTTGACAGGGAAGGAGGAATTCACATACATGGGTGTGTGAATACCAGGACACTGGGATCATTGGGGCTATCTTGGAGGCTGGCTACTGCAATATTCACTTAAATTTAGTGAACTCTGAAATATTAGAATGCTAATAGGAGACAGAACCTGCATATTCTCTTTGATTTGAAATATGGCTTTATGATCTAAGATAATGGGCTCACCAAAGTCAGTCCTTTTATTCATTCTTTCTGCCTTTGTGTTCATAGGAATATTTTCAAACCAAAGGTCTTCAATAAGGAAGGCCTGTTAATGGATAACTGACCATAAATAGGTATTTCATGTAAGATCAAATCAGAGCATTCAAGTTTATACCGTCTCTCAAATATATTTGAAACTTCTGCACCCAGGTGTCTAGTGAGCTGTCTGCATTGACTCTTAACAACAATCTTTTTTAGAAGAGGTTTAAAATAAAACAATGTAGTAGAAAGAGCTATCTGTCAAAAGACAATCATAGCTATTTTTTTTAACCTGGAAATGGGAATCACAATGTCTGTCCTCTTCCTATACCTCATGTGAGGATTAAATGAAGTACTAGAATATGTGAAAATGCCTTTTAAATTGTAATACCCCATCCAAAATTAGGCTGTTTGATGGTTTTGTAGGGTGAAATTATAGGTAACTTAATTATGGAGTTTTAGTGCTATGGTGTGCCTTAGGTCAGCTTCACTTGTAACTGTACAGTGTTGGAACACCACATCTTTCCCAAGTGTCCATCCTGGTGTATTATAAACCCTGACAGCCAAAGTGTTCGTAATTCTGCCTGAATCTAAACTGCTTTTCTCTCATTTCGCTTTCAGAAGGCAAGGAAAGCAACCAATTGGAATTTAAGTCATTCTTAGTTAAATTTTTGTAGGCCAAGCAACTTCTAATTCCTTTGATCTTTCCTCTTAGGACCCATTTCCAATTGCTTTTTATTTCAAACAAATACAAATGATTATGTTTCACCATAAGTTATTAGTCTTGAATGGTCAGATTAATGGTTTTTGCATGCATTCTTTGTTTTATAAAGCCTGGGTTAGGGTTTCAAATTAATTACTGTATATGATTACTACATGATCCTAGTTTTTGAGTATAAAGATAAAGGGTATGAAAAGTATTTTATAAACTGAAAAAAAATGAACTTTTACAGTGCTACTGTTTATCATTTTTTCTGTAGAAATTGAGTATGCTATCTAGTGTTACTACATTGGCCCCAGAGAAAGAGAGGTTAAAATTTTTTTTAACAGTTGCATTTCTATTTATAACTTCTGATTTTAGTTGATAGTCAAATAATATTACTAGCACACATTGAGAAGTAGTTATGAAGTATATGTTATTAGAGCAGATGCTTTTTTTTTTTTTTAAAGATTTTATTTATTTATTAGAGAGCGAGCGAGCGAGAAACAGCATGAGAGAGGAGAGGGTCAGAGGGAGAAGCAGGCTCCCCGCTGAGCCGGGAGCCCGATGTGGGACTCGATCCCAGGACCCTGGGATCATGACCTGAGCCGAAGGCAGTCGCTTAACCAACTGAGCCACCCAGGCGCCCTAGAGCAGATGCTTTTAAGAAATTTTGGTGTCTTATTTTTTTCTTCCCTGAACTTCTGTACTTAAACTGAAATCTTTTATCATTCATTTTCATGAGCATAAGTAAAGCAAAATTTAACAGCATTTGATTTAATGAATGAGGACAGACTCTTGTTTTAAATGGTTTTTCCAGAGGTCTGTGATTCTGCTGCTTCTGGAGCATTTTGCTTACTTGCCTGCAGGATCTTTGTCCCAAAATAAATATTGTGTCTGTTTATATACCATCCACAATTTGGCAGGGTGTAGAGGACTCCTTGATGTTAGCTTTGAGAAATCCCTATTCAAGCTCAACCAGTTCCTTCTCCTCCTCAGACAGCCCAGTCACTCCAAATAAAAGATAGCTGTGGTAAAGCTTTGGAATGTGATTTTCCCCAAGAGAAATTGAGACAACTTTACAACTAGTTTGTCAGATCTAGATTTTAAATATGTCTACTCAACTAAAATATGAAGTATATTTTCCAGTGTTTAGTTATTGGCAATTTGGTGCGTTGGAATAAGTAATCTGTTTTTGTTTGTTTGCTTGTTTTAAAGCAGACATTTATTTATTTATATTATTTTATTTATTTTTTTCATCCTGATAAGTATACTCTTCAGTCTCCATGGTCTGTTTCATCCATCCCCCTTCCCCCTTCCTCTCTGATAACTGTCAGTTTGTTCTCTATAGTTAAGAGTCTACTCTTGGTTTGTCTGGTTTTCTAAAATATATTTTAAGTATACTATAATATTTTTTTAAAGATTTATTTGAGAGAGAGAGATCATGAGCAGGGGGGAGGGGTAGAGGGAGAAGCAGACTCCCTGCTGAGCAGGGATCCTGACGTGGGACTTTGTCCCAGGACCCCAGGGTTAGGACCTGAGCAGAAGGCAGATGCTTAACTGACTGAGCCACCCAGGTAGCATATCCACACAACTATAATATTTAAATAACTGAATTATAAAGTTTAGAACTGGCAGCCTTACGCTTATATTTTTTAAAGAAAAGGGTTTTTTTGTTTGGTTCTTGTTTTTTTTAAAAGATTTTATTTATTTATTTATTTGACAGAGAGAGACAGCGAGAGAGGGAACACAAGCAGGGGGAGTGGGAGAAACAGGCTTCCCGCGGAGCAGGGAACCTGATGCGGGACTCGATCCCCGAACCCTGGGATCATGACCTGAGCCGAAGGCAGACGCTTAACGACTGAGCCACCCAGGCGCCCCCTAAAGAAAAGGTTTTATTTCAATAATTTTTAAATCCAGGAGGGAGACTTGACCGACTTCATGCATAAACAAGATGGTTTAAGAAGTATTACCTTCCAGTTAGAGTTACATTAATTTGCAAATATGTAAATATATCTCCACAGTATTTGAAGATTGTGTGTTCTCTTTTTCCCTTCTCTTGAATTGTATTATTTGTCTGAATTTACCTTTTAGCATTAAGGTAAAATTTTTGTCTTGGCCTTATCTGAATTATATATTCCAAGTTAAAGAAGACCGAAATAATATGTCTAAGAGGAACCTCCTAATTCTTCCCCTCCTTCCTTTGGCTTTTTTTTTTTTTTAAGATTTTATTTATTTATTTGACAGAGAAAGACACAGTGAAAGAGGGAACACAAGCAGGGGGAGTGGGAGAGGGAGAAGCAGGCTTCCTGCCTAGCAGGGAGCCCGATGCAGGGCTCGATCCCAGGACCCTGGGATCGTGACCTGAGCTGAAGGCAGATGCTTAACAACTGAGCCACACAGGAGCCCCTTCCTTCTGCTGCTTACCCCAGTATTTTTTAATGATTAATTCAAACACTTCGAGGATAAAGACTGCTGAAACTCACAATCCTGAGATCAAGAGTCACATGCTCCACCAACTGAGCCAGCCAGGCACCCGCTGTGTATTTCCTAATACAATGTTTCATACAATGTCAAGGCTACCTCATAAATTTGACTCATAATAAAACTTCAGTTGCAAAAATATTTGATAACTTATATTTAGAATACATAAAAAACTCTCACATCTCAATTATAACCTAATACAAAAAAATGGACCAAGGATTTGAATGGACACTTCACCAAAGATATACAAATGGCACATAAAACATGCTCAACACTGTAAGTCACTAGGGAGATGCAAATTAAAAGCAAAGAATACCACTATATACTCATTAAAGTAGCAAAATGAAAAAGACTGATGGCACAAAGTGTTGATAAAGATGTAAAGTGACTGCAACTCTCATATACAGCTAATGGGAATGCAAAATTATACAGCCACTTTGGAGAATAGTTTGGCAACTTCTTAAAAAGTTATCATAATGAGATGACCCAGCAGTCTGAGTTCTATGTATCTACCCAAGAGAAATGAAAACATATGTCCACATAGGAGACTTGTATGTAAATGTTTAAAGCAGCATTATTCGTAATAACCAAAAAAGGGGAAATAACCCCAATGGCTAACAACTGGTAAATGGGTAAACAAAATGTAGCATATCCACACAATGGCATACTGCTCAGTGAAAAAAAGAAATGGACTATTATACACACAACATAGATGTATTTCAAAAGCAAGTTGCTAAGTGACAGCTAGACACAAAAGTCTGTATACTGTATGACTCTGTTTATATGAAATTCTAGAAAAGACAAAACTATAGTAATAGAAAGCAGGTCAGTGGTTGCCTGGACCAGGGAGTGAGAGGACTGACTGAATGCAAAGGGGCATGGGAAAACTTTCTGAGGTTATAGAAATGTTCCAATCTTGCCACTGCCCATATATATATATATGGTCATATAATATATATATATTTTAAGATTTAGAGAGAGATAGAGGGAGCACTTGAGTGTGGGGGGTGGGGTGCAGAGGGAGAAAGAGTCTTAAGCAGAGTGCTGAGCGCGAAGCCTGACTTGAGACTCAATCTCACGACCCAAGCCGAAACCGAGTTGGGTGCTTAACCGACTGCGCTACCCAGGCGCCCTTTGTTTTTTATATATATCTCAATACCAATTGAAAAAAATCAATTATGAGGGAAAATGGGAAGCAGTGAAATTAGGATATAGCAGTCCTACCCCAAAATTATAGTTGATATAAATGCATGCGACTCTTGATCTCGGGGTTGTAAGTTTAAGCCCCATGTTGGGTACAGAGATTATTTAAAAATACAATCTTTTTTTTTTTTTTTTAAAGATTTTATTTATTTATTTGAGAGAGAGAGCACATGAGATGGGGGAGGGTCAGAGGGAGAAGCAGACTCCCCGCCGAGCAGGGAGCCCGATGCGGGACTCGATCCAGGGACTCCAGGATCATGACCTGAGCCGAAGGCAGTCGCCCAACCAACTGAGCCACCCAGGCGCCCTAAAAATACAATCTTTAAAAATATAATAAAATAACTTTTTTCCTGACAAAGGAAATAGGGAAAATGTAGAAAATAAACTTTTTAGAAAAGATACCCAAATCATCCATAATGTACCACTTACGAAGTCATTGTTAATTGGTATAGGAAATGTTGGGGTTTGGAGCAAATAACCAACAGAGAATTCTTGAGACATCTTCAGTGCAAAAAGATGGTTTTATTAAAGCACGGGGACAGGATCCGTGGGCAGAAAGAGCTGCACCAGGGTCATGAGGAGTGGCCAATTAAATACTTTCAAGTTGGGAGGGGATTAGGGATAGTGTAAGTCTCTAAGGAATTTTGGAAGCAAGGTTTCCAGGACCTTGAGGGGGCTAGCTATTGTTAGGAAAAGGTCATTTATATGTTCTCACTGATAAGTGGAATTTAAGAAACAAGGCAGAGGATCATAGGGGAAAAGAGGAAAAAATGAAACAACGAAACCAGAGAGGGAGACAAACCATAAGAGACTTTTTTTTTTTTTTTAAAGATTTTATTTATTTATTTGACAGAGAGAGAGACACAGCGAGAGAGGGAACACAAGCAGGGGGAGTGGGAGAGGGAGAAGCAGACTTCCCGCGGAGCAGGGAGCCCGATGCCGGGGCTCCATCCCAGGACCTGGAATCATGACCTGAGCCAAAGGCAGACGCTTAACGACTGAGCCACCCAGGCGCCCCCCCATAAGAGACTCTTAATCTTAGGAAACAAATTGAGGTTGCCTGAGGGGAGGGGAGTGTGGGATGGGGTAACTGGGTGATGGACATTGCGGAGGGTATGTGTTGTAATGAGCACTGGTTATTATATAAGACTGAATCACAGACCTGTACCCCTGAAACAAATAATACATTATATGTTAATTAATTGAATTTACATTTAAAAATAAGTAAATTTTTTTAAAAAAGGTCATTTATTTACTGTCTAATAAAACCCTAGTCATGATTACCCTTCAGATTTATATCAGTGGGCCATATGCTTGGAGGATGATTGCCAACATACATCTGTGTGGGAGGGGGGAGATAAAGAAAATTTCCAAAGGAATTTTTATGTATTAAGACCTATTTGATATAGCATTTACTTTTTATTTTATCTTTGAATTTTCTGCACATCTTGTTAGTAATTGTTGGATACTTTTTTTTTTTTAACCTGACTTTACAAAAAAAATGTGTTGTCTTTTTTCTTTTTAAGTTTTATTTATTTAAATAATCTCTGCACCCCATTGGGGCTCAAACTCATGACCCCAAGATCAAGAGTCACATGCTCTTCCAACTGAGCCAGCCCGGTGCCCCTGTTATCTTTCTCATCTTACTGTTATTAACTATGAAAGAATAGAAAAATTAGAAATAAGTAGATACCTTTGTGTAAGAAAGAAGCAACAAAATGATTATCAGTGTTAATTTTTAGAATAAAAAGATGAGAAATGTAGACGTTGATGTACTTAGTGAGTACACACACAGTTTCCATCCATCTAGGAAACCTTTGCAAAATAATCTAGAAAACAGTAGTCATATCGTACAGGTGGTGATCATGAAAACTCTTTCACTCCTACAAAACACTTTGAGTATTCTAGTAAAGGCATTTTGGGAGGGCAGAAAGTTTATAACTACCTCTGAATGGATGGGACTCCCTTTGCTACTGTGTACTTTTATTTCCTCATTTAAGAATTAGAGTAATAGCTGAGCAATATTCCACTGCATATATATGCCACATCTTCTTTATCCATTCATCAATTAATGGATATTTGGGCTGTTTCCATAATTTGGGTATTGTAGATAATGCTGCTATAAACTTCAGGGTGCATCTACCCCTTCGATTTAGTATTTTTGTGTTCTTTGGGTAAATACCTAGTAGTGCAATTGCTAGAATTTTGGGTAGTTCTATTTTTAACTTTTTGAGGAACCTCCATACTGTTTTCTAGAGTGGCTGCACGAGTTTGCATTCCCACCAACAGCGCAGGAGGGTTCCCCTTTCTCCACATTCTCGCCAACACCTGTTGTTTCTTGTGTTGGTGATTTTAGCAAAGGGGAAGTGGATGGGGGGATGGGTTAAATTGGTGATGAGGATTAAGGAGTGCATTTGTTGTGATGAGAACTGGGTGTTGTATTGAAGTGTTGAATCACTGTATTGTATACCTTAAGGTAATAGTATACTGTATGCTAACTGGAATTTAAATTAAAACTTAAAAAAAAAAAGAATTAGAATAATAATAGCACAGTTCTGTAGCACTGGCTATATGCCAGGTGCTGTTTTAATTGATACACAGATAACATACACTGATACTTTTATAATTTCCATTTTACTGGTAAGAAAACATTTGTAAATTTTAATACTGTTTAGCTTGAGCAGGCTCAGAGACTTTATTTCTTTCATAACAGTTCTTGGATACTTCGTTTTCTACAAAGGATTAGAAGCCCCGGCCTAGCTAACAAGTTCTTCACGTTATAGATATTCTAGACTAGATGTTATAGACATTATAGACTAGACATTATAGATGGTGCTATGGTAGGGAGTTTAATTATTGTTACCTTCTTTTATGAAAGTATACAATGTACACATTTGAAAATTATTATATCATAAGGTTTTCAGTTTAGGATGGGCCCTCTCAAACTGATGTATATTTAGGAACCAAGAATTTAAGATAATACTTAAAATGTGCCTTTTGGTGCTTTTAGTACCTGGAGCTGTGCTATACTGTGTGTCTGAAGAAGGAAAGCGCCAAGTCAGGGAATGTTTGACAGGCTATTTTTGTGGATGAAAACCTTTTTCCACGTATACAACCAATACTGAGCCTTTGTGTTTTAAAACTTCAAATGTAAAGGCAGGTTAATCTTCAGATTAAAACGAAAGGATGGCTTAGAACATGTGACTTCAACATTTCCATTAGGAGAATTTAGATTTTTTTCAAGCAAACAATATTCTGCCTATATTAAGTGACAATTTTTAATAAGTATCTGACCTCACTTAGAGAATATTGCTTTAAATAATGGCCCTTTTGAAGAATCCTCCAAATTTCTTAGGGTATTGCTTATTCGTGATAGCAGCTTTTCAGTCCTGACTTGCCATTCCTTTGCTATCCAGAACATTTCTGGGCCATTTTAAAATTTGAAATAAAATTCACATAACAAAATTTGCCATCTTACCCATTTTATTTTTTTATTTTTATGTATTTATTTATTTTTTAGATTTTATTTATTCATTTCACAGAGAGAGACATAGTGAGAGAGAGAACACAAGCAGGGGGAGTGGGAGAGGGAGAAGCAGGCCTCCCGCCGAGCAGGGAGCCCAATGCGGGGCTCGATCCCAGGATCCTGGGATCATGACCTGAGCCAAAGGCAGACGCTTAACCGACTGAGCCACCCAGGCGCCCCCATCTTACCCATTTTAAAGTGTACAATTCAGTGGTTTTTAATATATTCACCATGTGCATCCTTCACCACCATCTAATTCCAGAACATTTTCAGAATTTTTTTTTTTTTTTAAGATTTTATTTATTTGACAGAGAGACACAGTGAGAGAGGGAACACAAGCAGGGGTAGTGGGAGAGGGAGGAGCAGGCTTCCCACCGAGCAGGGAGCCCGATGCAGGGCTCCATCCCAGGACCCTGGGATCATGACCTGAGCCGAAGGCAGACGCTTAACGACTGAGCAACCCAGGCGCCCCGATTTTAAATACGTTTTGAAAATCTGCAGACCAATTTTTAAGGTGATCACCCCCAGGCACTGTGGTAGGTGATTTACATTATCACTCATTCTGTTAACCCTGCACTATATAGTGAAATCTTTTATTTGATTTTGGAACACATTTGGTGATAGCTTGATTTTACAGCTCAGGAACCTGAGGCCCAGAGAGGTCAAACAAATCTTCAGAAGTCATGTAATCTGTTTCCTAGGTAGAGCCAGGATCCAGACCCAGGTCTTTTTTACCCCAGAAATCTGTGTTGTTTGCAACATACCACACTGCTGCTAATAAATGATCATTAGGTAAGTTGTCAGAAACTCCACATCCTACCTTCTAAAGGCTTATATTATTTTAGCCCACTAAGTTACTCTTTCCATTACTCTGAATAACCACTAATTTTTTTTTTTTTTTTTTTGCTTTTCCTTCAGCAAGGGCTTTATTTGTCAGAACTAATTTTTTTTTTTTTAAGATTTTATTTATTTATTCATTAGAGACAGAGAGAGAGGCAGAGGGAGAAGCAGGCTCCCAAGGAGCAGGGAGCCCAATACGGGACTCGATCCCAGGACCCTGAGATCATGACCTGAGCCGAAGGCAGACGCTTAACCATCTGAGCCACCCAGGCGCCCAATAACCGCTAATATTTTAATGTGGTCCCTTTAGACCTCATTTTGATGACTTCAGAACAACCTTTAACCTTCATCTTTTTCTTTTTAACCTTTTGACTTGATTTTTTTTTTTAAAGATTTTATTTATTTATTTGACAGAGACAGAGTTAGCGAGAGCAGGAACACAAGCAGGGGGAATGGGAGAGGGAGAAGCAGGCTTCCCACCGAGCAGGGAGCCCTATGTGGGGCTCGATCCCAGGACCCAGGGATCATGACCTGAGCCGAAGGCAGACGCCTAAAGGCTGAGTCACCCAGGCACCCCTTGATTTGTTTTTCTAACTTCCAGTGCGAATGATGTTCACTATGGACAGTTATGCTGATAGACAACTACACGTAATTTTTCTGTATTAATAGTATGTTCATAATTTAGTAAAAGTAGTTCCAATATTTTAAAAAATAATTCTTACAGAGTTGACTCGAGAATGGATTACAATAAACAGTATCCGCCTCTTTCATTTCATTACCTTTTTGGGGTTTTTTTGGTCTTAAGCGAAGAATTTTGTCATTTAATTTTATAAACTTTTACTTGAAATTGTGCCACTTTGGTCAGAACATTCCAGAACTCTCTTAAACATGCATTGTTTGTTTTGAATCATAGAACGAAGATGGCAGAACTAGTAAGTTATTTTGGGGGTAGGGGGAAGTATTCATATATGTTCTATAGTCATATAAAGTGTTCGTGATATTCTGGGTGTTATGGATTTATTGACTATCCAGTCTCTGTTTATTCTTTAGGGAAATAGTCTATTTCCACACTCCCTGAAATACTTAGAAAACATTAATAATGCAGTTCATTAATGCCAGTATGGTTTAAGTAAATATATAGAGTCAGGAGTTCTGGATGCTAACTTCTGCCACCTAACTTTATGACCTTCTGCAAGTGAATTATTTAATATCTCCTACTTTAATTAATTAATTTATATAATCTCTGCACCCAATGTGGGGCTTGAACTTACGACCCCAAGATCAGGAGTCACACGCTCTACTGAGTGTGCCAGCCAGTCACCCCAATATCTCACTTTTAACTTCTTCAATTAAAAAATGGGTAAAGGACTCAAATAGATGTTTCTCCAAAGAAGATACAGAAATAGCCAATAAGCACATGAAAGATGTTCAGCTTCACTAATCCTTAAGGAAATACAACTACAATGAAAAATACTACCTTATACTTATTAGCATGGCTACTGTCAAAAAAACAGAAGAGGTGTTGGCAAGGGTGAAAAACAAACCCTTGAGCAGTGTTGGTGGGAGTACAGAAGAGTATAGCCACTGTGGAAAACTATCGCGGTTCCTCAAAAAAGTACAGAACTACCATAGGATCCAGCATTTCTACTTCTGGGTATACACTCAAAAGAACTGAAAGGATCTCAAAGACATATGTATACCCATGTTCATAGCAGCATTATTCACAATAGAAACATAGAAACAATCCAAGTGTCCATCCATAGATGAATGGATAAGCAAAGTGTGGTATATAACATACAATGGAATATTATTGAGCCTTCTAAGGAAGGAAATTCTACAATATGCTACATGATGGATGAATCTTCAGGACATTATACAAAGTGAAATAAGCCCGTCATAGAAAGACAAGTACTGTATGATTTCACTTATATGATGAGGTACTTAAGAGTAGTCACATCATAGCAGAATGGTGGACACCAAGGGCTGGGGGGAAAGGAGAATAGGAAATTGTTGTTAAATGGGTTTAGAGTTTTAGTTTTATAAAATGAAAAGAGTTGTGGAGAAACTCCTGTGAAAAGGTGGTAGAATCATACAATAGAATAAAAAATACAGAGCAGCCCACTCCCTCTGACCATTATTTCCTCCAGATCTCCAGCAAACTTTGAGAAGTGGCTCACACTGTGCCACATGCCCCAAATCCAGTGTGAGCCTTAGGTTTTCTGCAGCCTACTCATGACTCCTCACAAACTTCCCCAGAGGGTCTCTTCACATTTGTAGGGAAGCTGAAAGTCCAGACTTGACTCTCAGACTCTGGTCAGCTTATCTCCTAGGAGCTTTCATGTTAAAAGTGACATTACAGTCCTTTAATGACACTGCCATGAAGTCTGTGCTGCTTATGTTCGGTCTTCAAAACTAAACAGTGCATTGTTTAGAAATACATGCACAGGAAAAAAACACATGCTTAGGAATAAAATGATAAAGCAAGGGAATAAATAAAATTGATTTTATTGAATTAATTAAATTGTTTTTTTGTTGAGTTTTAGGAGTTCATGTTAATTTCATGTTAATTTTGAATATGAATCCCTTAATAGATCTATGGTTTGCAAATATTTTCTTCCATTCTGTGGGTTGCTTTTTTACTCTGTTGATAGTATCGGTATTTTTTTAAGATTTTTTTTTTTTTTAAGTAATCTCTACACCCAATGTGGGGCTCAAACTCAAGACGCTGAGATCAAGAGTCGCATGCTCCACCAATTGAGCCAACCAGGCACACCAGAAGTGTCTTTAGATGCAGAAAAATTTTAAATGTTCATAAAATCCTATTTGTGTATTTTTTGTTGTTATCTGTGTCTTTGGGGTCATCTCCAAGAAATCATTGTCAGATCCCCCCCCGATGGCGGGGCTCGATCCCGGGACCCTGGGATCATGACCTGAGCCGAAGGCAGACGCTTAATGACTGAACTACCCACATGCCCCTTTTTTGAGTTAATTTCCATATATAGTGTTAGGTAAGGGTCCAGCTTTATTCTTTTGCATGTGGGTATCCATTTTCCCAGCACCATTTGTTGAAAAGACTGTTCTCACGCCCTTGTCAAAAATCATTTGCCCATATACAAGAGGGTTTATTTCTGGGCTTTCTCTATTCTATTCCATCAGTCCATATGTTTGTCTTTATTCCAGTATTACACTCTTTTGATTACTGAAGCTTTGTAGTAAGTTTTGAAGTCAGGAAGTAGGAGTCCTCGAGTTTTGTTCTTTTTCAAGACTGTTTTGACTACTCATGGTCCCTTGAGATTCCATATGAATTTTAAAATGGATTTTTCTATTTGGTTAACACATCCATTTATTGAATATGTGTGTGTGTATATATACAATCTATTAAGTTACAGGTACATTCTGAATTCATGTTATGATTCTCTTTTGAACTGTAAGGAGGAGATTGGTAAATTACCTTAAATCACTTTGGAAGAAGCTATTTTTCACACTTACATGCAACTGAATTATGATTCAGAGGCAAGTGAGATTGAATGACTGTCTTAGTGATTATCCAGCAGGCAAGCGGTTGACTGCATTTATGAACAGGGAGGATCATGTGGCTAAAGGAAGATGAGTCAGAACCAAGTATCTTCTAAAGGAATCTGTTAAATACACTACAGAAATGATTACAACTGAAAGGCAGGGTACACACTTCATTAGCAGAATGTCTTGTTTTCATTGGTGTGTGTGCCATCCCAGTATTACTGCATATCTGCTGATTCATTGGTGAGAACAATTGTTCAGTTCTCTCAAAAAAAGGGGGGGGGCTTTTTTCGCTTGCAAAGAAATCACTGTGTAAAACATTGGAAATGTGCTTGCAAGCAGTCAGTGTTTCTGTGGTGCTCTATGTGTTTCATAAGTTTTATGTATGTTATCTTAACTAATTTTTACTATCACATACGAAAGAGGTATTATTTAGCCCTGATTTTATATGTAAGGAATTAGAGACTTATTAGCAAACTTAAATAATTTGTCTCAGACACACTGATAGAGCTAGAATTTTTTTTTTTAAGATTGATTGATTGATTGATTTGACAGAGAGAGACACAGCAAGAGAGGGAACACAAGCAGGGGGAGTGGGAGAGGGAGAAGCAGGCTTCCCGCTGAGCAGGGAGCCCGATGTGGGGCTTGATCCCAGGACCCTGGGATCATGACCTGAGCCGAAGGCAGACGCTTAACAACTGAGCCACCCAGGCGCCCCTATTGCTGTTTTAAAATGAGCTTTTTTTCATCTTATTTTCTAAAGAGTTACTATTGTAAGCTAAGAAAGTTGTTGGTTTTTGTATATTGTTTTTATAACCGGCCACTTTCTTGAATTCATTAATTCAGTTAGTTTTTCAGTTGAGTATTTTGGATTTTTCAGGTAGATAATCTTCAGTCACATTTATATGCAAGTTTGTTAGAACTGTAGTGTTTAAAAGGAGGTTGGAAAGCTGATGGATTCAGACTTCCTACAATTTTACTATCATTGGTACCTTCCAGTAACCTTCAGAGTTAAGTGAGTCCTACTTAAATGTAAGGAGTGAATTCAATTTTAATTCTTACAGTTCTTTTTTTATGTATTCATCTCTTCCTCATTAAAGACTGTTAACTGATATGGGAATCTTTTTTGGGTGGTAGGATGTACACCTTTTTAAAATTTCTGGTATATTCCCACCACCTTGAATGATAATACCCTACACAAAAGGATAGATAGTAAACGTTTGTTGGGTAGGTGGATCTTTTTAAATTGAAATTAGAGGGAAGCCAGAAGAAACCATTTCTAAATTCCAGCTCTATTTCTGCTTTTCTGTTAATCATTATTCAAATATTTACTGAGGACCTAAGAGGCTGGTTATTCTTTGTTACTGTTTTCTCTAATAACTTAATTTCTAGATTAGAGTCACAAGTGTTTAAGCTCTAGAAATTTATTACCAAAAAGTGAAACAGTCTTTCCAATAGAAATGGGTTTTTTATGGTGAAGTATCTTTCTGTTTTTGTTAATAGCTTTAGACAGTTGTGTCTATATTGATTTTATGGCTTAGCACTCCTGTGTATGGGAGTGTTGTTTGCAAATCTACTGTTCTTCTGTTTTAATTACCTTGAAATTATTTTCTTTAGAACCGCTCAGAAAAGATAGCTCTTTCTGCTGTTCGGTTGTATCCTCAATTTCTATTCCCAGCACAGCTACCTAGGAACTAGAAACACTAAACGGCTATAAATATATAGTATTGTAGAAGAAAGGGCAATTGAGGATGCCACTTCTTATTCCAAGTTTATATATTCTCAGAATAAGTAGACTCCAGACTCAAGATATCAGAGAGAGAACTGTTTTGTGCAAGTTGATAAATGAGAGGGCGGGGGGGCGCCTGGGTGGCTCAGTCGTTAAGCGTCTGCCTTTGGCTCAGGTCATGATTCCAGGTCCTGGGATCGAGCCCCGCATCTGGCTCCCTGCTCCGCGGAAAGCCTGCTTCTCCCTCTCCCACTCCCCCGCTTGTATTCCCTCTCTTGCTGTGTCTCTCTCTGTCAAATAAATAATAAAATCTTTAAAAAAAAAAAAAAATGAGAGGGCTGGGTTCTCTCATACCCTTTCTCTGACATTGACGTTTCAAAACACAGGTTAACTAATTTTTACCTATTTAGGAAGTTCGGTCCATTTACTAAATGAAGGGTATTTATCATCTCACAGGCTTTGTGCTACAAAGATCTTGTTGCCTATGAGGGAAGAGGAAGAATGAAGTTTTTACTGCCATGATTGAATCCTTTTTGCTTTGTACACCCTTTTGAGAATCTGATGAAAGTAGTGAACTTCTGTAGAAAAATGCACATGGGTTCAAACAAACACATACATTTTTACATAGAATTTCAAGATGTTTCTAGTCTTTTTGAAACTTAGCCATAAACCCAAACTCCCATATGTTCTTCAAACTCCGGACTAAGAACTCCTACCTTAAATAAAAACATTGCTAAAAGTTATGAGCGACCTAAGATCACTGTAACACAATACTTAGATATCTGATGCATTCAACAAAGTGGAAGTTTTTTGGGACGCCTGGGTGGCTCAGTCGGTTAAGCGTCTGCCTTCAGCTCAGGTCATGATCCCAGAGTGCTGGGATCGAGTCCCGCATCGGGCTCCCTGCTCCGCGGGGAGCCTGCTTCTCCCTCTGCCTCTGCCTCTCTCTCTCTATCTCTCATGAATAAATAAATAAAATCTTTAAAAAAAAAAAACAAAGTGGAAGTTTTTACTTGGGGGCCTATAACTTAATCTTCAGCCACTAGGTTCCTTAAATGTTTTTCTCTCTCCTCACTGACTATTCATAGCCGGCCGGCTTTGCTGGGTTCTTTTCTTCTACCCAGCATATAAAAGTTGGATTTCCTCAGAGTTCTTCCTGGGCCCCCTTCCTTTCTCCTTCTACTTATTGCTTGAGGAATCTCTTCCTCTCTCTTGGACTTAAATACATTGTATGATTGATGGCTGCCAGATTGTATCATCAGGCCATATCTTCTCAGAGTGCTAGAATCCCATATGCAACTGCCTACTCAGAAATCCATTTCTATATCTTACAGATATCACCTTTGTAACAAAAAAGTTATGATAGATATTTTTATAATAGCTTTATTGAGATAAAATTCATATACCCTAAAATTCATGCTTTTAGAGCGTACAATTCAGGGATTTTAAGTATATTCACAGAGTTGTACAACCATTACCACTCTCGAATTCCAAAACATTTTCTTTTCTTTTTTTTTTTTTTTTAAAGATTTTATTTATTTGAGAGAGAGAGAATGAGAGAGAGCACATGAGATGGGGGAGGGTCAGAGGGAGAAGCAGACTCCCCGCTGAGCAGGGAGCCTGATGCGGGACTCGATCCAGGGACTCCAGGATCATGACCTGAGCTGAAGGCAGTCGCTCAACCAACTGAGCCACCCAGGCACCCATCCAAAACATTTTCATCACCCCAGAAAGAAATCCTGTACCATTAGCAATCACTCATTCCCCCCTGCCCTCAGCCCTTGGCAATCACTACTGTCCTTTCTTTTTCTCTCTGTATTTGCCTGTTCTGGACATTACAAATAAATGGAATCCTGTAATATGTGGCCTTTTTCTGATTTCTTTTCACTTAGCATGATGTTTTCAATATTCATCCATGTAGCATGTATCAGTACTTTATTCCTTTTTATAGCTGAGTAGTATCCCAGTGTGTGGATAATGCCACAGTTGACAGTACATGCATGTTCTTGCTGAAGCTCTGCTGCTACAGTGATGATGTACTTAAAGCTACAGAATGTGAAAATAAGGCGATATTATGTATAATTTGGATTGAATGTAACATCGCACTTACTGATAAATAGAGCTCGATGTGAATAATACTAACTTTTATCTTATTTCCACAAGAACACAGAATGTGGGGCTGTATTCACTTTTAACTTTCTGTGAAGTCTCACATTCTCTGATACTTTACTTTTGGAAACATAAGCAGCCTTTTTGCTGTTTTTGTGTATGATCAGCTGAATCTGTTCAGTACTTTTAAAGGCTTTATAGAATATATTTTGTATAAAATATTTAATTGTTCAAGGACAATGGGTTTAATCCCGAGGTCACATTCTAATAATACATTTTCTTTTCACTGTTGGAAATAATTATTTTCAGTGAAAGTTATCTTAGTGTTTAAATGACATTATTAAATTACATTACAAAATGCCAAAATATTAAGAGACAAAATTTTATTTTCTTCATACTTTGAGTTTAGGTGTTCATGAATGTATGAAAATGCCAAACATTTGAAGATCTACACCATAAAACTATTTATTTGAATGTGAACATCTAAATAAATCACCAGGTTCATCTAAATATTATTTTACATTATGATTCCAGGCACTAGCCTTGACTAAGAACTGTAGTCATTTTCTGAATCCATTTAGGAGTTTCCCAAAACAGATAAGTGGTTGGAACGCCTGTGTGGCTCAGTCAGTTAAGCATCTGCCTTTGGCTCAAGTCATGATTCCAGGGTCCTGGGATTGAGCCCCACATTGGGCTCCCTGCTTAGCGGGGAGCCTGCTTCTCTCTCTCCCTCTGCCTGCCGCTCCCCCACTTGTGCGTTTTCTCTGTCCCTCTCTCTCTCTCTGTCAAATAAGTAAAATCTTTAAAAAATCAGTGGTTTTCTTTGTCATGAGAGAACTTTATTACAAAGAAGTAATGAATGGGCTTTTAAAAAATTCAGTAATTTTATTAGGAAAATATTTTTGATTATAGAATTAATGTGAATAAACTAGATTATGGAATCATTGGATTCTAAATGGTATAAATCACTGATGAAAAACATGGAATCTGATCATGAAGGTAGATTCAAAGAATTCTCTTCATGATTAGTGTGAGAATTTAAAATAATGAAGTACTTGGTAGGTGCAACGTTACACTCCTCACTGTGTGGCACCCTACCCCTGCTAGAAAGAGTAGGTGGAGATCTTGATTAGAAGATGTGTTAAGTGGAGTTATATGGATAGGCAGCGAGGAGGGGTATTGTTTTTAGGTTTTGTGAGGTGTCGAAAATGAGATCGTCATAGTCACTTGTTTGACGAGGTACACATTAGTGGAGTTTTAAATTCACAATGTGGAAGAGAATGAGCACTTATCAGAACAGAAGGAAATGTGTGGTTAAACGGTTTCAGCTATAACTGTAGACTATTTCCCTTGGTCCAAATGGGAGGAGAAATGGAACCTTATGTTTTGGGCTTTTTTCCCATTATAAATAGAAATTAGTTCAGTGCGGAGCCTTTTACCAGGAAAAGAGGTTATGTTTAGTAGTAGAGGGGAATGACAAAAATGTGTACTAAGATGGCATGAATCCTGTAGGTTTTATTTTACAAGTGTCTCGGTTGTTATTTTTGAGCATATTGGTAATTATTGACAGTCAGTTATTCTTATTAAACCTCTCTAAAAACAAGAATGCCCCAAGATTGTTGAAGAAGCTGATGAATAAAGAAAAAGGTGATGCTTCCAGTTTTTTCCTCAAAATGAAGACTATCTTAACCAATTTTATATAATTACAGGTAATAAGTAATGCTAATTTTAGCTCACAGAAGCACTTGGATTCTCCAAATAAAATATATTTGGTACAGACAAATGAAGAACCTTATTTATAAAGATATATTTGATATTTTGAAGAGTCATAGAAGTCCTGCTTTCTCTGCATTTAAAAAATCTTATTAAGGCATTAAATGAAAAAAATCTATTCTGATTTTTATCCTGAAATGCATGTTAAATGAGGTAGAGAAGACCTTTTTTTTTTTCCTGAAGTTACTATTAGGATAGTGCAGTATTGGGATGCGGGGGGAGAAGTATAATAAATTTCTTATATTTCGGGGCGCCTGGGTGGCTCAGTCGTTAAGCGTCTGCCTTCGGCTCAGGTCATGATCCCAGAGTCCTGGGATCAAGCCCCGCATCGGGCTCCCTGCTCGGTGGGAAGCCTGCTTCTCTCTCTCCCACTTACCCTGCTTGTGTTCTCTCTCTGGCTGTCTCTCCCTGTCAAATAAATAAATAAAATCTTTAAAAAAAAAAATTCTCATAAATTTCTTATATTTCTTACAATAAATTTTTACCTTAAGGTGATAGCATGTGCACCTTTCCTTCCTTGATGGATCCTTAATGGCTCTTGAGAATAGTTATATTTTCAGGTACTACGGGAATTTAGTGATTGAAAATGAAATTGGTCTGAATTTAGAAATCATACCTAAAGTGACTTTTGCTCTAGAATTATTTATATTTACTTGACAAGTAATGGTGAATAAATAAATGTTACATCAGTTAAGTTTCTCTGGTTAAAAGCAGTAGAAATCAACTCTTGCCAACTGAAGTAAAAAAAAAAAAAAAAAGGCAGCATTACTTTACAGGAAGCTATGAGGTAGCTTATAAAACTCGGAAGTATGAAGAGCTTGACCCTGGGTGGCTCTGGGTATCCAAATAGAGGGAAACTGTGTGTACTGTCTTAAGGGGCCGGTGAATTCCAGTTTTCCATCTTTCTGTCTTTTTGCCCAAGGTTCAAAAATCAAGGCAAAGTACCTGATTGTCCTAGCTTCAGCTGGAAGAGCAATGATAATCTACTTCAAGCATCATTTTACTATAGTTTGTATAAAATCTGCATAACTTTTTTTTTTTTTAAACTAATTTGAGGGACACCTGGGTGGTTCAGTCAGTTAAGTGTGTACTTTCAGCTCAGGTCATGATCCCAGGGTCCTGGGATCAAGCCCTGTGTCAAGCTCCCTGCCCAGGAGGGAGTCTGCCTGTCCCCCTGCCTCTCCCCCAGCTTGTGCTCTTTCTGTCTCTCTTCTCACTCACTCTGTCTCTCAAATAAATAAATAAGATCTTAAAAAATAAATAAATAAAACCAGTTTGAAAGAATTGTGATTAGAAATAAAGTCCTGGTAAACCAGATTAACTTAACTTACAGAATTTGGTCAGAGGCTATGGTTATGGATATACTTTCCTACAATTTTTTTTTTAAGATTTATTTATTTATTTGAGAGAGAGAGAGAGAGTGTGTGAGCGAGTGAGGGAGGAGGGGCAGAGGGGGAGAGAGAGAATCCCAGGCTGGCTGTCTGCTGAGCTTGGAGCCTGACTCACTGCTCAGTCCCACAACCCTGAGATCATGACCTGCGCAGAAACCAAGAGTTGGACGCTCAACTGACTGAGCCACCCACATGCCCCTACAATTCTTTCTTTTTTTTTTTAATGTTTTATTTATTTATTCATGAGAGCCAGAGAGAGAGAGAGAGGCAGAGGGAGAAACAGGCTCCCCGCCTAGCAGGGAGCCCGATGCGGGACTTGATCCCAGGATCCTGGGATCATGACCTGAGCCGAAGGCAGACGCTTAACCATCTGAGCCACGCAGGCACCCCTGCCCCTACAGTTCTTAATTCTATAATTGTATTCATCTTTTTTTTCCCCCTAAGAAAACTACAGGTTTCCTCAGTAAGCTTATTATTCATTTATCATGTGTGTGATGGCTTATCATTGGTTTTCATCCTTTTTTTCTGTGTCTTAGGTGTATTTGAAGGCTCCCATGATTCTGAATGGAGTCTGTGTTATTTGGAAAGGCTGGATTGACCTCCAGAGACTGGATGGTATGGGCTGCCTGGAGTTTGATGAGGAGCGAGCCCAGGTAGGGTGACATCAGGCTCTACCGACATGGTCTCTTTCTGTACCCCTAATCTTGCCTTCATCTGTGCATCTATTTTATCCCGTCTTCAAGAGTAAGTATAAAAAGTCTTATGTTCAAGTAGTATTGAGGAATTCTGAAGATAGATGTTGAGACCCATTCTGGTCCTGGTTTGGGGAAAATTTTTCCTTTGGTGGTTCTAAATTTCATTGGATTATTCCTGTCTGCTCAGTGGGGCACTTCAGAGTCCACTCAGTGGTTCTTTTTAATATTTTTTCTTGATCTTTAGAACATTATCAGGAGGGAGAAACAGTTCAAAATAAAATGTAGCATTTCTGGAGTGGCTTGGTGAGGAGTTTGACAAATCCTCTCCCCGAAAAGCAATGATTGAACTGGACAAAATTGTTTTAAAAAATTTTTTTTAAGTCTCTAGAAGTTAACCAAAGGCCATACATTGAGAGGTTGAATTTCAGTAAGGACCCGACAGTCTGTGGCATTTTAGTCAGTAGGGAGCGCTTCCATCCCTTCCCTCAGTTCTGTGGCCTCTCAGGTTAGGCAGGCAGGACAAGCCATGAAGACTGGCAGCTCTACTGTCCTGTCAGAGGGAGCTGACTTTATTTAGAGCAACATTTGAAAAAAATCCATGCCCACGGATGTTACCAAAAACAACAGAGGGCTCTGGCAAACCCTCCAAGAAGGCAAATGTTGTGGGAAGCAACAAAATGGCAGACTAGCCAGAAATGTTCAGAGATCTAGGGAAATGGGCCGCTAAAGTGGGCCCTGTTAAAATCACAAATACTTCTCGTGGTCCAGAAGACTATGTGCATGTGTGAGGCTGCACCTGCCCAGGAGAAGACAGAGTGGGCTCTTGCAAGCTACTCGCGCACACGGGGTGGAGTGATAAACTCCCTGCACTTTGAAAGTATTCCCGCTGCACACAGATCCAACGACAAAAGACAAGCCTTCTGGCTCAAGGTGTTTAAGCAAAACCCCTGAACAGTCATTGGCTGACCACCAAGTTATGCCGACCCAGGGCATAGGCCTAGAAAGTTAGGCCTAAAAAGAAAAGAAAACAAAACTAAGCAGCAACACCAGAGGCTGCACATTACTGGGGAAACAAATTCTACAGAATTAGTCCAGGTTAAAAAAAAAAGTCTAGGTAAGTCACTAAACAATAAAAATAGCAACAACACAGTGGAGGCTGGAGTCAGAATTCAGAGTTGCTACAGCATATTATTTAAAAATGTTCCACTTTCGGCGGCCTGGGTGGCTTAGTTGGTTAAGCGGCTGCCTTTGGCTCAGGTCATGATTCCAGGGTCCTTTGAACCCCGCATTGGGCTCCCTGCTCAGCGGGAAGCCTGCTTCTCCCTCTCCCTCTGCCTGCCGCTCCCCCTGCTTGTGCACGTTCTCTCTCTGTCAAATAAAATCTTAAAAAAAAAAAAAACTACCTTTGAGGGAGCCCAATTGTTTGTTCTTAGTGACAAAGGCTTGAAAGAGGTTATTTATCAGTATGTTCAAAGAATTAAAGGAAAATTCCTCCTTTAAATAATTAAAGGAAAATTAAAATGACAGTGACTTATCGAATGGAGAATATCAATAGAGATCACTCAACAGCAGATTTGAGCTGGTAGAAGAAAGAAGTTAGTGAATTTGAACATCGATTAATAGAAATTATCCAGTCTGAAGAACAGAAAGAAAAACAAAGCAGTCGTAGAGACTATGGAACACCAGCATGCGTACCAACATGTATATGTAATGGAAGTTCCAGAAGGAGAAGAGAGAAGCAGAAAGTTTATTTTAAGAAATAATAACTGATGAAAACTTCCAAATTGATTGAAAATATTCATCTCCATATCCAAGAAGTTCAGTGAACTTGAAGTAGGATAAAAACAAATCCACACCTAGATGAATCACAGTCAAATTTTGAAAAACAAAGAATCTCGAAAGCAGCAGTAAAAAGGACTCAACACATGCAAGAGAGCCACAATAAGATTAACAACTGACTTGTCTTTTGAAATTATGGAAGCCAGAAGGTAGTGGGATGATAATGACATTCAAAATGCTAAAAAGAACATGTAAAAATATCCGATTATTAGTAGGTGTTGGTTTCTTTTCGATTGTTTTATATTAATCCTCTTAATAAAGTTAAAATAATGACAAAATGCTCTTTTTTTTGTTGTTTCTTTCTGTTGTCTCTTCTGTGCTCCTCCCATATGGAAACATGAGAATTTTCTTATCAAAATCAAAACCCAAAACCTTCCTAGTAAAAAATTAAAATTCTTGGGGTGCCTGGCTGTCTCAGTTGGTAGAGCATGTGACTCTTGATTTCGGGGTTGTGAGCTCAAGCCCCATTTTGGGTATAGAGATTACTTTAAAAATAAGTAAGTAAATAAATAAGCAACAAAATTAAAATTCTTAAGAAAGAATCCCTGCTACCTTGATTTCTGCAAAGATGAGTTACCAACTCTTTCAGAAAAATAGTAAATAATCCTCAATTTAGAAGGCTGTTTCTGTGAGAAGTAATACAGCAGATTAAATTTATATAAGGTAAAATTTCAGATTTAATTAATTTCTAAAACTGAAATAATTTATTAAAATGATAGATAAAAGTTTTAAGTTTAACCCACAGTATCTTCCATACTTAGAATTTTCCAAGTCTTGTTTCCCCAGTCTATAAATTGAGCTTTATCACTACAAAGTTAGTACCATCTGTTGTGATAATAAACTCATATAATAATAGGTCTTACATAAGGTAAAAATTTTAAAGCAGGGGACTCCAAACATTCAATCAGCAATGAGTACTTCTGTATAACCTTCTCTATCCCAGAATCATCTGTAAGATATGTAGAAGTTAGGAATAGGGGCTTCATTGTCATATAATTGTGAATCCTAACCCCACTGCTTACATCTGTTATGGACTGAATATTTTTGTTCCCCCAAATTCATATGTTAAAGCCTCAACCCCCAATGTGACTGTATTTGGAGATAGGACCTTTATGGGGGGGTTAATTAGGGTTAAATGAAGTCCTAAGAGTGGGGCCCTGATACGATAGGATTAGTGTCCTGATAAGAAGAGATACACAAGAGAGCTTGCTCATTCTTTTTCTCTGCTATATGAGGATGGTATTCACTAACAGACACTGAGGTATCTGGTACCTGGTAAGGTAAGAGATAAACAGTATGGTTACAATTCCATTTTAATTGAAGTTTGTAAGTATTTCAGCTGAAGTATTTTCTTCTG
Source organism: Leptonychotes weddellii (assembly GCF_054177405.1). NCBI lineage: Eukaryota > Metazoa > Chordata > Mammalia > Carnivora > Phocidae > Leptonychotes > Leptonychotes weddellii. Next base: position 17,305,590 of record NC_138384.1, on the reverse strand, counting down.
TATCGTGTTTTTGCCTTTGTTCACAGTACTTTTCACAAATGTTGACAAGGATATGGAACAATAGTTGGTGTGGTGGTTATGTAAAATTGACACATTTGGAAAATTGGCAATACATACTAAAACTGCAAATGACATATACCTGTGATCCAGCAATTCTAGTCTAAGTCATGGTATACAAAGGGATTGAATACATGTATTCATCAAGAGAAATGTACTGGGCATTTATAGCAGCACTAGTAATAGCCAGAAACTGCAAACTGCTCAATTGCCAATTAACAGTAGGATGAATAAATTGCTCACTCACACAAAGAAATACAGTGATAATGAAAAACTATAACTTGCACACCAATATGGATGGATTTCACAGATATATTGATTGTATCCAAAAAGTACATGCTGTATGAATCCATTCATCTGAAAGTAAAGAAATGGGCAAAACCAATTAAGTGTTTTTAGAAATAAGGATAATGGCTTATCCCTGAGAGGAGGCTAGGTACTGGAATGGGGCAGAAGGATACTTGTGAGATGCTGTTACTGTTCTGTTTCTTCCTATGGATTCTAGTTACATGGAAGGTTCAGTTTAGGACAGTGCTGCCCAGTAGAATTCAGATGTGAACCACATAATACAAGTTTTTCTAGAAGCCACATTAAAAAAATAAAAAGCAATTATTTAATTTTTATATTATATTTTGTTTAACCCAGTATATCCAAAATATCATACTTGAACATAAAATGAATATAAACATTTACTGAGATGTTTCACATTTTTTTCTTTGTAACAAGTACTTGAAATCCAGTGTGTATTTTCCATGTACAGACTCCGACTAGCCACGTTTTTCTTTTTTCTTTTTTTTTAAGATTTATTTGTTTGAGAGAGAGAGCATACAGGGAGGGGCAGAGGGAGAGAATCCTAAAGTAGAACCCCTGCTGAGTGAGGATGCCAGTGTGGGGCTCGATCTCATGACCCTAGATCATGACTTGAGCCAAAACCAAGAGTCAGACACTCAACCTACTGAGCCACCCAGGCACCCACAGACTAGCCACATTTCAAATGTGCAGTAGTCACATGTGGCTAGTTGCTACCATATTGGACAGGAAAGCCTTAATACAAGTGTACACTTTTGTATATATAATATACTACAATAATAAAATGTTTTTACAAGTTTACCACAAATGAATATAATTCTGAGTATAATTGTAGGAATAATCATGTTTGCTGATTATATTTTCATCATTCAGTTTATTTTCTGTAATTTGTAGGGATAAAATTCAATGTCTTTATGCTTTTGGTTTTCAATAATTGTAACTCTCTCTAAAAGCTTAAAGATTTTTGGCACTTCACCATTGGATACTTTAATCAGAGATTTCCAACTAATTTTGAACAAGGTGTAACTGAGGACTCATTTACCATAAAAAGGTCAGTGCCATTGTAGGACCTATATTGATTTCAGAGTAGTACTTCAGAGGCTCAGTTTTCTAAAATCCAAGGTGTGGGTGTACTGTCCTGATGAATTTTTTATATTCAGCATCAGCTTTGTCACATTTTATAGTTCTGTTACTTTGTAGATACATAAATATATTTCTAATTTATGCAGCTATAACTTCTAAGTGATTGGCAGACTATCTTCTTTGGATACAGTTATGAATTACATGTGTCACATCTTGTTCCTAAGAAATTTCTATTTCATAGTTTTTTAAAAATTTTTATTTATTTGAGATAGAGATTGCCCCTGTGCTTGAGGGTGGGAAAAGGGACAGAGGGAGAGAAAGAGAATCCCAAGCTGACTCCTTGCTGAGCACGGAGCCTAAGCTCGATTCCGATCGCACAACTGGGAGATCATGACCCAAGCCAAAACCAAGAGCCAGAGGCTCAACCCACTGAGGTACCCAGGCGCCCTTCTGTTTCATTGTTTTTAAAAATTCACTGAGAATGTTACTTTTTTTTTTCTTTTTCTTTTTTTTTTTTTTTTTAAGAGAGCACAGGCGAGCAGGGAAGGGCAGAGGGAGAGAGAATCAGAAGCGGGCTCCATGCCCTTGGGGCTGGATCTCACAACCCTGAGATCATGACCTGAGCCGAAATCAAGAGTCAAACACTTAACTGACTGAGCCGGTCAGGCGCCCTGGGAATGTTAATTTTTATACAGTGTGTGCTCCACCAGCATTTGTATTATCAATATAAGAGGGAATAATTTTATCTTCACTATTGTACTTGTTAAATTAATTTGCTTTGGCAGTCACAAAGATGTTTCAGGGGCCTGGCTGGCTCAGTCATTTGAACACCTGACTCTTGATCTCAGGGTTGTGAGTTAGGGCCCCATGTTGGGTGTAGAGATTACTTAAAAATAAAATCTTAAAAAAAAAAAGATGTTTCACTTTTAATGTAATGACTTTTCAATAGTTTAATTTTGGTTATATGATCAAGTTAGAAAAATTGAACCATTATTTGAATTAACAGATTTTCTGTTTGACATCCCTGATGACACTGATGTAAAACTGATGTCCCTTAGCTGTTTGCAAGGTCTTTGTTAATGAAATCAGCATATGAACAGCTTTGCTTTTTATATGTGTATGATAATGTGAATTGAATCATTTGTCATTTGTCAGTGAATTAAATCACTTGATTTAAATGAAGTTGTGTTTTGCAGAATGATGTTGAATGTACCGGTTGCAGCTGCTCGTGTTAGATTGTCGCCTTTGAAGTATATGTTGATGCTTCTTCAGCAGTTTTATTTCTTTTGGTTTTCATGTGATCAGTGATACCATTCTGGTCCTCACAGAGAATAGTAAATGTCGTTATTTTGTGCAAATTACGTGTTCCATCATCAACTTTCTTGGAAATGAATTTCATTCTTAATTTTTCATAAAACAGGCACTTCCAGTTTTTAAATTCATTGCTGCAGAAAGGTATTACCAAACCATAAAATAAATATAGTTGTAGATTTAGGCAATATAATAAAATCACTGCAGCAAGAATGGTCAGGATATTCTATATATGCTCCATGACAGGACTGCAAAGCCTTTATTTGCCACATGGGTTTCACTACACCCACCTTTTATGATGACCCCACCTGACTCCTTTGTGCAGATCGTGGTTAAGACCACAGTATAACAAGTAGCTGGCGGGGACAAGAGTGTTTACAGCTGCTCCCACTGCCATCTGAGATTGGATAGAATTAGTTGTCCCTAGCCATCTTGAGCATACTTTATGGGTGAGTATATCGTTTTATCAGGAGTTGCCCTTTATGCTGCCCTGGAAGGGGGTAGGTGTTAGTTAAGGATAATGCTGGTCATTGCCAATCGTCTTTCAGATTAAAGTGCAAACTGTTCACTGCACATACATTTCACATCTTGCTAGAAAGGACCAAGACAGAAGCTGGAGTTAGAAAGCAGAGAGCTACCAAATCTCTATTGGCTTATTTTACTACAATTATTAGTAATAATACTTTTTTCTTTTAATGAAATAAAAATCGGTGACCATTGCTAGAATACACATTAGTGGCTAATAACTTCCTTAGGGAATTAGATCACATTTCATGTTATATTGCCTCATTTCATCATGTAATATTTCTCTACTATACTTAATCACAGCTGACATTTATATATTGATTTTTTGTAATTATTTGTTCACCATCTTCCTGCCCCACTAGACCAGACTGTGAGGAGAAGGACCATTGTTCCCTCACATTGTACCCATGGCACCTTAGCACAGTGACTTGGACATAATAAAGACTCCAACATTGTGGAATGAATGAAAAAGTGAATGAATGCACAGGACAGGAGTACCCTGTTACCAGTAGATGTGTCCCAGTTGATAGCTAACTAAACAATAGAAAGCCCTTGGGAGTTGGGAACAGTGTTCTTTTGCAGGTACCTCAAGGTTATATGGTATATTCTAAGAATACAGTAGGAATGTGTAATGATATTTATTTAGATGTGTAAATTTGATATACCTGTAAATGCTTATAAAATAATAGGTAGCAGGGCGCCTGGGTGGCTCAGTCGTTGAGCGTCTGCCTTCGGCTCGGGTCACGGTCCCGGGGTCCTGGGATCGAGCCCCACATTGGGCTCCCTGCTCCGCGGGGAGCCTGCTTCTCCCTCTCCCACTCCCCTTCCTTGTGTTCCCTCTCTCGCTGTGTCTCTCTCTGTCAAATAAATAAAATCTTTAAAATAATAATAATAGGTAGCACTTACTGAATGCTGTCCGTTAATATGCTTAAGCATGTTTTATATGTTACTTAATCTTTACAGCAGTCTTATAAAGTAGGTATTACTACTATGCCCATTTTACATTTGAGTTTACTGAGGCTTAGAGAAATGAAATGCCTGTCCCTCGGTCATAAAGCTGGTAAATGCATCAAAGGATAGAAATCTGATTACACCTTTCAAAACTTTTTTAATATTTTATTTATTTATTTGACAGAGCACAAGTAGGGAGAGCAGCAGCAGAGGGAGAGGGAGAAGCAGGCCCCCCGCAGAGCAGGGAGCCCGATGCAGGGTTCAAAGGACCCTGGGATCATGACCTGAGCCGAAGGCAGCCACTTAACTGGTTGAACCACCCAGGCGCCCCTACACCTTTCAGTTTTATTTAAGTTATAGACATCTTGTCAGTGAAAATTTTAAGTATTAAACAGCCGTACTAATAGTGACAAATAAAACATGCATCACACAGAACACAACACCAAGCAGTATAGGTATAGTCCAGGTAGGTATAGCACTTAACTTATATTACAGGGGTCCTGGGTCTTCTGTCTTCCTGCTGTGCTGTGCTCAGTGTGGGATTGCATTCGCATTATTATGTTTGCACAATGGCTGCTGTATCTCTGGGCATTGCATCAGCTCATAGGAGGGAGAAAAGCTGAAATGTCTCTTAAATGACTTTCTTAGAAGCCCCAGTAGGTGACTTATGCCTCTGTCTGATTGGTTAGAACTGAGTTACTGGTCACCCCTTGCTGCGGTGAATCTAGGAAGGTGAATATTGATGACTTTTTGGATATTTTTATCTTTTAGTTTCTTCAAGTGTACCATTGAAAAATCCTAGTATTGAAAAGTGTGTGACTGCAAAGGTTGAGCATCCTGTGCTGTAGACAATGAGGGAGCTTTTTTAAGTTGGGGGTATTATAGTCAGATTGTGCCTCAGTGCGGCACACTCTGATGGCTGTGGTAAATTGGGGATGACAGAATGGAAGCAGGGAGAGGCTGTGTAGGAGAGCTTTGCAGTGATTTTAATAAGAGATCTTAGAAGACTGAACTAAAACTGTAGGAAATAAAAGAGTTCAAGATTTCAAAAATATTCAGGAGGTCAGATGGCTAGGACTTGGTGGTTGATAGGCTCTGTGGAGACGGAAGAGTGAAGAATCAAAGGTGGCTCAGACTTCTGGCAGAAATGAGTGAGTGGTGCCACGAATGGAAACTAAAGGGGAATAAAGAAGAACGTTTAAATCGGTTGTCCCTCAGACACACTGAGTTTGAGGTATCTGGATTTTCTTCATGTGCAGATCTTTATTAATTGGGAAAGGATTAGGTAGATTTGTTATATGTTACAAATATTTTTTCTTGATAATATCCCTTGGACTTTTATTTACTTCCTGTTGTTCAACAGTTTCTCACATTTGTATAATCAATTCTGTTAATACTCTCTTTTATATTTCTGGCTTTCGTGTCCTAATCAGAGGGCCTGGCCTGTCTTACACCCAAATTATAGAAGTATATACCTCTGTGGTTTAAATATTGACTTGTACAGGATTTTATTTTGGTGAATAGGATGAGGTAAGGAAAGGGAAGAGCATTTTCAGTTGTTAGAATTACTCCGTTCTTCATTTCCTCCAAGAAACAAACACCGTCAAATTGTAAGTTTTTATTCTAAATCACAATTAAAATATCCTTTTCATGTATTCCAACAGCAGGAGGATGCATTAGCACAACAGGCCTTTGAAGAGGCCCGGAGAAGGACGCGTGAATTTGAAGACAGAGACAGGTCTCATCGGGAGGAAATGGAGGTGAGAGTTTCACAGCTGCTGGCAGTAACTGGTTAGTACTTTCCCCCAACCTCTCAGGCTCTCTTTGTCATGTTTGTGCATAATGTTTTTTATAAATAGTTTCATTTTGTCTTTCATTTGTCAAAAGTTATACTGCGTCTTTGTGTTTATTAAATGTAATTGCTCTAAAGAGACTTAGTCTTAATTTTAAGGTTGTACATGAATTCACTGTTTATTGGTCCTCATAAAAATCATTTACTGTCATGTATATATTCTCTTAATTCATTGATCCAAATATCTTCCCTCGTTTTTGTCTTGTTTATTTGTAAAAATTACTTTATGTTATCGTAGCATACATATTTTTAGAACATTATTAAAACTCTTTGGAAATTATATTACTTTATATTTTTTAATGAATGTCTTGATTTTGTAACAGTGTAATGTTTGGCCATTTGTGTATTCTCTTTACTAGAGGAAAATTTAATATTTTCAAACTACTCAATGAAATTAACCTAAACCATTTTTCTTTTAACTTTTTATGGTACAGAGATAGAAATCCTCACAGAAGAAATATGTAGCTTAATTACTGTAAGGCTAACACCCTAATAACACTGTCCAGATTAAAAAAAAGTCAAACTTTGACAGCTACCCCGGCAGCCCCCTCCATGTGGGCATCTAATTATGACCTTCTCCCTCCCCTTAAAAGTACTCATTACCTCAGTTTTTATAGTAATCACTTCCTTGTGTCTTTAATTTTATTACTCATGCTTCCTTCAGTCTTCAACATTGAAGTTTAGTCTTACCCAGTGTTTAAATTTGATAAGACTTTTAATTGACATGGATTTTTTTCCTATATAAAATTGTACCCTGCTTTAAGCAGACTTTAATTATAAGACTAATATTTAAAGTATGTATACATTGTTCAAAACCCCAATTTCTACAAATTGTATACTCTAACAAAACAAAAATAATCAAGATGAGAACTAATGTATTTGAAAAGAATATTGTTAAATGTTAATAAATGCTTCAAGTTTATAAGCTTAATTATCAACATGAGCGTTTCACACAAGAATAGGAAAAAGCACACATTCATCTTTGATAATCAAAAAGAAATGGAATTAAAATATAATTATAGTACATGAACTAAATAGAATAATTTCCAGGCATTAAAAACAGTTCTGCAGATTGGTTGCATAACATTGTAAATGTACTTAATACTTAACACTACTGAACTGTGCACTTGGAAATGGTTAAGATGGTAATTTTTATGTTAAGTGTATTTTAACACATTAAAAAATTTTTTTAATCGGTGTTACAGAAAATTTGTGGGTTTTCCATGCACAAAATTATATGTACACTATTATTTAAATTAACACAAAAGTGTGTGTGTGTGTATGGAGATACTGGTGAAGAGCCCAGATACTAGAGCCAGCCTGCAAGATCTGAATCTGGCTTTGCCACTTACTTTGTCACTTTGAACAAGTTATTTCATCTTTCTGTGGCTCAGTTTCCTCATTGATAAATGAGGCTAATAGGGGCGCCTGGGTGGCTCAGATGGTTAGGCGTCTGCCTTCGGCTCGGGTCATGATCCCAGGGTCCTGGGATCGAGTCCCGCATCGGGCTCCCTGCTAGGCGGGGAGCCTGCTTCTCCCTCTGCCTCTGCCTCTCTCTCTCTCTCTCTCTGACTCTCATGAATAAATAAATAAAACATTTAAAAAAAAATGAGGCTAATAATTGTGCCCATCGCATAAGGTCATTTTAAGGATTAAATAAGCAAATACATATGAAAGCACCTCTTGAGTTTGTGGCTGAGTAGATGTCACCTGCTATTATTAGTGTGTGTGTGTGTGTGTGTGTGTGTGTGTGTATCCCTCTATGTGACAACGTATATATTTTAGAATAAATGAAAAAAAGCTACGTAGTGGTTAGTGTATAAAATAGAATTATCTTTTAATGATTGAGATTTCCCTTTGTCAGTGAGTGAATTAATCTAATAGGCTGATAGCAACTGCTGGTGCCCCCAAGAATATAGTACTTTTTAGCTAGGAGAAGAGACAGGAGGGATATTATGCAATGCATTTGTAATTCTTTGAAGCTTTTCAATTCTTGTGATCAGACTTCCCATGACATTTTCTTTCAGAATGCTTGTATCTGTAGTAGTAAGAAGTTTTTAAACTTATAATGTGCATTTATCTTATACTTCTGAACCTTTTTGCTCATGCTGTTTGTTCCCTGACTGATAATGTACTTTTCCACCCATTTGTTAAAACCCAGCTTAAACATTCGGTCAGTCCCTTCTCCAGCCTGCTTCACTATTATTAGCCCTTCCACTTTGTCGTTTCCAGAGCACTTATTTCTGTTACTGTTCTTACAGAACAGTATGTTGAAACAATTAAAAACATGTCTGTCCTTTATTGTAGATTCCCAGTGAGATGGGGCCCCTGATTTTTTTTTTTTTAAGATTTTATTTATTTATTTGAGAGAGAGAATGAGAGACAGAGAGCATGAGAGGGAGGAGGGTCAGAGGGAGAAGCAGACTCCCCGCCGAGCAGGGAGCCCGATGCGGGACTCGATCCCGGGACTCCAGGATCATGACCTGAGCCGAAGGCAGTCGCTCAACCAACTGAGCCACCCAGGCGCCCAAGCCCCTGATTTTTTAATCCTCACATTACCCACCACAGTGTTTTGTACATTGTGTTTAGTTGTCTAATGGAGATTTTCAGAAAACAGTTCTTATCCTGGCTATCTGAAAACTAAAGTTATAGGGTAGACTAGAGGTTAAAGTAGAATAATACATGTTACTGGTCTCTGGAAAGGTTTTAAATGTTTGTAATTTGTTGGTTTATATTAAGTAATGAACCCCAACTATGTTGTGCTGGATTCTGCATTAGGGACTGGTAAATATATACATGAAAATGCACAGGGGCACCTGGGTGGCTCAGTCAGTTAAACATCCAACTCTTGATTTCAGCTCAGGTCATAATCTCAGGGTCATGGGATAGAGCCCTGAGTAAGGCTCCCTGCTGGGTATGGAGCCTGCTTAAGATTCTCTTTCCTTCTCCCTCTGCCACCCCCCCCCCCC
>NC_138384.1:17290403-17296033 GCF_054177405.1 Leptonychotes weddellii | reverse complement strand
CACCCACCCCAACTCCAGCAACCCTCAGTACATTGCTTCAATTAAATACTTAAGTCCATGTCATGAGACCACTTCCAAGGTTTTTGAGATTATCGAGCTGCTACCTTTCAGAGGCGATAGCAGCTTATTATTAATTTGGCAAGTGAAAAACTAGAGTGAAATGAAGATACATTGTTTATTTTAGTAACCTTGTTGAAATACTGTTAAATCTTTGGTATACAACAAAATGGTCTGCAAAAGCTACATAACACTGTGTATAATATCTTTATCCTCAGGGTAGTTTTTAAAAAGGAATACATGCACATATTTGTCTCTCTTTAGTAGGAAATGTAGGAAACTAACTGAAAACTGTGGAGGGGAATCAGGTATCTGGGGGCCACATGGGAGGGTGATTACTTTTCACTGTTTATCTTTGAATTTTGTATCCTGTATATCTATTACCTCTTTAGAAAAGAAATAAAATTTGTTTTTAGTGTTAACACAAAATGATGGAACTAGAAGATTCTAGAACTTACTATGTGTATCTCTGGCATATGGGTTTTTTCTAAAAATGTGAAATCCTTCCTTCATTTGAAATTTTATAGAGAACCCCAGTGTATATGGTAGAGAAAAGGGGTACTGCTCTGGGTGAAGCAGGGGTGGGAATTACTCTGATTTCCTTCTGTAGTCCCTGGGGTGTTTTCATGGAACCCAGTAGCTGACAGAATGTAACTTAAGAACCTTGGATGTAGTAAAATGACCATGAGGTTTGTAATAGATTGCTCTGGTTTTAAATCCTGGCTCTCCTATTTGTTGTCTTGTGACATTAGGAAAGTTACTTATCCTTGTGAGCCTCATCTGTAAAATCAGGGCTAAGGTCCTACCTCCCAGGTTGCTGCCAGCACAGTATCTTGACTCTTAAATGGGCTCACTTCCTCTTTCTATTCACTTTGGCTCACAATGTATCTGGAGTGGCAGTAAAAGCAGGCATATCCTAACTTCAGAATGTGAAAGTCGAGAGATATTTTGCCAAGATATTTTATATTCTGGTATTGGTTGTTTTGTTTGTTTGTTTTTGGTTTGGTTTTTAACAACAGTAAAGGGTTTTGAATTTTTCTGGGTTCTGTTAGAAGTGGAGGTAGTGGTTACCCAGGGGGTGAGTAGTGACGAGGGAGAGGGGAGAGCACAAGGGGAACTTCCCAAGTTTGGGTAGTATTATTATATTGCTTGATCTGGGTGCTAGTTACATGGGTGTGTTCATTTAATGGGAAATCCGTCAAGTTACATATTTATGATCTGTGCACTATTCTGTATTTTAATAAAAAATTAGGCATTAAAAAAGAAAAAATAATCAAATTTCTTCTGTGCAGTGCCTGCCCATTGCTATCTGTTGCCACATAGTAGTAGCCAAGTGTCTTTTTACCTGGGATTCCTTCCCTGATTTGAAAATGTTTGATGCATTACTGATGGCAGTTCTCTTCAGGTCACACATCTGTATAACTATAATTCTTTTTTTTTTTTTTTTTAATTTTTTTTTTTTTAGATTTTATTTATTTTTTTGACAGAGAGAGATATAGCGAGAGCAGGAACACAAGCAGGGGGAGCGGGACAGGGAGAAGCAGGCCTCCCGCAGAGCAGGGAGCCCGATGCGGGACTCGATCCCAGGACCCTGGGATCATGACCTGAGCCGAAGGCAGACGGTTAACGACTGAGCCACCCAGGCACCCTGTATAACTATAATTCTAATGCCTTACTTTGGGATTTTGTGAAAAATTGAGGTTAATAAAGGACAGAATGAGTGCTGTGGTCATAAATACATTGGAATGATGCCTGTGTTATTGATAGCAGCTCATGTACACTCCCTATGTCTAGAGACTGTCTTCAGCTTGATTGGCCTCTTCACTTTCTAAAACTATAACGTTGTACTGTTGGCTCTTAATTCAGCTCTATGGTGACAGGGTGCTGAAAGAGATTTTCTCTGTCATTATGCAGAAAATGCTTTCATCTGGTTAGTTTCTTATCTTTAATGAGAATGGGTAAATAATTACTGCTTATTTTACTATAGGCAGTTTTAATACAATTCAGCAAATCATAGGAGAGTTTTAGGTGGAAACTTTTTGGAAATAAAACAGGCAAAAGGCTTTATGTGGTTTTTGTATTTGTGTTTTGTATGTTTTTGGAGCCTTCGATTCTGTGTGGTCCGAGAAAAAAACAATCGCAGCCACTATTTTAAATTCCCGCAGACTTCAGTTTTCAAATCACTTTAACTGTACCAACACTCATTTTTGTGTAAGGACAAATTAACATACAAATCTGTCTATACTGGGCCTTCCTAACATGTCTTTTGGGTAAAGGCAATAGATGAGAGAGAAGCGGGAATATGAACTCAGACTAAGAATGAGAACCGGAAGAGGATTGGTGAGGGAGGAAGAGGATACTAGATCTGCCTTCTCCCATACCAAGAAGGAGTGTCTTTTTGGGGCTCCTGGGTGGCTCAGTCGGTTAAGCATCTCCCTTCAGCTTAGGTCATGATCCCAGGCTTCTGGGATCAAGCCCCATGTCAGGCTCCCTGCTCAGCAGGAAAGTCTGCTTCTCCCTCTTCCTGTCCCTCTGCTCCTGTGCTCTCTCGCTCGCTCTCTCTCAAATAAGTAAAATCTTTTTTTAAAAAAAGTCTTTGCTCTCTATCATAGGAGATGCAAGCTTCATTAAAATTTATTTTGTCCTAACCTTGTTTTAGTTTGTAAAAATTACATCTTATTGACAGGATGCAGGGTTGTGGTTTTTTTTTTTTAACATTTCAAATGTTCATACACATATATTGGGACGTGATGAGCAGCTTTGTTGTAATAACGACAGTGTGAGTACTTTATATGCCAGGCAGTATGTACTACAGTATTCGTTTCACATTTGGTTCTTAAAACACTGAGGCTGAACGAGAATAAGAAACTTGTCTAAGATCACATAGCTAAAGTGGTAGAGCCATCCCAGTCTACATCTGGAAATGTAGATTATTTCCACTATCTCTTTTATTTTGAAATAACACTTTATATGTAAAGTTTTCCTGAAGTTGTATACTTTATAAGAACTATATTTTTTTACATGCCTGTTAGACCAGCTCTTGCAGTCTCCTTACCTGACAGGTGTTTATGATTGTCTGCTGACCTGGTTTTTACCTTTTTGCATTTGGAGAAAGTACACTCCCTTCTGTCATATTAGGACTTAAAATTTCTGCTTTGTGACTCCTCCAGCTTTAGCAGTTGGGACCAGCTAATGATGAAACCTTGGGGAATCACTTAACCTTCTTGGCTTCAGGCTCACAGTTTGTAAGATTAGTGAGCTAAATCTCTGATGGACTTTGCCACTCTAAAATTCTGTAATTCTGTGCTCTGACGTTTAGTCAAGTGTCAGACAAAGTGTAAGCATAGTGTGTAAACATAGTATATTATACTCAGTAAGTTGGAGCTATTTTTAAGTATTAGAACATTTTCTCGTGAAGAGTTTTCAGCAATTTGATAATCTTGATACCAAAAGAATGGAAATCAACCAAAAGAAGTTTTATTCATTTTCATTTGGGCATTCCTGCTCTTGGCTACTTCTGCACAGCCCTGGCCAGTAGGGAAAACTCAGTGCCAGGTGACTGTCCTTTGTCACTCTATTTTGGGCTCATCTCATGACTGCCTCCTCAAAACTGGATTTGCCGTGTTTCTGGACAGTGGTATATTGAAAGAAAGAAAACAGGAGCAACTGGTAGTAAGAGGTCTGTAGTAAAATGTCTAAACTAGGGGCCCCTGGGTGGCTCAGTCTGTTGGGCATTTGCCCTCGGCTCAGGTCACGATCCCAGGGTCCTACGATCGAGCTCCACATCTGGGCTCCCTGCTCAGCTGGGAGCCTGCTTCTCCCTCTGCCACACCCCCTGCTTGTGCTGTCTTGCTCTCTCTCTCTCAAATAAATAAAGTCTTTTTAAAAATGTCTAGATTAATTCTTTAAAAATACATATATTTTAAAGATTGTATTTATTTGCCAGAGAGCACAAGCAGGGGGAGTGGCAGGCAGGGCAGGCAGAGCAGGCAGAGGGAGAGAAGCAGGCTCCCCACTGAGCAAGGAGCCCGATGCGGGACTCGATCCCAGGACCTGAGATCATGACCTGAGCCGAAGGCAGATGCTTACCGACGAAGCCACCCAGGCGTCCCAAATTCTTTATAAATATTAAAAACAGATTTATATTCTGAACAGGCTTGTGGGTGTCTGCTTTATATTAAACCCCTATTCTGAAATAGCTGTTAATAAGTTAGAATCAAGGGCCCATGTGGATTGACTGAGGAAAAGAAACTAGAAATCATGGACTTTATGCTTTTATAATAATCAGGTTCAGAGAGTTTCTTAGCCACCATCTAGTCTAGCCAATTACTCATAGAATTCCTTCTAAAACATCTTGCTTTCATTAGAAAGCTCATCCAGTTGTTGAATACCAGTCCTGTGGAAGCTATTTCACTGAACCTAAGTCTGTTTCTGTTTGTTTCCTTCATGTGACAGTCTGTACATCTTCCTTCCGAACAATACATTTCCTCCCAGTCTCCCAGCTCTTATTCCTCCCTCTTCTGCTCTCACCCTCTGTTGAAGTCCTTCCCCAGCTCTCTCGTTTGTCCTATTTTTGCTTTTCCTTCAAAGTGTCTTCCATTACATCTTCCTAATTCCTTCTTCACAGTGTAAATAAACTGCAAACACAAGTAAATAACAAGACAACTTTACTCTTCTCTATGCCTTTACCAAAATACATTTTAAACAAATAAACCCATAGCAACTTCGGCACAGCCATGAACAGAAGGGAGAACTCCAGCTGCTGATAACTGCTTATGAAGGCCATCACTCACTTGAAGTTATCCCATTATTATTAAAGTAATTTGAAAACTACTCCTATTCCAAGACAAAAGCTGAAATATCCTTTTGACAAAATATTATTGGTGGGTTAATAGTGTTTTGTTAATATGTAATTAGGATTGATTTTTCTCTGTTTCTTCATTGCTCAGCCCCTTTCTAACCTTCATTGACTGAACCCAGATGCTTATATCGCCATCTGTGATTTTGCAGAATTGATCTGTCCTTATACTACATTTAGCATTGATTTTGTATGGAACTTAAAGTGGTTTTTTTGTTTTTGGGTGGTTGTTTTTTGTTTTTGTTTTTGGGGTGGTTTGTTTTTTTTTTTATGAATATGCATTCCATAGCTTTTTCAGTCCATACCATGCAGCATAACTTTAACATGACTAGTAATTGAAAGAAATATGCTAAAATTTAGTTAGCAGTATGCTAATAAAAATAATTAAAATCTGCTAGAGGAATGTATCAAAATTTATAAGAGTACAGAAGTTAGTGTTGGGTTTTACTTGATTTGTTTCAAAGTGAACAAGGCAGTGTCCTTTTTATCTAAACAACAATAATGCTCTTGAGAAATGACAACATTGCTGGAGCTTCTGACCAAACTTGATCATGCAGTACAAGTATGACTTGTTGAGATGTTTCTTTGAAGGTCAAGAATGCTTTTTCTTTTGTTTTGTTTTGTTTTGTTTTGTTTTAAGATTGTAGAGACAGCGAGAGAAGGAATACAAGCAGGGGGAGTGGGAGAGGGAGAAGCAGGCTTCCCGCTGAGCAGG